>NC_142803.1:24637521-24953855 GCF_049724085.1 Artemia sp. Qi Xiang Cuo | reverse complement strand
TAATGTATACTAACAAAAAATTAAACTAATTTTTAAATTTTTAGGTATTTTTCTAGTCTATATTAAAAGATTAAAACTATTGCTCAGATACTATAAATATATTTCCAGTTTATGACTTTCGCTATTCCGAACTGAAAACGAAAATAAAATAAAAAAAGATTTTTTCAATTTTTACGTCACGTCGCTCATTACGTCATATATGGTTATTTAGTAATATTTTATATTACTATATTTTATATTTCATGATTACAAAATTTAATTAGAGTTCGTTCTTTATCGTAATACTGTTTCCGCATCGCTATCCGACATTGTTGCATCGCTACCCGAATTGTCTTGCGCATTTCCTCGAATAACAGCTTCGCTGCCCTTATTAATGGCACCTGCAGTAGGTGCTCTTGCCTTTGTACTTTTTGCGTGGTGCGCGGAGTCTCCTTTATAACCTTACAACTTGGAATTCGTTTTATGCTATATCATTACAAACAGGAAAAAGCCTACGGCTTTTTCTTCTTTGAAATAGTAAGAGACGAACCACAAGTAACTACCCCTGGAACCACCATATATCAGTTACTATGCATGAGCGATCGTTCTTTACTTTAAATAGAAATAATTTATTTTAGTTACTATAGATAGATTTTTAACCCAATTAATTTCCTTTAAAATGAGCTATTGAACAACCCTCTACGATGTTCCAGTGCCAAGCTATCTGTGGAAAAGAAAAAAAGAAAAGAGAAAAAAATATCCCGTTTGGGGAGAATAAGGTGGTTAAAGTCAATTTTCTTGATTTTCAAGCCAATATATTTCCCTTGCTGTTCAAGCCAAGGAACAGAAAGTTTCCTATACAGGGGTTTCGGACAAGGCGGTTCTAATGGTGTACTTTTTGTTTTGATCTGACTCCTTTGTTAGGAACTATGGGTTTTTATATTTCTTAACATTGGACGTGATCGTCTCTTACTAGGTTGCTAGCTATCGCTGCAACCCGGAAAAAAAACACATTGTGCCCACATTGTTCTTTACTCAGGCAGTGCTAGTGCGCTGCCTATGATAATAAACTGATTACACACAGGAAAAAGCCTACGGCTTTTTCTTCTTTTAAATAGTAAGAGACGAGTCTCAAATAATCAAGTAGCTAGCTAAAACCAAAGGTATGCAATTTTTGTTATTCCAATGATCGTTTTTTATTGTAACTAGGTTTCAGCCATCTCTACAGCCATGATACTATTGGAAATTACATAATCCCTATTTATGTTTTAGTTAACATGGGCAAGGTGTCGTTCTTTATTGTATAAATACTGTAATCTTAACTATAGTAAAGTTGCCTATGCAAGTTAGTATAGGGAAGAGTTCGATCTTTATTAAAATTCTAATGGTGTACTTTTTGTTTTGATCTGACTCCTTTTTTAGGAGCTATGAGTTTTTACATTTCTTAACATTGGACGTGATCGTCTCTTACTAGGTTGCTAGCTACCGCTGCAACCCGTATTAGAACTCTTTCTAATTGATTACAAACAGGAAAAAGCCGACGGCTTTTTCTTCTTTGAAATAGTAAGAGACTAGCCTCAAACAATCAAGTAGCTAACTAAATCAAATGTATGTATTGGGTTTTTATTCCAATGACCGTCTTTTAGTGGAGTATTTTAATATATTGACCTTAAATATAATAACTGTACTAGCCTATACTATATTTAAGTGGCCTATAAAATTTAGTATAGGAAAGAGGTCGTTCTTTATTATAAAATGCAACCTGGACTTTACTAACCTATACTACAGTTAAGTGGCCTATAAAGTTTAATATAGGCAAGAGGTCGTTCTATATTATAAATTTACTGTAAAATTGCAGCTACCCCTGGAACCACCATATCTCAGTTAATATGGGCAAGAGATCGGTCTTTAATGTAAAAAAATATTCCGTTAAGGCAGAATATTGTAGTAGCTGCCACTTTACTTGATTTTCAATCCAATTTATTTCCCTTGTTGTTCAAGCCAAGGGACTGAAAGTTTCCCATACAGGGGTTTCGGACAAGGCGGTTCGAATAGTGTACTTTTCGTTTCGATCTGACTCCTTTGTTAGAAACTATGGGTTTTTATATTTCTTAACATTGGACGTGATCGTCTCTTACTAGGTTGCTAGCTACCGCTGCAACCTGGATAAAAAATTATGTTTTCCGTAAAAAATAATTAATTAAAAAAAATTTAAGTAGAAATGGCCCTAGATGTAGAGATTTCCTTTAAAATGAGCCATTGAACAAATCTCTACAATGTCCCAGAGCCAAGCTATCTGTGGAAAACAAGAAGAAGAAGAAGAAGAAAGAAAAAAATATCCCGGTTGTGGGATATTTTTGTTGGCCGAGTGGTCCAAGGCGCTGGTGTTAGTCACCAGTCTCTTCAGAGGTGTGGGTTCAAATCCTACCACTGGTATACGATTATGACGTCATTGATCAATCTTTAATATGAAATATGTAATTTTTCGTAAAAAACTGATTCAATTTTAAAAATACATTGTTTTAAGTACAAAAAGTTTTTAACGCCATTAATTTCCTTTAAAATGAGCCATTGAACAACTCTCTACGATGTTCCAGTGCCAAGCTATCTGTGGAAAAGAAAGAAAAAAAGAAAAAAAAATATCCCCTTTGTGGAGAATAACGTGGTAAAAGTCAATTTTCTTGATTTTCAAGCCAATATATTTTCTTTGTTATTCAAGCCAAAGGGCGGTAAGTTTTCCTTATAGGAATTTTGGACAAGGCGATTCTAATGGTGTACTTTTTGTTTTGATCTGACTCTTTTTTTAGGAGTTAGGGGTTTTTATATTTCTTAACATTGGACGTGATCGTCTCTTACTAGGTTGCTAGCTACCGCTGCAACCCGGATCATCTAATTAACACTTCTTATGACTCGTATCGAATATCCATAACCTAGCAAAAAGTAAAACTAATTTTTAAAATTTAAGGTATTTTGTTAGTTTGAATGAAAAGATTAAAATTATTGCTCAGATATCATAAATATTTTTGCAGTTTACATAATAACTTTAGCGATTCTAAACTGAAAAACTAACTCAGTCCAATATATGCAAGGGTGTGCTTTTCTAATGATCGTCCTTTAATATAAACTATGGACTAAAGTTCGTTCTTTAATGTATACTTCTCGATGCGCCTGGTCGGTTGAATATTTTTGCTTTTCTCTTTTCAAGATACTATCTCTGTTGTTTGTGTAGTACGGTTTTTTCAAATTGCGTATAGCTTGCTTCGATCTAACCATTATTCTAATCAAGACTGAGAAAATTTACATCTTTGTTGTTCTTAAGTAGTAATTATGACGTCACAGCGTAATGATTTTATTGACGTCATAGCGCAATGATATTATTTCATGACGTCTTCAGAAACAACAATATAATTTCGTGTTTTTCTATTCACGTCATAGCTCTAATCTAATATAAAGCTATGACGACATTCATTATTTATCTAGTAGGGTTTCAGACAAGGTAGTTTCAATGATGTACTTTCGTTTTGATCTTACTCTATTTTTAGGAGTTTTGTTATATTTCTTAGCATGGGACTGATTGTCTCTTACTAGGTTGCTAGCTACTGCTGCAACCCAAATTCACATATATATTTATTTATGAGAGGCAGCCAGGCCGAGTGGTCCAAGACACTGGTGTTAGCCACCAGTCTCTTCGGAGGCGTGGGTTCAAATCATACCGCTGGTATACGATTATGTTTGAAAGACTGCAGTGTGAAAAGACATCAAAAATGCATTTTTTGGTGGAAAAATTTATTCTCTTTTAGAAATAATTTATTTTAGTTACTATAGATTTTTAACCCAATTAATTTCCTTTAAAATGAGCTATTGAACAACCATCTACGATGTTCCAGTGCCAAGTTATCTGTAGAAAAGAAAGAAAAAAAAAATATCCCGTTTGGGGAGAATAACGTGGTTAAAGTCAATTTTCTTGATTTTCAAGCCAATATATTTCCCTTGCTGTTCAAGCCAAGGGACAGAAAGTTTCCTATACAGGGGTTTCGGACAAGGCGGTTCCAATGGTGTACTTTTTGTTTTGATCTGACTCCTTTGTTAGGAACTATGGGTTTTTATATTTCTTAACATTGGACGTGATCGTCTCTTACTAGGTTGCTAGCTACCGCTGCAACCCGGATTACAAAAGTCACTAGATGTTGCAATTTCCTTTAAAATGAGCTGTTATGTAGCTCTCTATGATTTTCCAGTGCCCAGCTAGTTGAGGAGAAAAAAAAGCGGAAAGAAAAAAATATCCCGTTTGTGCAGAATAACGTGGTTAAAGTCAATTTTCTTGATTTTCAAGCCAATATATTTTCTTTGTTATTCAAGCCAAAGAGCGGTAAGTTTCCTTTATAGGGGTTTTGGACAAGGCGGTTCTAATGGTGTAATTTTTGTTTTGATCTGACTCTTTTTTTAGGAGTTAGGGGGTTTTATTGCTAGCTACCACTGCAACCCGGATATTGGTTTGATCTGACTCTATTTTAAGGAGTTACGGGCTATTATATTTCTTAGTAGTGGACGTAATTGTTTTTTACTAGGTTGATAGCTACCGCTACAACCTGTATACTGCTGCAATCCGGATACTGCTGCAACCACAATATGTCATATAGTGACATTTCAGTACATATGGGCTAGAGTTCGTTCTTTATTGTAATGGAGATAATATGAATGAACCACAAGGTTCAGTTTCTTTGGGCTTGAGTTCGTTTTTTAACTGTAAATACAAACAGGAAAAAGCCTACGGCTTTTTCTTCCTTTAAATAGTAAGAGACGAAACTCAAACAATCAAGTAGCTAAATCCAATGTATGGAATGGTTTGCTATTTCAGTGATCGTCTTTTAATGTAAAAATTTGTTTTAATTACAAAAAATTTTCAACCTCATTAATTTCCTTTAAAATGAGCCATTGAACAACTCTCTACGATGTTTCAGTGCCAAGCTAACTGTGGAATTACTAACCTATACTATAATTAAGTGGCGTATAACATTTAGTATAGGCAAAAGGTCGTTCTTTATTATATAGTTTTTAATGTAATATTATGCAACCCGTTCTTTACTGTAATGGAAAATTTTTAACTCTATAATCTTCGAACATTAGAAGCTCTAAACCTTTTATAATTTATAATGAACCACATCGATCTTTTATGTTATGTAAAACTTTTTTTTAGATTAAAACTATTGCTCAGATATCATAAATATTTTTGCAGTTTACATAATAACTTAAGCGATTCTAAACTGAAAAACTAACTCAGTCCAATATATGCAATGGTGTGCTTTTCTAATGATCGTCCTTTTATATAAACTATGGACTAAAGTTCGTTCTTTAATGTAAAAATTCGATGATCGAGCCTTTATGTAACCCGGATTAAAAAATTATTATCATATCTTATATTTAACTTTTATTTTATAAGTCTTCGATAGTCTAATGGTAAGTATGTCCACTTGTTACCTGGGAGAAGGGGGTTCAATTCCCCGTCGGGGAGAACTTTTAATATGTTGAATTAAAAGCACTATCTTTTCAATTTAAAATTTAAAAAAGAAACTTGTTTATTTACATTCTAGCTAAAATAATGAAGATAATATTAATGAACCACAGTGTTCAGTTTCTTTGGACTTGAGTTCGTTTTTTAACTATAAATACAAACAGGAAAAAGCCTACGGCTTTTTCTTCTTTTCAAACAGTTCGTGGTAACGAACTGTAAGTAGGAGCGACCCGGCTCAATGGTAACCGAAACTCTAGAAAACGGGTTTTTGATACCAATAGATATATCAAAAGAATCAGATTTCAATGCTGATTTCAAATATATCACTTTCATCAAGTTTAGTGCTACCCATCAAAAGTTACGCGCCTGAGAAAATTTGGCTGATTTTAGAAAAAAAGGGGGAAAGACCCCCTAAAAATTATAGAACCTTAATGAAAATCACACCATCATATTCAGCGTATCTGAGAACCCTACTGTAGAGGTTTCAAGCTCCTATCTACAAAAATGTGGAATTTTCCATTTTTTGCCAGAATAAAGATCACGGATGCGTGTTTATTTGTTTGTTTGTTTTTTTTTTTTTTTTTTTCCCCCGGGGTGATCGTATCGACCCAGTGGTCCTAGAATATCGTGGGAGGGCTCATTGGACCGTAAATAAAAATTTCTAGTTCCCTTTTTAAGTGACCGACAAAAATGGAGGGCACCTAGGCCCCCTCCCCCGCTCATTTTTTTCCTAAAGTCACCCGATCAAAATTTTGAGATAGCCATTTTGTTCAACATGGTCAAAAATATGATAAAAATGTCTTTTAGGATGACTTGATCCCCCAAAGTCCCCTGGGGGAGGGCTTAAAGTTATTAACTTTACCCACTGTTAAAATTTTTTTTTGGTTTTTGGTATGTATACAGACTTTTTCTGTGGAGTTTTTTTCTGGTAGGTGGGGGAAGGAGAGGGTCGGGGGCTATATGGAAGGATCTTTCCATGAAGGAAGTTTTCATGGGGGAAGGGAAATTGCCATGAAGGGGGCGCCGGACTTGCCAGCATTATTTATTGGTTATTGGGAAGTATAAAACCATTTTCAGGAAGGATTTATTCTGGAGGGGGGGGGCTAGAGGAGGGGATTACTCTGGAGAATATGTCCGTGGAGGATGGTTCTGTGGGGTAAGGGACATTTCTATGAAGGGGGCGCCGGATTTCCAAGCATTATTTAAGAAACGATGAGAAGTTAAATAAAAAAAAAAAGTTTTTTGAACTGAAATGTAAGAAGGAATATTAGAACTTAAAACGAACAGAAATTAAAACGTATGTGAGGGGGTTCTCCCCCAAGTCAATACCTTGCTCTTTAAGCTACAGTTTTTTTTTGTTCTTTCAAAAGATCTATCTATTATAATTAAAAGGCCTTTGTTATTCAGGTGTTTGTTAATAAAAATTTTTTTTAACTTTTAACGTAAAGAGCGTGGTATTGACTAAGGGGAGAACCCCTTCATATAAGTAATAACATATACGTAATAAAAAAAAACAATAAAAAAACAAGCGATACGGCTCAATAGTAATCAAAACTTTTAAAAACGAAATTTTGATGTCAATAAATGTATCAAAAGAATGTGTTTATAATGCTGATCCTAAATATATAAATTTTATTAAGTTTAGTATTACTCATCAAAGGCTACGAGCCTGAGAAAATTTACTCGATTTTTTAAAGAGGGGGAAACATCCCTAAAAGTGAAAGAATTTTAATGAAAATCACACCGTCAGATTCAGCGTATCAGAAAACCCTATAACATAGGTTTCAAGCTCATATCTGCAAAAATCTGCAACTTTGTATTTTTTGCCAGAAGAAAAATATACGAATATAGAAGTTAGTTACGTAAGTTAATTTGTAAAGACATCCATTTAGCAAAAGAAAAGTAAAATTTTTATGCAAATAAAAGCTGCATTAACTAAAAAACGATCAGAAATTAAATAAAAAAAACAAGTTTTTTAAACTGAAAGTAAGGAGCGACATTAAAACTTAAAACGAACAGAAATTATTCCGTATATGAAGAGGCTGTCCCTCCTCAACGCCACGCTCTTTACGCTAAAGTTTGACTCTGTCTCACAACTTTATTTTTTAAAACAATAAAAAACTTTAGCGTAAAGAGCGAGGCGTTGAGGAGGGGACAGCCCCTTTCATATACGGAATAATTACTAATAAAAACGTTCGTAAATAAAATCAAACAAGTTTCGAGAAAGCCATTTAACCAAATATAATATGCAAAATTTGTTTTAATTATTCATGTACGGTGAGCCAAAATCAAAACCTGCATTAATTCAAAAACGTTCAAAAATTAAATAAAAAAAACAAGTTTTTAAACTGAAAGTAAGGAGCGACATTAAAACTTAAAACGAACAGAAATTATTCCGTATATGAAGGGGGCTGTCCCCTGCTCAACGCCTTGCTCTTTACGCTAAAGTTTGACTTTCTCACAACTCTATTTTTCTAAACAATAAAAAAACTTTAGCGTAAAGAGCGAGGCGTTGAGCAGGGGACAGCCCCTTCATATACGGAATAATTTCTGTTCGTTTTAAGTTTTAATGTCGCTCCTTACTTTCAGTTTAAAAAACTTGTTTTTTTTTATTTAATAAATAGTAAGAGACGAAACTCAAACAATCAAGTAGCTAACTAAGTCCAATGTATGGAATGGTTTGTTATTTCAGTGATCGTCTTTTAATGTAAAAAAATATAAATACTGTAATCTTAACTATAGTGAAGTTGCGTATAAAAGTTAGTATAGGGAAGAGTTCGATCTTTATTATAAAATCCATACCTTGGAAGCTTTTCGTTAAACTGACAACATTTCTTTTGGATATTACTATGAAGCTTTGCCAAAGAATTTCAATACTTTTCATGATCCCGATAAAACATGCGTAAAATGTTTCTCAATTTACAAAGATCAGCCTTCATTTTTGCCATCTTCTTGTATTTGTGAATGTAATTTTTCCCTTTGTCCTTATGCGTTCTTCGGTACAACCTCGCAGAGAATTTAATTTTTTCATTATAGCTTTTGTCACCCCAGTATCTACCCATTATTCTGGTAGCAACTTTTTTCTATTGTTTGTTTCGGTAATCTTCATCATTATCATACCGTTCCTTGCTCTTTTGTCTAGCCTGATCAATTGTTGCTTCTCTATAAAGTTTATCATTGTGATAACGCTCCTTGATCTTTTGTCTAGCCTGCTCAATTCTTGCTTCTCTGTAATCTTCATCATTACCATACCGTTCCTTGCTCTTTTGTCTAGCCTGCTCAATTTTTGCTTCTCTATAAAGTTTATCATTGTGATAACGCTCCTTGATCTTTTGTTTGGCTCTCTCAATTTTTACTTCTCGATACGCCTGGTCGATTGAATACCTTTGCTTTTCTCTTTTCAAGATACTATCTCTGTTGTTTGTGTAGTACTGTTTTTTCAACTTGCGTGCGACTTGCTTGATTGAAACCATTATGTAATTATGAATGAGAACATTTTCATCTTTGTAGTTCTTAAGTAGTAATTATGACGTCACAGCGTAATGATTTTGTTGACGTCATAGAGCAATGATATTATTTCATGACGTCTTCAGAAACAACAATATAATTTCGTGTTTTTCTATTCACATCATAGCTCTAATATAAAACTATGATGACATTCATTATTTATCTAGTAGGGTTTCAGACAAGATAATTCTAATGTTGTACTTTTGTTTTGATCTGACTCTATTTTTAGGAGTTTTGTTATATTTCTTAGCATTGGACTGATCGTCTCTTACTAGGTTGCTAGCTACTGCTGTAACCCAAATTCACATATATATTTATTTATGAGAGGCAGCCTGGCCGAGTGGTCCAAGGCACTGGTGTTAGCCACCAGTCTCTTCGGAGGCGTGGGTTCAAATCTTACCGCTGGTATACGATTATGTTTGAAAGACTGGAGTGTGAAAAGACATCGAAAATGCAGTTTTTGGTGGAAAAATTTATTCTCTTTTAGAAATAATTTATTTTAGTTACAAAAGGTTTTAAACCCAATTAATTTACTTTAAAATGAGCTATTGAAGAACCCTCTACGATGTTCCAGTGCCAAGCTATCTGTGGAAAAGAAAAAAAGAAAAAAAGAAAAAAATATCTCGTTTAGGCAGAATGTTGTAGTAGCTGCCACTTTTCTTGATTTTCAAGCCATTATATTTCCCTTGCTGTTCAAGCCAAGGGACAGAAAGTTTCCTAAACAGGGGTTTCGAACAAGGCGGTTCTAATGGTGTACTTTTTGTTTTGATCTGACTCCTTTGGTAGAAACTATGGGTTTTTATATTTCTTAACATTGGACGTGATCGTCTCTTACTAGGTTGCTAGCTACCGCTGCAACCCGGATTTGACGTTTCTTATATAGTAATTATGACGTCACTGCATCAAAAATACAGTTTTTATTGGAAAAATTTATTCTCTTTTAGAAATAATTTATTTTAGTTACTATAGATTTTTAACCCAACTAATTTCCTTTAGGATGAGCTATTGAACAACCCTCTACGATGTTCCAGTGCCAAGCTATCTCTGGATACAAAGAAAAGAGAAAAAAAAAATATCCCGTTTAGGCAGAATGTTGTAGTAGCTGCCACTTTTTTTGATTTTCAAGCCAATATATTTCCCTTGCTGTTCAAGCCAAGGGACAGAAAGTTTCCTATACAGGGGTTTACGACAATGCGGTTCTAATGGTGTACTTTTTGTTTTGATCTGACTCCTCTGTTAGGAACTATGGGTTTTTATATTTCTTAACATTGGACGTGATCGTCTCTTACTAGGTTGCTAGCTATCGCTGCAACCCGGATCTCTACGATGTTCCAGTGCCATGCTATCTGTTGAATTACTAACCTATACTATAATTAAGTTGTGTATAAAATGTAGTATAGGCAAGAGGTCGTCCTTTATTATAATTTTTATATTTCTTAACATTGGACGTGATCGTCTCTTACTAGGTTGCTAGCTACTGCTGCAACCCGGATAAAACGATCTGATAGACAAAACTGATGGTTAGAGTTTGGTCTTTAAGTTATCATATACTGTTAAAATTCTTTCTTGTATGAACGTTTCTTGGTGTAGTGGTTAGCACCTAAGACTTTGAATCCTGCGATCCGAGTTCAAATCCTGGTGGACGGTTGTTATTATATGTAGCTTACTTATACTACCATTTAGGTTTCTGCTGTAATTCTTTCTTTTCAAAATTAAATTAGTTACTATCGCCTAGAGTTAGTTCTTTACCACATAATAATAATTTGTTTTATAATAATAATTAATTTTGTTAATTACAAAAGGTTTCTATATACAGAAATTTCCTTTAAAATGAGCCATTACACAGCTCTTTACTATGACAACGAACCGTTTGATATAATACTTAAGTTACTATGGGTTAAAGTTCGTTCCTTATTGTAATAAATTAAAAAACCACAGAAAATCAGGCAACTAAGCTATTCGATTACATGCTGTTGTTTGTTATTTACTAATTTTCAGATCGATCCTTTATGTATATACTACTTTTAATTAATATTTCAGTTACTATGAGCAAGCGTTCGTTCTTTATTATAAAATAATTCAATTCTTACCGCTGGTATACGATTATGTTTGAAAGACTGCAGTGTGAAAAGACATCAAAATGCAGTTTTGGGTGGAAAAATTTATTCTCTTTTAGAAATAATTTATTTTAGTTACTATAGATTTTTAACACAATTAATTTCCTTTAAAATTAGCTATTGAAAAACCCTCTACGATGTTCAGGTGCCAAGCTATCTCTGGATACAAAAAAAGAAAAAAAAAAGAAAAAAAAAGAAAAAAATATCCCGTTTAGGCAGAATGTTGTAGTAGCTGCCACTTTTCTTGATTTTCAAGCCTATATATTTCCCTTGCTGTTCAAGCCAAGGGACAGAAATTTTACTATGCAGGGGTTTTGGACAAGGCGGTTCTAATGGTGTACTTTTTGTTTTGATCTGACTCTTTTTTTAAGAACTATGGGTTTTTATATTTCTTAACATTGGACGTGATCGTCTCTTACTAGGTTGCTAGCTACCGCTGCAACCCGGATTAAACCCGGATTATGTAATAGGTTGCTAGCTACCGCTGCAACCTAGATATTCTTTTTTCTGCTACTATGGGCTAAGATTCGTTCTTTCATGTAACTAGCAAAACATTTTTTAAGCCTGATGAAGATTTAACTAATGTGTCAAAAGTAAGGTTGCAAGTCGACGATTTTGTTTTGGCCTTATTATAATTGGTATGGTGAAATAATAATATGCATATAACTCTTAAATCATACTTCTTTATGGTTCCATATGGTCTAGTGGCTAGGATAGTTAACTTTCACTTAACAGGCTTGGGTTCGATTCCCGGTGAGGGAAAATTTTTAAATCTTTAATCTTCGAACATTTGAACCTTTTATAATTTATAATGATGTATAATATAAATACTGTAATCTTAACTATAGTGAAGTTCTTTATTATAAAACAAATGAGACCATTTACATCTTTGTCGTTCTTAAGTAGTAATAATTACAAAAGGTTTCTATATACAGCAATTTCCATTAAAATGAGCCATTAGACAGCTCTTTATTATGATGACCAAGAACTGTTTGATTTAATAATTCAATTACTATGGGTTACAATTCATTCCTTATTGTAACTAAATTTTAAATTTTCAGGTATTTTTCTAGTCTAAATTAAAAGATTAAAACTATTGTTCAGACACCATAAATATTTTTGCAGTTTATAACTAGCGATTCTGAACTAAAAACGAAAATAAAATAAAATAAAATTTTTCAATTTTTACGTCACGTCGGTAATTAATTCATATATGGTTATTAGTACACAATAGGTTTTAGATATTACGTCATGTCACTTATTACGTCATATATGGTTATTAGTAGATAATCGGTAAAATGTTCGTTCTTTATTATAACCGGATATAAATACTGTAGTCTTAACTATAGTGAAGTTGCCAATGCAAGTTAGTATATGGAAGAGTTCGATCTTTATTATAATGTTTCTAACATTGGAGGTGATCGTCTCTTACTAGGTTGCTAGCTACCGCTGCAACCCGGAACCCGGATTAAAAAATTATTATCATATCTTATATGTAACTTTTATTCTTCGATAGTCTAATGGTAAGTATGCCCACTTGTTACCTGGGAGAAGGGGGTTCGATTCCCCGTCAGGGAGTACTTATAATATGTTGAATTAAAAGCACTATCTTTTCAATTTAACATTTAAAAAAGAAACTTGTTTATTTACATTCTAGCTAAAATAATGAAGATAATATGAATGAACCACAGTGTTCAGTTTCTTTGGACTTGAGTTTGTTTTTTAACTATAAATACAAACAGGAAAAAGCCTACGGCTTTTTCTTCTTTTCAAACAGTTCGTGGTAACGAACTGTAAGTAGGAGCGACCCGGCTCAATGGTAACCGAAACTCTAAAAAATGGGATTTTGATACCAATAGATACATCAAAAGAATCAGATTTTAATTCTGATTTCAAATATATAAGTTTCATTAAGTTTAATCTTACCCATCAGAAGTTACGTGCCTGAGAAAATTTGGCTGATTTTCGAAAAAAGGGGGAAAGACCCCTAAAAGTTATAGAACCTTAATGAAAATCACACCATCATATTCAGCGTATCAGAGAACCCTACTATGGAGGTTTCAAGCTCCTATCTACAAAAATGTGGAATTTTGCATTTTTTGCCAGAAGAAAGATCACGGATGCGGGGGTATTTGTTTGTTTGTTGTTGTTTTTTTCCCCCAGGGGTGTTCATATCGACGCAGTGATCCTAGAATTTCGTGGGAGGGCTCATTGGAACGGAAATTAAAATTTCTAGTGCCCTTTTTAAGTGACCGAAAAAAATGAAGGGCAACTAGGCCCCCTCCCGCGCTCATTTTTTCCCCAAAGTCACCCGATCAAAATTTTGAGATAGCCATTTTGTTCAGCATGGTCGAAAATATGATAAAAATGTCTTTTAGGATGACTTGATTCCCCAAAGTCCCCAGGGGGAGGGCTGAAAGTTATGAACTTTACTCACTGTTAACATATAGTATTGGTTATTGGTAAGTATACAGACTTTTTCAGAGGAGATTTTTTCTGGTTGGTGGGGGCTGGGGAGGGTCGAGGGCGATATGGAATGATCTTTCCATGAAGGAAGTTTTCATGGGGGAAGGGACATTGCTATGAAGGGGGCGCCGGATTTCCCAGCATTATTAAAGAAAAAGATCAGGAATTAAATAAAAAAAACAAGTTTTTCAACTGATCAACTGATTGTGATTAAGAGGTCGTTTTTAAAGAACTGGAAAAAAAATTCGAACTATAGTTTAAAGAGCAGGGTATTGACTAGGGGCGAACCCCCTAATATACGTGTTAAAAATTTATGAATATAGAAGTTCGTTACGTAAGTTAATTCTAAGTTACGTATATTTATTACTAATAAAAACGTTCGTAAATAAAATTAAACAAGTTTCGAGAAAGCCATTTAACCAAATATAATGTGCAAATCTTGTTTTAATTATTCATGTACGGTGAGCCAAAATCAAAACCTGCATTAATTCAAAAACGTTCAAAAATTAAATAAAAAAAAAACAAGTTTTTTTAACTGAAGGTAAGGAACGACGTTAACACATACAACGCACAGACCTTAGTCCGTATAGGACGGGGGCTTGCCCCTCCTCACCGCCACGATCTTTACGCTAAATTTTGACTTTCTCACAACTCTATATTATTAAACAATAAAAAAACTTTAGCGTAAAGAGCGAGGCGTTGAGGAGGGGACAGCACCCTTTCATATACGGAATAATTTCTGTACGTTTTAAGTTTTAACGCCGTTCCTTACTTTCAGTTAAAAAAACTTGTTTTTTTTTATTTAATTACAAACAGAAACGGAGATAGAACGCATCCCTGTTTAACACCAGACATTATCCTCAAGAAATTCAGCCCTAGTACTCCTAAATGTAACAGAAACTTACGTTTTGAAGCAAACAAAGCATGTTTTCAACAGTGTACTCCTTAGAAGTAAGAGTATCTTCATTCTTTAAAGGTAATGAGAAAATAAAACACTAATATATCCTAATATTCCTTATTGAATGCATTCATAATAATCTTTCCGTAATGTGTTAAGCATGCTTACGTATAATACGTAAGCATGCTTACGCATGTAAGCATGCTTACGTATGCTTACGTATGTAAGCAGGCACAGTGCATACTTATTAAAGACTGGTCTTTGTCCTTGATTACATTTTTTTTTATAAATGATTTGATCACTGAGAAAATGGTTTGGTCAATGCTGTACTATATCCAGGGAGAAGTGTTACCGGGTTTCAACCCCCCTCTCCGCAAAATTTTCGTCCGACTCGTACAAATGTAATAAAAATATAAAAACATTGATGGTTTTTGTAGTCATCCCCCCCCCCCAAGAAATATTTCCCTCCCCGGATGAAAATCCTGAATACTCCCTTATGTTCGTGCAGAAAAGTCCATGGAAAAAAACTGTGAACACAAATACTTCTTCCTTATTTTCGATTTTCTAAAAGTAAAAGGATATAGAGATGTAAATGTGGGTTCTTATTTTGAAAAGATTCCAGATGCCTATAGGAGCCTTTAAGAGAAATTTCAACCCCTAAAGAAGATTCAACGCAAAAAACTTGGATTGTTCATTCAATCCAAAGTTTTAAACCTCCTTTTAAAAACAAGTAGCAGACAGCTAAAAATTTGAAGTGGATTCCTTATCACAGTATTCAGGTCACCATGCATAATATTAAAACAGTTAAAATGTTCTTGGGTGAGATATGTTACGTAGAAATAAAACGTGATTGATGAAATGAAAGGATGAAGAGAAAAAATTCAGAGAACATGAAGAGAAAAAATGAAGAATGAAAAAATGAAGAGAAAAATTCAGAAAACAGCTTCTTCAGTCGCTGTACTTCGATTTCGAATGACCTTTCTGGGGAAGTCTTTCCTAAAAGTTTCTTCGTTGACTCCGTCACTGGAGCATTAAACAGTCATTCAAAACGTCGTGATGGAGCAATATAGAAGACAAGCGGCAGATTAGATACTTAAATTTACTAGATTTTACGAATTCAGGTATAAAAAGAGGGACTGTGGAGATACAAAAATTAATAAAGGGTAGATTCTGAAATGTTTCGTGGTTAGATTTCACTGGAAGCCGGTAGTCACTCTAAATTTGTAGCTGTCATAGAATAAATAACACCAACTATGCAAGTTGCTATCCTGTAGTTTTTCAATCTCTGGAGGGGGTTACCAAAAGGCTTCCAGTCTTTAAAATGGGGCTTCTTGAAGTCCCAGATATGTAATAGATATTGTGAAAGGTTTCATTCTCAGATTTCTCAGACCAATGAATTGTGCCTGTTAAGCTTAATCTGATACTCATGTTTTCTTTGACTGGGGGGCAATGTGTGACATTGACTTCTATTGGTAAATTCAGAAATAATGAAAATAAAAGAACAAAAGAGAAAAATGAACAAAACGCAATTAGTTCTTACTTTTGTTCTTTTTTTGTGTAGCGTTTCTTCATTGTTTGTGTTTTCTTCTTTCACTATCGTTTTTGTCTTATTTTGTTTATATGTTTAGTTTAGGCTAGTTTTTTTTTCATTTGTAAAGGCTTCCGGATGTGAAGCCAAAATATTAGGATTTTTCTTATTATTTTTTTGGAAAAGTTCAGACTTCTCAGACCAACGAATTGTGCCTGTTAAGCTTAATCTGATACTTGTTTTTTCTTTGACTGGGGGGCAATGTGTGACATCGACTTCTGTTGGTAACTTCAGGAAAAATGAAAATAAAACAACAAAAGAGAAAAAAGAAAAAAACATAATTATTTCTACCTTTTGTTCTTTATGTTTTTTTTGTATAGCGTTTTGTTATTGTTTTTGTTTTCTTCTTTCGTTATTGTTTTTGTCTTATTTTGCTTATATGTTTAGTTTAAGATAGTTTTTTTTTCATTGATAAAGGCTTCCAGATGTGAAGTCGAAATATTAGGACTTTTCTTATTATTTTTATTTGGAAAAGTTTTAGTTTTAATTTCTCACTGTCTTGTAAAAAACGTTTTTCTATTTTTTCTATTTTTTTTTCAAATGAAATGGTAAAAAAGGCATTTTCAATAGAACTACCAAAGACAGTATGATCCCAAATTTAGGGGTGGAGAAAATTCTCACTCCCTTCCTCATAATTAATTTCTGAACGAAGTGGCTGTAGGGTCATCACCATATACAATCTTGTCAATTTTAAGATATTCTTGTTTTTAATCAGCCCTAACTATTCCCAAGAAGCAAATTTGTATCTATTAATCATTATTAATTGATTTGTTAATGCAACTTATTATTTTGCATTCCATGGTTGCCTATAAAATAGAAATAATGGAATTATGACAGCATGACGCCCAACCTGTCATTGTCATCAATTATAATTTGTCGACACGGAAAGCATCTTCTGCGTCTATCTTTCACATCTATGTATGGGATGTTAAAGGTTATGAATAATGTTGGACCCACTTAAGAACTGTAGCGTCTTCTTTTTTTCCAACATGATACACAATAGATACCGCGCGTATCGTCCCTGGCAATATTAAATAAAATAAAAATAAGCTTTTTTAAACTGTAAGTAAGGAGCAACATTAAAACTTAAAACGAACAGAAATGATTACGTGCAATGATTACGCATAAAGAGACTGTCCCCTCCTCAACGCCTTGCTCTTTACGGTAGAGTTTGTTATTGTTTTAAAAAATAAAGTTGTCAGACTGAGTCAAACTTTAGCGTAAAGAGCGAGACGTTGAGGAGGGGACAGTCCTTTTATACGTAATCATTATACGTAATCATTTCTGTTCGTTTTAAGTTTTAATCTTGCTCCCTACTTCCAGTTCAAAAAAACTTGTTTTTTTTATTTAATAAATAGTAAGAGACGAAACTCAAACAATCAAGTAGGTAACTAAGTCCAATGTATGGAATGGTTTGTTATTTCAGTGATCGTCTTTTAATGTAATCTTTACTATACAATGGATTCCAATGATCGTCTTTTAATGTAAAAACCCGGATAACTAAATCAAATATATGTAATGGGTTTTTATTCCAATGGTCGTCTTTTAATGGAAAATTTTAATATATTGGCCTTAAATATAACTGTACTAGCCTACACTATAGTTAAGTGGCCTATAAAATTTAGTAGAGGCAAGAGGTCGTTGTTTATTATAAAAACTCAAAGAATCAGGCAGCTAACTAAGTCCAATATAAGCAATTGTTTGTTTTTCTAATGATCATCTTTTAATTTGAAGTTTCTTACTAGGTTGCTAGCTACCACTTAAACCCGGATTGTGTAATAGGTTTCTAACTACCGCTGCAACCTAGATATTCTTATTTCTGCTACTATGGGCTAAGGTTCGTTCTTTCATGTAAAACTAGCAAAACATTTTTTAAGTCTGATGAAGATTTAACTAATGTGTCAAAAGTAAGGTTGCAAGTCGACGATTTTGTTTTGGCCTTATTATAATTGGTATGGTGAAATAATAATATGCATATGGCTCTTAAATCATACTTCTTAATGGTCCCATATGGTTTAGTGCCTAGGATAGTTAACTTTCACTTAACAGGCCAGGGTTCGATTCCCGGTGTGGGAAAATTTTTAACTCTATAATCTTCGAACATTTGAACCTTCTATAATTTATAATGATGTATAATATAAATACTGTAATCTTAACTATAGTGAAGTTGCCTATGCAAGTTAGTATAGGGAAGAGTTCGATCTTTATTATAATTGCATCTATAAACTGTTCCGCAGTTGCCAATCCATACCTTGGAAGCTTTTCGTTAAACTGACAACATTTCTTTTGGATATTGCCATGAAGCTTTGCCAAAGCATTTCTAGCCGACTTTTCAACAGCATCCGCTCTTTCAAAGAGAATTTTAATCTGTAATTTCGAATACTTTTCGTGATCCCAATAAAACATGCGTAAAATGTTTCTCAATTTACAAAGATCAGCCTGCATTTTTGCCAACTTCTTGTATTTCTGAATGTAATTTTTCCCTTTGTCCTTATGCGTTCTTCGGTACAACCTCGCAGAGAATTTAATTTTTTCATTATAGCTTTTGTCACCCCAGTATCTACCCATTATTCTGGTAGCAACTTTTTTCTTATGTTTGTTTCGGTAATCTATATCGTTATCATACCGTTCCTTGCTCTTTTGTTTCGCTGTCTCAATTTTCCCTTCTCGATACCCCTGATCCGTAAGATACCTCTGTTTTCCTCTGTCATATTTCATTTTCTTAAATCCTGGATCACAAGACATCTTAGTAGCAATCCTTACGCGTGCTCGAGCTTTATTGCGTTTGGTGGCATTTTTATCTCTTTTAAATAAACTTTTCTTATATTTCAGGATGTTAGCTTTATTTTTTGTGTAGTAAAGTTTTCTATTAGTAGAAATTTGGATTGTTCTATTTTGATATTGTTTTTGGTTATTCTTTCTTTTTTTCCACTCGCGTGAGACCATATTTTTTCAAGATTTAAAATTATTAAGCACACAAAATCCCGTGTCGAGTATCTAAAACCTAGCATAAAACAAAACTAATTTTAAAATTTTCAGGTATTTATCTTGTTTGAATTACAAAATTAGTATTATTGGTTAGACACCATAAATATTTTTGCAGTTTAAATAATACCTCTGTTTTCCTCTGTCATATTTCATTTTCTTAAATCCTGGATCACAAGACATCTTAGTAGATTCAAGTTTAGTGATTCTGGACTGAAAACTAAAATAATTGCAATTATGAGACAATAATATGGAGATATGTACTTTACGGGTTACAGGATACAATAATAAATTTGAACTGAGATGAAAAAAAAATTTCTTCCAGGAGACAAAAAGCAAAACTAATTTTAGAATTTTCATGTATTTTTGTTGTTTAAATTAAAAAATTACTATTACTGATTAGGCATCATAAATATTTTTGCAGTTTACATAATAATTTTAGCGATTAAGCCAAAAAAGAAAATTTTGGTTCCAGGAGTTTCGGTTACTATTGAGACAAGTAGCTATTATTACTATAGAGTTCATTACATGGACTGTTTTATTGCTTCAAAATTCAAATATCTTTGAAAAGACTGCAGTATGAAAATACATCAAAAATGCAATTTTTTTGACAAAATTGATTCTACTTTAAAAAGTATTTTATTTTTAAATACAAAAGTGACTAGATGTTGCAATTT
The DNA here is from genome assembly GCF_049724085.1 of Artemia sp. Qi Xiang Cuo. Lineage (NCBI taxonomy): Eukaryota > Metazoa > Arthropoda > Branchiopoda > Anostraca > Artemiidae > Artemia > Artemia sp. Qi Xiang Cuo. The sequence continues at coordinate 24,934,126 of NC_142803.1, read as the reverse complement.
CCTTTAAAATGAGCTATTATACAGCTCTCTATGATTTTCCAGTGCCCAGCTAGCTGAGCAGAAAGAAAAAGCGGAAAGAAAAAAATATCCCGTTTGTGGAGAATAACGTGGTAAAAGTCAATTTTCTTGATTTTCAAGCCAATATATTTTCTTTGTTATTCAAGCCAAAGGGAGGTAAGTTTCCTTTATAGAGGATTCGGACAAGGCGGTTCTAATGGTGTACTTTTTGTTTTGATCTGACTCTTTTTTTAGGAGTTGGGGGGTTTTATATTTCTTGACATTGGAGGTGATCGTCTCTTACTAGGTTGCTAGCTACCGCTGCAACCCGGATTGCTAGCTACCGCTGCAACCCGGATAGACTAAGGTTCGTTCTTTCATGTAAAACTAGCAAAACATTTTTTAAGCCTGATGAAGATTTAACTAATGTGTCAAAAGTAAGGTTGCAAGTCGACGATTTTGTTTTGGCCTTATTATAATTGGTATGGTGAAATAATAATACGCATATGGCTCTTAAATCATACTTCTTTATGGTTCAATATGGTCTAGTGGCTAGGATAGTTAACTTTCACTTAACAGGCTCGGGTTCGATTCCCGGGGTGGGAAAATTTTTAACTCTATAATCTTCGAACATTTGAACCTTTTATAATTTATAATGATGCATAATATAAATACTGTAATCTTAACTATAGTGAAGTTGCGTATGCAAGTTAATATAGGGAAGAGTTCGATCTTTATTATAATTACAAATCGAATCATTGCCATTTCAAAATTATTTAAACACTTTATACATTCCGGTGTACAGTCTATATGAAGGTTATTTAATACTGATCGGACATTCTCCTGACTTTTCAACATTTTCCCAGCACAGTAATCACAGACAAAGAATGAATCTATTACATCCTCTTTCCAACCTGTACATTGAATTAGCTGTTCTCTGTCATCTTTGTGTATGTCCTGTTGTAGGTGTTCTAAAATCGTGGCCATCATTACATCAAAACCTTTCTTATTTGAAAGGGATCTTAGACTCTTCAATTGGTATTTTGTCTTTATCTGCTCACAACTGTCACAATGCATTGTGGGGTATACATCCCTAATGTTAGCTACCTTATCAAGGCTCTCACCAAATAATTTTATTATTGTATTTTCATCCACAGAAACTCTAATATTGCTATCACCGTAAATGAAGTCTTGACTATTATTACGACAGAGTCTACTTGACACTTCTTCTATGTAATGACTTAGTTCCTTGTACGAGCCCTCGACTTATCTGTCGTTATCTGTCAGATTAATCTGTTGTATAATCTTACATTTTGATACTGCCTTATATACGCTATTAATGAAACAGTTCAAGACAGGAAAATGTGGAGCTAGTGCCCTTAGAGAACGCAAATAGCTCTGACATCCCTCATTTGGGCTACAGTATAACGAATGCCCATGCTTTCTTGTGTCCCTGTAATTGATTTCACAATAATCCAAGCCGCCAAGGTAGAAATTGACCACTTTGTCAGTTGAAAATTTTAATGCTATATTATTTTCAAGGATATCAAAAAGAATTTGACATAATTCAATATCCGTCGGATAGAGCTTGCAGATATCAGGGTGACATTGCCAAGTAACCTGCTGCCCAATTTTTGGTTTTGAATGTTTACTCAGATTGTTATAGGTGACTTCAGCCATCATAATTTCCTTGTCAGATCTAGATTCAGAGCATTCTTCAATAGTTGTCTCGTACTTTTCAGGACAGTTTGTTCTACTACACAGAGAATTTTTTGCCAAATATTCAGTAGAACTAAAAGAACTGTTTAAAACACAGTTAGAAATGCTTTTTTCTTGAGTCGGTGTTCCAGGAATTTGTTCTAAATCATTAGTCTTACAAACACATTTACTAATAACCCTAACAGGCTTGTTTTCGCCATAATTGAAAAACATTGCTTTTCCTTCGCTGTTGATAGGTATGCTTGTATATATGTTTTTATTGCTGCTACATAAACTGCAATTGCTCCTTCCAAAATTAATATACGAATTTTCAAAGAAGTACGCCTCCGTATATTCACTGTGTTGTCGAACATTTTCCATTGCATCTGTAAACTGTTCCGCAGTTGCCAATCCATACCTTGGAAGCTTTTCATTAAACTGACAACATTTCTTTTGGATATTACTATGAAGCTTTGCCAAGGAATTTCTAGCCGACTTTTCAACAGCATCCGCTCTTTCAAAGAGAATTTTAATCTGTAATTTTGAATACTTTTCGTGATCCTGGTAAAACATGCGTAAAATATTTCTCAATTTACGAAGATCAGCCTGCATTTTTGCCATCTTCTTGTATTTCTGAATGTAATTTTTCCCTTTGTCCTTATGCGTTCTTCGGTACAACCTCGCAGAGAATTTAATTTTTTCATTATAGCTTTTGTCACCCCAGTATCTACCCATTGTTCTGGTAGCAACTTTTTTCTTATGTTTGTTTCGGTAATCTTCATCATTATCATACCGTTCCCTGCTCTTTTGTCTAGCCTGCTCAATTGTTGCTTCTCTATAAAGTTTATCATTGTGATAACGCTCCTTGATCTTTTGTCTAGCCTGCTCAATTCTTGCTTCTCTATAAAGTTTATCATTGTGATAACGCTCCTTGATCTTTTGTTTAGCCTGCTCAATTCTTGCTTCTCTGTAATGTTCATCATTACCATACCTTTCCTTGATCTTTTGTTTGGATGTCTCAATTTTTGCATGTCTATAATCTTCATCATTGTGATAACACATCTTGCTGTTTTCTTTTGCTCTCTCAATTATTACTTCGCGATACGCCTGGTCGGTTGAATACCTTTGTTTTGCTCTCTCAATTATTACTTCTCGATACACCTGGTCGGTTGAATACCTTTGCTTTTTTCTTTTCAAGTTACTATCTCTGTTGTTTGTGTAGTACTCTTTCTTCAACTTGCGTATAGCCTGCTTTGATCTAACCATTATTCTAATCAAGAATGAGAGAATTTTCAGTTTTGACTTTCCTTATATACTAATTATGACGTCACTCTATTCACGTCATAGCTCTAATATAAAACTATGATGACGTTCATTATTTATCTAGTAGGGTTTCAGACAAGGTATTTCTAATGATGTACTTTTGTTTTGATCTGACTCTATTTTTAGGAGTTTTGGGTTTTTATATTTTTAGCATTGGACTGATCGTCTATTAGTAGGTTGCTAGCTACTGCTGCAACCCAAATTCACATATATATTTATTTATGAGAGGCAGCCTGGCCGAGTGGTCCAAGGCACTGGTGTTAGCCACCAGTCTCTTCAGAGGCGTGGGTTCAATTCTTACCGCTGGTATACGATTATGTTTGAAAGACTGCAGTGTGAAAAGACATCAAAATGCAGTTTTTGGAGTGGTCCAAGGCACTCGTGTTACCCACCAGTATCTTCGGAGGCGTGGGTTCAAATCTTACCGCTGGTATACGATTATGTTTGAAAGACTACAGTGTGAAAAGACATCAAAAATGCAGTTTTTGGTGGAAAAATTTATTCTCTTTTAGAAATAATTAATTTTAGTTACTATAGATTTTTAACCCAATTAATTTCCTTTAAAATGAGCTATTGAACAACCCTCTACGATGTTCCAGTGCCAAGCTATCTCTGGATACAAAAAAAGAAAAAAAGAAAAAAGAAAAAAATATCCCGTTTGTGGAGAATAACGTGGTTCAAGTCAATTTTCTTGATTTTCAAGACAATATATTTCCCTTGCTGTTCAAGCCAAGGGACAGAAAGTTTCCTATACAGGGGTTTCAGACAAGGTGGTTCTAATGGTGTACTTTTTGTTTTGATCTGACTCCTTTGTTAGGAACTATGGGTTTTTATATTTCTTAACATTGGACGTGATCGTCTCTTACTAGGTTGCTAGCTACCGCTGCAACCCGGATTTGTCCTTATGCGTTCTTCGGTACAACCTCGCAGAGAATTTAATTTTTTCATTATAGCTTTTGTCACCCCAGTATCTACCCATTATTCTGGTAGCAACTTTTTTCTTATGTTTGTTTCGGTAATCTCTATCGTTATCATACCGTTCCTTGCTCTTTTGTTTCGCTCTCTCAATTTTCGCATCTCGATACGCCTTGTCGGTTGAATACCTTTGCTTTTCTCTTTTCAAGATGTTGTCTCTATTTTTTGTATAGTAATGTTTTTTTAAATTACGTATAACTCTATTAGAACGCATCTTATTACAAAACAAGAAATAATATTCTCATCTAATTGAAACTTTTTAAGACTCGTATCATGTACCCATAATCTAACAAAAAATTAAACTAATTTTTAAATTTTCAGGTATTTTGTTAGTTTGAATTAAAAGATTAAAATTATTGCTCATATATCATAAATATTTTTGAAGTTTACATAATAACTTTAGCGATTCTAAACTGAAAAATGAAATATATTAAAAAATTGAATTTTTTGGTCTGAAAATACATAGTAAATTCCACATCGGGTAGTTAGAACCTAACTAAAAATAAAACTAATTTTAACATTTTCAGGTATTTTTCTAGCTTGAATTGAAATATTCAAACTATTGCTCGGATACCATGGATATTTTGCAGTTTACACAAGCTGCAAAGAACGCATAAGGGCAAAATTAAAAATTATATTCAGAAGTCCAAAAACATGGCAACAATGCTGACTGATCTTAGTAAATTTAGAAAAATTTTACGAATTTTTTACCGGGATTACGAAAAATATTCAAAATTAAAGATTAAAATTACCTCTGAAAGAATGGATTTTGTTGAAAAGTCAGCTAGAGATGCTTTCGCAAAACTTCATAGTAATATCCAAAAGAAATGTTGCATGTTTAGTGAAAAGCTTCCAAGGTATGAACCGGCAACTGTGGAACAGTTTATAGATGTAATGGGAAATTTTATAGATCACTGTGAATATATGGAGGCATAATTGTTCTTTACTTAGTTTCAGCTTTAATTCGATGATCCAGACTTTATGTACTAACTACACCCAAAGACTATGACGTCATTGTTTAATATTGTATATAAAAAATTAAGTTTTTCGTAAAAAGAATTAATTAAAAAAAAAATTAAGCACAAATAGCGCTAGATCTAGAGATTTCCTTTAAAATGAGCCATTGAACAACTCTCTACGATGTTCCAGTGCCAAGCTATCTGTGGAAAAGAAAGAAAAAAATATCCCGTTTGTGGAGAATAACGTGGTAAAAGTCAATTTTCTTGATTTTCAAGCCAATATATTTTCTTTGTTATTCAAGCCAAATGGCGGTAAGTTTCCTTTATAGAGGATTCGGACAAGGCGGTTCTAATGGTGTACTTTTTGTTTTGATCTGACTCTTTTTTTAGGAGTTGGGGGGTTTTATATTTCTTAAAATTTGAGGTGATCGTCTCTTACTAGGTTGCTAGCTACCGCAGCAACCCGGATTCAAATCTTACCGCTGGTATACGATTATGTTTGAAAGACTGCAGTGTGAAAAGACATCAAAAATGCAGTTTTTGGTGGAAAAATTTATTCTCTTTTAGAAATAATTTAATTTAGTTACTATAGATTTTTAACCCAATTAATTTCCTTTAAAATGAGCTATTGAAAAACCCTCTACGATGTTCCAGTGCCAAGCTATCTCTGGATACAAAAAAAAAGAAAAAAAGAAAAAAATATACTGTTTGTGAAGAATAACGTGGTTAAAGTCAATTTTCTTGATTTTCAAGCCAACATATTTCCCTTGCTGTTCCAGCCAAGGGACAGAAAGTTTCCTATACAGGTGTTTCAGACAAGGCGGTTCTAATGGTGTACTTTTTGTTTTGATCTGACTCCTTTTTTAGGAACTATGGGTTTTTATATTTCTTAACATTGGACGTGATCGTCTCTTACTAGGTTGCTAGCTACCGTTGCAACCCGGATTGCTAGCTACCGCTGCAACCCGGATACTATGGACTACAGTTCGTTCTTTAATGTAATATACGACTTTCAGACAAGGCAGTTCTAATAGTTTGATTCTGATTCTAAATATAAGAGTTATGACCTATTTAATTTTTTACTATGGGGCATGATTGTCTCTTACTAGGTTACTAGCTACCGCTGCAACCCAGATAACATTTCAGTTACTATGGGTAAGAATTTGTTGTTTACTATAAAATTTTTCAAAAGATACTTGTTTTATATTTAATTTAGGTACTATACGTCATGGTTTGTTCTTTACTAGGTTTCAAATATATCTTCATCCTTAACACTGATGTCCCCATTTATATTCTTTTACGTAACCATATGCTTCTTATCGTTCTTTACTATAATGCAACCCAGACTAGGTTTCAGCCATCTCTACAGCCATGATACTGATGGAAATTACATAATCCCTATTTATGTTTTACTTAACATGGGCAAGGTGTCGTTCTTTATTGTAACAACCCGGAAAACCTTAGCTATAATTAAGTGGCGTATAAAATTTAGCATAGGCAAGAGGTCGTTCTTTATTATACTACCGCTGCAACCCAGATTCCATGCTATATTATTACAAACAGGAAAAAGCCTACGGCTTTTTCTTCTTTGAAATAGTAAGACACGAACCTCAAACAATCAAGTAGCTAACTAAGTCCAAAGTCTGCAATGGTTTGTTATTGCAATGATCGTCCCTTAATGTAACAAAAATGCAGTTTTTGGTGGAAAAATTTATTCTCTTTTAGAAATAATTTATTTTAGTTACTATAGATTTTTAACCCAATTAATTTCCTTTAAAATGAGCTATTGAACAACCCTCTACGATGTTCCAGTGCCAAGCTATCTGTGGAAAAGAAAAAAAGAAAAACAAAGAAAAAAATATCCCGTTTAGGCAGAATGTTGTAGTAGCTGCCACTTTTCTTGATTTTCAAGCCAATATATTTCCCTTGCTGTTCAAGCCAAGAGACAGAAAGTTTCCTATACAGGGGTTTCGGACAAGGCGGTTCTAATGGTATACTTTTCGTTTTGATCTGACTCCTCTGTTAGGAACTATGGGTTTTTATATTTCTTAACATTGGACATGATCGTCTCTTACTAGGTTGCTAGCTACCGCTGCAACCCGGATCCAAGTAATATTCAGTTATTATAGGCTTTAGTATTCGTTCTTTACTTTAATAGGCAAGAGGTCGTTCTTTACTGTAAAAATGACAGAAAGTTTCCTATAAAGGGGATTCAGACAAGGCGGTTCTAAAGGTGTACTTTTTGTTTTAATCTGACTCCTTTTTAGGAGCAATGGATTTTGATATTCCTTAACATTGGACGTGATCGTCTCTTACTAGGTTGCTAGCTACCGATGCAACCCGGATTACAATTTTAGTTAATGACTTCGTGGTGCCAGTGGCTAGCACGATCGACCGTTAACCGAACAGTTGTTGGTTCAAGGCCACTCGGAGTTGATCTCTTTTAGTTCCCAATTACAGTATCGATCCTTTATGCTACTATAGTTAAGTGGCCTATAAAATTTAGTATAGGCAAGAGGTCGTTCTTTATTATACCTAATTGACAAATACTATTTATGATGAACTATATCGGTTTTTGTTGCTAACTACCGCTGCAACCCGGATAAAAAACTGATTACAAACAGGAAAAAGCCTACGGGTTTTTCTACTTTGAAACAGTAAGAGACGAACCTCAAACAATCAAGTAGCTAACTAATTCCAATGTGTACAATTGTTCGTTATTCCAATAATCGTCTTTTAATGTAAAATTTATAATGATGCATAATATAAATACTGTAATCTTAACTATAGTGAAGTTGCGTATGCAAGTTAGTATAGGAAAGAGTTCGATCTTTATTATAATTTCAAGATACTATCTCTGTTGTTTGTGTAGTACTGTTTTTTCAACTTGCGTGCGACTTTCTTGATTGAAACCATTATGTAATTATGAATGAGAACATTTTCATCTTTGTAGTTCTTAAGTAGTAATTATGACGTCACAGCGTAATGATTTTTTTGACGTCATAGAGCAATGATATTATTTCATGACGTCTTCAGAAACAACAATATAATTTCATGTTTTTCTATTCACGTCATAGCTCTAATATAAAACTATGATGACATTCATTATTTATCTAGTAGGGTTTCAGACAAGGTAATTCTAATGATGTACTTTTGTTTTGATCTGACTCTATTTTTAGGAGTTTTGTTATATTTCTTAGCATTGGACTGATCATCTCTTACTAGGTTGCTAGCTACTGCTGCAACCCAAATTCACATATATATTTATTTATGAGAGGCAGCCTGGCCGAGTGGTCCAAGGCACTGGTGTTAGCCACCAGTCTCTTCGGAGGCGTGGGTTCAAATCTTACTGCTGGTATAATGTTTGAAAGACTGGAGTGTGAAAAGACATCGAAAATGCAGTTTTTGGTGGAAAAATTTATTCTCTTTTAGAAATAATTTATTTTAGTTACAAAAGGTTTTTAACCCAATTAATTTACTTTAAAATGAGCTATTGAACAACCCTCTACGATGTTCCAGTGCCAAGCTATCTCTGGAAAAGAAAGAAAAAAGAAAAAAATATCCCGTTTGGGGAGAATAACGTGGTAAAAGTCAATTTGCTTGATTTTCAAGCCAATATATTTCCCTTGCTGTTCAAGCCAAGGGACAGAAAGTTTCCTATACAGGGGTTTCGGACAAGGCGGTTCTAATGGTGTACTTTTTGTTTTGATCTGACTCCTCTGTTAGGAACTATGGGTTTTTATATTTCTTAACATTGGACGTGATCGTCTCTTACTAGGTTGCTAGCTACCGCTGCAACCCGGAAAGTAGCTAACTAAGTCTAATGTATGGAATGGTTTGTTATTTCAGTGATCGTCTTTTAATGTAAAGAAAATTATAAAAATACTGTAATCTTAACTATAGTAAAGTTGCGTATGCAAGTTAGTATAGGGAAGAGTTTGATCTTTATTATGCTGGAAACAAAGAAAAGAGAATCTTATATAGTAATTATGACGTCACTGCATCAAAAATACAGTTTTTATTGGAAAAATTTATTCTCTTTTAGAAATAATTTATTTTAGTTACTATAGATTTTTAACCCAATTAATTTCCTTTAAAATGAGCTATTGAACAACCCTCTACGATGTTCCAGTGCCAAGCTATCTCTGGATACAAAAGAAAAAAAGAAAAAAAGAAAAAAATATCCCTTTTGGGGAGAATAACGTGGTTAAAGTCAATTTTCTTGATTTTCAAGCCAATATATTTCCCTTGCTGTTCAAGCCAAGGGACAGAAAGTTTCCTATACAGGGGTTTCGGACAAAGCGGTTCTAATGGTGTACTTTTTGTTTTGATCTGACTCCTTTTTTAGGAGCTATGGGTTTTTATATTTCTTAACATTGGACGTGATCGTCTCTTACTAGGTTGCTAGCTACCGCTGCAACCCGGATTTCAAGATACTATCTCTGTTGTTTGTGTAGTACTGTTTTTTCAACTTGCGTGCGACTTGCTTGATTGAAACCATTATGTAATTATGAATGAGAACATTTGCATCTTTGTAGTTCTTAAGTAGTAATTATGACGTCACAGCGTAATGATTTTGTTGATGTCATAGAGCAATGATATTATTTCATGACGTCTTCAGAAACAACAATATAATTTCATGTTTTTCTATTCACGTCATAGCTCTAATATAAAACTATGATGACGTTCATTATTTATCTAGTAGGGTTTCAGACAAAGTAATTCTAATGATGTACTTTTGTTTTGATCTGACTCTATTTTTAGGAGTTTTGTTATATTTCTTAGCATTGGACTGATCATCTCTTACTAGGTTGCTAGCTACTGCTGCAACCCAAATTCACATATATATTTATTTATGAGAGGCAGCCTGGCCGAGTGGTCCAAGGCACTGGTATTAGCCACCAGTCTCTTCGGAGGCGTGGGTTCAAATCTTACTGCTGGTATAATGTTTGAAAGACTGGAGTGTGAAAAGACATCGAAAATGCAGTTTTTGGTGGAAAAATTTATTCTCTTTTAGAAATAATTTATTTTAGTTACAAAAGGTTTTTAACCCAATTAATTTACTTTAAAATGAGCTATTGAACAACCCTCTACGATGTTCCAGTGCCAAGCTATCTCTGGAAAAGAAAGAAAAAAAGAAAAAAATATCCCGTTTGGGGAGAATAACGTGGTAAAAGTCAATTTGCTTGATTTTCAAGCCAATATATTTCCCTTGCTGTTCAAGCCAAGGGACAGAAAGTTTCCTATATAGGGGTTTCGGACAAGGTGGTTCTAATGGTGTACATTTTTTGTTTTGATCTGACTCCTCTGTTAGGAACTATGGGTTTTTATATTTCTTAACATTGGACGTGATCGTCTCTTACTAGGGGTTTCGGACAAGGCGGTTCTAATGGTGTACTTTTTGTTTTGATCTGACTCCTCTGTTGGGAACTATGGGTTTTTATATTTCTTAACATTGGACGTGATCGTCTCTTACTAGGTTGCTAGCTACCGCTGCAACCCGGATGAACAACTCTCTACAATATTCCAGTGCCATGGTATCTGTTGAATTACTAACCTATACTATAATTAAGTGGCGTATAAAATTTAGTATATAGGTAAGAGGTCGTTCTTTATTATAAAAAGAAAAAAAAAATATCCCGTTAAGGCAGAATGTTGTAGTAGCTGCAACTTTTCTTGATTTTCAAGCCAATATATTTCCCTTGCTGTTCAAGCCAAGGAACAGAAAGTTTACTATACAGGGGATTCGGACAAGGCGGTTCTAATGGTGTTCCTTTTGTTTTGATCTGACTCCTTTTTTAGGAACTATGGGTTTTTATATTTCTTAACATTGGATGTGATCGTCTCTTACTAGGTTGCTAGCTACCGCTGCAACCCGGATATTATTTATGAGAGGTAGCCTGGCCGAGTGGTCCAGGGCACTGGTGTTAGCCACCAGTCTCTTCGGAGGCGTGGGTTCAAATCTTACCGCTGGTATACGATTATTTATGTTTGAAAGACTGCAGTGTGAAAAGACATCAAAAATGCAGTATTTTGTGGAAAAATTTATTCTCTTTTAGAAATAATTTATTTTAGGAACTATAGATTTTCAACCCAATTAATTTCCTTTAAAATGAGCCATTGAACAACTCTCTACGATGTTCCAGTCCCAAGCTATCTCTGGAAAAGAAGGAAAAAGAAAAAAAAGAAAAAAAAATATCCCGTTTAGGCAGAATGTTGTAGTAGCTGCCACTTTTCTTGATTTTCAAGCCAATATAATTCCCTTACTGTTCAAGCCAAGGGACAGAAAGTTTACTATACATGGGTTTTGGACAAGGCGGTTCTACTGGTATACTTTTTGTTTTGATCTGACTCCTTTTTTAGGAACTTTGGGTTTTTATATTTATTAACATTGGACGTGATCGTCTCTTACTAGGTTGCTAGCTACCGCTGCAACCCGGATTGCTAGCTACTGCTGCAACCCGGATATAAACCCGTATTGCTACGAATTGTATGATTTGATACTGGGTAGTCATTTTTGTCACTATACGGGATATACACATAGTTATCCGAGGCAGCTTGGCTATCTCTGGATACAAAAAAAGAAAAGAGAAAAAAATATCCCGTTTGGGGAGAATAACGTGGTTAAAGTCAATTTTCTTGATTTTCAAGTCAATATATTTCCCTTGCTGCTCAAGCCAAGGGACAGAAAGTTTCCTATAAAGGGGTTTCGGACAAGGCGGTTCTAATGGTGTACTTTTTGTTTTGATCTGACTCCTCTGTTGGGAACTATGGGTTTTTATATTTCTTAACATTGGACGTGATCGTCTCTTACTAGGTTGCTAGCTACCGCTGCAACCCGGATGAACAACTCTCTACAATATTCCAGTGCCATGGTATCTGTTGAATTACTAACCTATACTATAATTAAGTGGCGTATAAAATTTAGTATATAGGTAAGAGGTCGTTCTTTATTATAAAAAGAAAAAAAAATATCCCGTTTAGGCAGAATGTTGTAGTAGCTGCCACTTTTCTTGATTTTCAAGCCAATATATTTCCCTTGCTGTTCAAGCCAAGGGACAGAAAGTTTACTATACAGGGGATTCGGACAAGGTGGTTCTAATGGTGTGCTTTTTGTTTTGATCTGACTCCTTTTTTAGGAACTATGGGTTTTTATATTTCTTAACATTGGACGTGATCGTCTCTTACTAGGTTGCTAGCTACCGCTGCAACCCGGATATTATTTATGAGAGGTAGCCTGGCCGAGTGGTCCAGGGCACTGGTGTTAGCCACCAGTCTCTTCGGAGGCGTGGGTTCAAATCTTACCGCTGGTATACGATTATTTATGTTTGAAAGACTGCAGTGTGAAAAGACATCAAAAATGCAGTATTTTGTGGAAAAATTTATTCTCTTTTAGAAATAATTTATTTTAGGAACTATAGATTTTTAACCCAATTAATTTCCTTTAAAATGAACCATTGAACAACTCTTTACGATGTTCCAGTGCCAAGCTATCTCTGGAAAAGAAGAAAAAAGAAAAAAAGAAAAAAATATCTCGTTTAGGCAGAATGTTGTAGTAGCTGCCACTTTTCTTGATTTTCAAGCCAATATATTTTCCTTACTGTTCAAGCCAAGCGACAGAAAGTTTACTATACATGGGTTTTGGACAAGGCGGTTCTACTGGTGTACTTTTTGTTTTGATCTGACTCCTTTTTTAGGAACTATGGGTTTTTATATTTCTTAACATTGGACGTGATCGTCTCTTACTAGGTTGCTAGCTACCGCTGCAACCCGGATTGCTAGCTACTGCTGCAACCCGGATATAAACCCGTATTGCTACGAATTGTATGATTTGATACTGGGTAGTCATTTTTGTCACTATACGGGATATACACATAGTTATCCGAGGCAGCTTGGCTATCTCTGGATACAAAAAAAGAAAAGAGAAAAAAATATCCCGTTTGGGGAGAATAACGTGGTTAAAGTCAATTTTCTTGATTTTCAAGCCAATATATTTCCCTTGCTGTTCAAGCCAAGGGACAGAAAGTTTCCTATAAAGGGGTTTCGGACAAGGCGGTTCTAATGGTGTACTTTTTGTTTTGATCTGACTCCTCTGTTAGGAACTATGGGTTTTTATATTTCTTGACATTGGAGGTGATCGTCTCTTACTAGGTTGCTAGCTACCACTGCAACCCTGATTTTATATTTCTTAACATTAGACGTGATCGTCTCTTACTAGGTTGCTAGCTACCGCTGCAACCCGGATTTCAGCTACATCCAATGAAACTTACATATTCCCCATTTATACTGAACTGTATCGGTCCTTTATGTACTACCGTTGCAACCCGGATTATTGTAATTACTATTCGTTCTTTAATGTAATCTAATATAAAACTATTGATGACATTCATTATTTATCTAGTAGGATTTCAGAAAAGGTAGTTCTAATGATGTACTTTTGTTTTGATCTGACTCTATTTTTAGGAGTTTTGGGTTTTTATATTTCTTAGCATTGGACTGATCGTCTCTTACTAGGTTGCTAGCTACTGCTGCAACCCAAATTCACATATATATTTATTTATGAGAGGCAGCCTGGCCGAGTGGTCCAAGGCACTGGTGTTAGCCACCAGTCTCTTCGGAGGCGTGGGTTTAAATCTTACCGCTGGTATTATGTTTGAAAGACTGCAGTGTGAAAACACATCAAAACTGCAGTTTTTGGTGGAAAAATTTATTCTCTTTTAGAAATAATTTATTTTAGTTACTTTAGATTTGTAACCCAATTAATTTCCTTTAAAATGAGCCATTGAACAACTATCTACGATGTTCCAGTGCCAAGCTATCTCTGGAAACAAAGAAAATAAAAAAAAATAAAAAAACATCCCGTTTAGGCAGAATGTTGTAGTAGCTGCCACTTTTCTTGATTTTCAAGCCAATATATTTCCCTTGCTGTTCAAGCCAAGGGACAGAAAGTTTACTATACAGGGGTATCGGATAAGGCGGTTCTAATGGTGTACTTTTTGTTTTGATCTGACTCCTTTTTTAGGAGCTATGGTTTTTTATATTTCTTAACATTGGACGTGATCGTCTCTTACTAGGTTGCTAGCTACCGCTGCAACCCGGATTAACAGAAAAGTTGGTGGTTCAAGCAAACTCGGGGTCGATTTGTATTTTTTTTTATGTTCAGCTATCAATAAATCCTATTTATAGTATTGATCCCTTATGTAGGTTGGTTTAATACTTCAGTTACTATGGGTTACAGTTTGTTCCTTAATGTAATAAAATAAAAATCATTTAAACATTTTTAGGAGTGTATCTAATTTCTTTTCATGAAGTGAAATTTTTACTAAATATCCTAAATATTTCTGCATTTTACAAAGTTATGCAGTTTCGCTCATACATTTTGCTTTTGTTACAATATAAATACTGTAACCTTAAATATAGTTAAGTTGCCTATACAATTTAGTATAGGCAAAAGTTGGTTCTTTATTATAAAAACTTTCCGAAAATAAGTTTTGTTTTTTTTAAGTAAAGACCACATTAAACTTAAAATCAGAAGAAATAGAAACCTACAATAACTCAAACTCAAAATAACCAGAAATTATTATTAAAGAATAAATGAAACACAAAACGAACAGAAATTAAATAAGCATGCATAGCAAAGAAAAACATACAACATGTACTAATATAAATAAATCTTAAAACGCATAAAGCTTAGACTGAATATGCAAATCAAGCTTAAAACGAACAAAAATATTTTGCTGCTGAAGTATAAATGAAACCCAAAATGAACTGAAATTTAATAAACAATCATAGCAAACAAACATACAATAGGTACTAATATAAATAAATAAATAAATCTTCAAACGAATAAAGCTTAAATTGAATATACAAATCAAACTTAAAACGAACAAATATATTTTGCTATTGATGTATAAATGAAACCCAAAACGTACAGAAATTAAATAAACAATTCTAGCAAACAAATATATAATAGGTGATAATTTAAATTAATAAATAAATCTTAAAACGAGTGAAACTTAAATAAAACCCAAAACGAACATAAATTTAATAAACAATCATAGCAAGCAAACATACAAAAGGCACTAATATAAATAAATCAATAAATCTTAAAACGAATAAAGCTTAAATTGAATATGAAAATCAAGCTTGAAACGAACAAAAACTTACTACAGACATGGGTTTGGGTTTTGCCTCCTTTCTCACTGTAAAAGTCTAAAACCTACTGCAGGGTAGGAGCCTTTCATTTGTAGTTTTTGAAGGGGATGATTCTTTGAAATTAGTTATTGACTATACTTCTGAACACCTGTAATTTTTGCTGCAAAAGTTTATTTGACCATAGAATCAATTTGGATTCCAACTTACCTTTCTTTGAGAGCACATTACGAAAAAAATGCTTACTCATCGGTACTGATGGCTACTTGTAAAACCACATAGCTTTGATAGCAAAATGGCCTCCAGTAACAATCTTTTACACTTTCAGTAAGTTATTATTTCAAAAGACATTATTTTCCAAATCTAAAGTATTGTATCACACATAATCAGCATTTCAAATTCTAATATCAAGTAACTTCCCAACTTTTAAAATTGACAAATCGATGGAATAAGAATTAATGTTGAATAAAAATCCAACAGTTGATGTTCACGGTGCTGAAGTATCTTTAGATGAAATATTCCTCAAGTATGTTCTGGCTTAATCAATGTAATTTCTCCTTTTGCACGCATTATATCAATACCGTTAGTGTGATGTTATATTTAGTTAGGAAAATATTCCAAATTGTAAAATTATTAATAGAGTTTCGACAACATGACATCATTTTCGGTACAAACATCATAGCAGCTTGACCCCCATGACGTCATTTCCTTAATCAAACAATTTGTGGTAACGAACTGTAAGTAAGAGGCGACCTGGCTCAATAGTAACCGAAACTCTAAAAAAAGGAATTTTGATACCAATAGATACATCAAAATAATGGGATTTTTATGCTGATTTCAAATATATAAGTTTAGTCTTACCCATCAAAAGTTACGAGCCTTATAAAATTTGCCTTATTTTCGAAAAACGGGAAAAAACCCCTAAAAGTCACAGAACCTTAACGAAAATCACACCATCAGATTCAGCGTATCAGAGGAATTTACTGTAGATGTTTCAAGTTCCTATCTGCAAAAAAGTGGAATTTATATTTTTGCCAGAAGAAATATCACAGATGCGTATTTGTTTGTTTGTTTTTTTACCCATGGGTGATTGTATCGACCCAGTGGTCCTAGAATGTTGCAAGAGGGCTCATTCGAACGGAAATAAAAATTTCTAGTGCCTTTTATAATTAAAAACAATAAAGTTTTTAAATAGAATCACTTTTTACAAACAAAAACTGCATTTTATTGTCTTTTCATACTGCAGTCTTTTCAAATATATTTTATTATTGAATCAATTCCGATTTCTAATAAGGATTTCTACTAAGCTTCGGACTTTTGGTTTTCATTTTTAATTATTTAATATAAAAAGCAACTTCAGTGATTGATGAATTATCTTATAAATTTTAAATTTAAAAGATATTGCTTTAAATTAAAAAGATAAAAAATTTTCTCTGACAAGGCATCGAAACCGGGTCTCCCACATGACAAGCCAGTATGCTTACCAATATACCATCGAAAACTTTTGAAATTTAAGTTACATATAAGACATGATAATAAATTCATTAATACACTTAAACATTATATAATGGATTGGTCTGGTTATTTTACCCTTTGAAATTATTATTAATTTCCTTTCTGTATAAACGTTTACTTTTAATATTATCCCAAATAATACTAACCATTCCTTAATGAGAATCTGACGGCAATTTTTTCTCACTAGGCAGTTTTTTTTTCAAAATGTGTTTTTATCTTTTGGTTAATATGGGCTGTGGTTCGTCATTTACTAGGTTGCAGATACTGCTGCAGTCATAATTTGGGTTGCGTCATCATGTATATGATGTTTTTCTTTAATATAATATTTGTTGGTTTGTATGTCTAAAATGTCTGTCTTTCTCTGTTTGTATGTCTGAAGTTTTTGTCTTTGTTAGTTTACTAGCATAAAAAAAAACTAATTTTTAAATTTTCAGGTATTTATCTTGTTTGAATTACAAAATTAGTATTATTGGTTAGACACCATAAATATTTTTGCAGTTTACATAATAAGTTGAGCGATTCTGGACTGAAAACTAAAATAATTGCAATTATAAGACAATAATATGGAGATACGTACTTTACGGGTTACAAACCAAAAAAGTTTGGTTCCAGGATACAATAATAACTTTGAACTGAGATGAAAAAAATTTTCTTCCAGGAGACAAAAAGTAAAAGCTAATTATAAAATTTTCATGTATTTTTGTTGTTTAAATTAAGAAATTACTATTACTGATTAGGCATCATAGATATTTTTGCAGTTTACATAATAATTTTAGCGATTAAGCCAAAAAAGAAAATTTTGGTTCCAGGAGTTTCGGTTACTATTGAGACAAGTAGCTATTATTACTATAGAGATCATTACCATGAACTGTTTGATTGCTTCAAAATTCAAATATCTTTGAAAAGACTGCAGCATGAAAATATATACATCAAAAATGCAATTTTTTGACAAAATTGATTCTACTTTAAAAAGTATTTTATTTTTAATTACAAAAGGCACTAGATGTTGCAATTTCCTTTAAAATGAGCTATTATACAGCTCTCTATGATCTTCCAGTGCCCAGCTAGCTGAGAAGGAAAATCAAGCGGAAAGAAAAAATATCCCGTTTGTGGAGAATAACGTGGTAAAAGTCAATTTGCTTGATTTTCAAGCCAATATATTTTCTTTGTTATTCAAGCCAAAGGGCGCTAAGTTTCCTTTATAGAGGTTTTGGACAAGGCGGTTCTAATGGTTTACTTTTTGTTCTGATCTGACTCTTTTTTTAGGAGTTGGGGGGTTTTATATTTATTGAGATTGGAGGTGATAGTCTCTTACTAGGTTGCTAGCTACCGCTGCAACCCGGATTGCTAGCTACCGCTGCAACCCGGATTGCTAGCTACCGCTGCAACCCGGATAATCTTACTAGGTTGCTAGCTACCGCTGCAACCCGGAACCATATATCAGTTACTATGGGCCAGAGATCGTTCTTTACTGTAATTAAAAAAATAATTTGTTTTGTAATTACAAAAGGTTTTTAACCCCATGAATTTCCTTTAAATTGAGCCATTAAACAACTCTCTACGATGGTCCAGTTCCAAGCTATCTGTGGAATTACTAACCTGTACTATAATTAAGTGGCGTATAAAATTCAGTATAGGCAAGAGGTCGTTCTTTATTATATATAGTGAAGTAGCGTATGCAAGTTAGTATAGGGAAGAGTTCGATCTTTATTATAAAAAAGAAACTTGTTTATTTACATTCTAGCTAAAATAATGAAGATAATATGAATGAACCACAGGGTTCAGTTTCCTTGGACTTGAGTTCGTTTTTAACTATAAATACAAACAGGAAAAAGCCTACGGCTTTTTCTTCTTTTAAATAGTAAGAGACGAAACTCAAACAATCAAGTAGCTAACAAAGTCCAATGTATGGAATGGTTTGTTATTTCAGTGATCGTCTATTAATGTAAATTTACTAACCTATACTATAGTTAAGTGGCCTATATAATTTAGTATAGGCAAGAGATCGTTCTTTATTATAAGGTATACGATTATGTTTGAAAGACTGGAGTGTGAAAAGACATCGAAAATGCAGTTTTTGGTGGAAAAATTTATTCTCTTTTAGAAATAATTTATTTTAGTTACAAAAGGTTTTTAACCCAATTAATTTACTTTAAAATGAGCTATTGAACAACCCTCTACGATGTTCCAGTGCCAAGCTATCTGTGGAAAAGAAAAAAAGAAAAAAGAAAAAATATCCCGTTTGGGGAGAATAACGTGGTTAAAGTCAATTTTCTTGATTTTCAAGCCAATATATTTCCCTTGCTGTTCAAGCCAAGGGAAAGAAAGTTTCCTATACAGGGTTTCGGACAAGGCGGTTCTAATGGTGTACTTTTTGTTTTGATCTGACTCCTTTGTTAGGAACTATGGGTTTTTATATTTCTTAACATTGGACGTGATCGTCTCTTACTAGGTTGCTAGCTACCGCTGCAACCCGGATATTGTAACTACCACTGCAACCCGGATTCCAATTACTATGGGCTATAGTTCGTCCTTTAATGTAACTTCTCAATTTAAAATTTAAAAAAGAAACTTGTTTATTTACATTCTAGCTAAAATAATGAAGATAATATGAATGAACAACAGTGTTCAGTTTCTTTGATCTTGAGTTCGTTTTTTAACTATAAATACAAACAGGAAAAAGCCTACGGCTTTTTCTTCTTTTAAATAGTAAGAGACGAAACTCAAACAATCAAGTAGCTAACTAAGTCCAATGTATGGAATGGTTTGTTATTTCAGTGATCGTCTTTTAATGTCAAAATATAAATACTGTAATCTTAACTGCAGTGAAGCTGCGTATGCAAGTTAGTATAGGGAAGAGTTTGATCTTTATTATAATTTTAATGTAAATCTATTTAAAAATAATTTGTTTTATAACTACAAAAAGTTTTTAACCCCATTAATTTGCTTTAAAATGAGCCATTAAACAACTCTCTACGATGTTCCAGTGCCATGCTATCTGTTGAAGTACTAACCTATGCTATAATTAAGTGGCGTATAAAATTTAGTATAGGCAAGAGGTCGTTCTTTATTATAAAATCTGACGATCGTAAGACAAGGCATTACAAATCGAATCATTGCCATTTCAAAATTATTTAAACACTTTATACATTCCGGTGTACAGTCTATATGAAGGTTATTTAATACTGATCGGACATTCTCCTGACTTTTCAACATTTTCCCAGCACAGTAATCACAGACAAAGAATGAATCTATGACATCCTCTTTCCAACCTGTACATTGAATTAGTTGTTCTCTGTCATCCTTGGGTATGTCCTGTTGTAGGTGTTCTAAAATCGTGGCCATCATTACATCAAAACCTTTCTTATTTGAAAGGGATCTTAGACTCTTCAATTGGTATTTTGTCTTTATCTGCTCACAACTGTCACAATGCATTGTGGGGTATACATCCCTAATGTTAGCTACCTTATCAAGGCTCTCACCAAATAATTTTATTATTGTATTTTCATCCACAGAAACTCTAATATTGCTATCACCGTAAATGAAGTCTTGACTATTATTACGACAGAGTCTACTTGACACTTCTTCTATGTAATGACTTAGTTCCTTGTACGAGCCCTTGACTTTTAGTAGATTAATCTGTTGTATAATCTTATATTTTGATACTGCCTTATATACGCTATTAATGAAACAGTTCAAGATAGGAAAATGTGGAGCTAGTGCCCTTAGAGAACGCAAATAGCTCTGACATCCCTCATTTGGGCTACAGTATAACGAATGCCCACGCTTTCTTGTGTCCCTGTAATTGATTTCACAATAATCAAAGCCGCCAAGTTAGAAATTAACCACTTTGTCAGTTGAAAACTTTAATGCTATATTATTTTCAAGGATTTCAAAAAGAATTTGACATAATTCAATATCCGTCGGATTGAGCTTGCAGATATCAGGATGACATTGCCAAGTAACCTGCTGCCCAATTTTTGGTTTTGAATGTTTACTCAGATTGTTATAGGTGACTTCAGCCATCATAATTTCATTGTCAGATCTAGATTCAGAGCATTCTTCAATAGTTGTCTCGTACTTTTCAGGACAGTTTGTTCTACTACACAGAGAATTTTTTGCCAAATATTCAGTAGAACTAAAAGAACTGTTTAAAACACAGTTAGAAATGCTTTTTTCTTGAGTCGGTGTTCCAGGAATTTGTTCTAAATCATTAGTCTTACAAACACATTTACTAATAACCCTAACAGGCTTGTTTTCGCCATAATTGAAAAACATTGCTTTTCCTTCGCTGTTGATAGGTATGCTTGTATATATGTTTTTATTGCTGCTACATAAACTGCAATTGCTCCTTCCAAAATTAATATACGAATTTTCAAAGAAGTACGCCTCCGTATATTCACTGTGTTGTCGAACATTTTCCATTGCATCTGTAAACTGTTCCGCAGTTGCCAATCCATACCTTGGAAGCTTTTCATTAAACTGACAACATTTCTTTTGGATATTACTATGAAGCTTTGCCAAGGAATTTCTAGCCGACTTTTCAACAGCATCCGCTCTTTCAAAGAGAATTTTAATCTGTAATTTTGAATACTTTTCGTGATCCTGGTAAAACATGCGTAAAATATTTCTCAATTTACGAAGATCAGCCTGCATTTTTGCCATCTTCTTGTATTTCTGAATGTAATTTTTCCCTTTGTCCTTATGCGTTCTTTGGTACAACCTCGCAGAGAATTTAATTTTTTCATTATAGCTTTTGTCACCCCAGCATCTACTCATTATTCTGGTAGCAACTTTTTTCTTATGTTTGTTTCGGTAATCTACATCATTATCATACCGTTCCCTGCTCTTTTGTCTAGCCTGCTCAATTGTTGCTTCTCTATAAAGTTTATCATTGTGATAACGCTCCTTGATCTTTTGTCTAGCCTGCTCAATTCTTGCTTCTCTATAAAGTTTATCATTGTGATAACGCTCCTTGATCTTTTGTTTAGCCTGCTCAATTCTTGCTTCTCTGTAATGTTCATCATTACCATACCGTTCCTTGATCTTTTGTTTGGCTGTCTCAATTTTTGCATGTCTATAATCTTCATCATTGTGATAACACATCTTGCTGTTTTCTTTTGCTCTCTCAATTATTACTTCGCGATACGCCTGGTCGGTTGAATACCTTTGTTTTGCTCTCTCAATTATTACTTCTCGATACACCTGGTCGGTTGAATACCTTTGCTTTTTTCTTTTCAAGTTACTATCTCTGTTGTTTGTGTAGTACTCTTTCTTCAACTTGCGTATAGCCTGCTTTGATCTAACCATTATTCTAATCAAGAATGAGAGAATTTTCAGTTTTGACTTTCCTTATATACTAATTATGACGTCACTCTATTCACGTCATAGCTCTAATATAAAACTATGATGACGTTCATTATTTATCTAGTAGGGTTTCAGACAAGGTATTTCTAATGATGTACTTTTATTTTGATCTGACTCTATTTTTAGGAGTTTTGGGTTTTTATATTTCTTAGCATTGGACTGATCGTCTATTACTAGGTTGCTAGCTACTGCTGCAACCCAAATTCACATATATATTTATTTATGAGAGGCAGCCTGGCCGAGTGGTCCAAGGCACTGGTGTTAGCCACCAGTCTCTTCAGAGGCGTGGGTTCAATTCTTACCGCTGGTATACGATTATGTTTGAAAGACTGCAGTGTGAAAAGACATCAAAATGCAGTTTTTGGAGTGGTCCAAGGCACTCGTGTTACCCACCAGTCTCTTTGGAGGCGTGGGTTCAAATCTTACCGCTGGTATACGATTATGTTTGAAAGACTACAGTGTGAAAAGACATCAAAAATGCAGTTTTTGGTGGAAAAATTTATTCTCTTTTAGAAATAATTAATTTTAGTTACTATAGATTTTTAACCCAATTAATTTCCTTTAAAATGAGCTATTGAACAACCCTCTACGATGTTCCAGTGCCAAGCTATCTCTGGATACAAAAAAAGAAAAAAGAAAAAAGAAAAAAATATCCCGTTTGTGGAGAATAACGTGGTTCAAGTCAATTTTCTTGATTTTCAAGACAATATATTTCCCTTGCTCTTCAAGCCAAGGGACAGAAAGTTTCCTATACAGGGGTTTCAGACAAGGCGGTTCTAATGGTGTACTTTTTGTTTTGATCTGACTCCTTTGTTAGGAACTATGGGCTTTTATATTTCTTAACATTGGACGTGATCGTCTCTTACTAGGTTGCTAGCTACCGCTGCAACCCAGATTATTGGTTAGACAACATTAATGTTTTTGCAGTTTACATAATAAGTTTAGCGATTCTGGACTGAAAACTAAAATAATTGCAATTATAAGACAATAATATGGAGATACGTACTTTACGGGTTACAAACTAAAAAAAAATTTGGTTCCAGGATACAATAATATCTTTGAACTTAGATGAAAAAAATTTTGGTTCCAGGAGACAAAAAGTAAAACTAATTATAAAATTCTCATGTATTTTTGTAGTTTAAATTAAGAAATTACTATTACTGGTTAGACATCATGATTATTTTTACAGTTTACATAATAACTTTAGCGATTAAGCCAAAAAAGAAAATTTTGGTTCCAGGAGTGTCGGTTACTATTGAGACAAGTAGCTATTATTACTATAGATTTCATTACCATGAATTGTTTGATTGCTTCAAAATTCAAATATCTTTGAAAAGACTGCAGTATGAAAATACATCAAAAATGCAATTTTTTTTGACAAAACTGATTCTACTTTAAAAAGTATTTTATTTTTAATTAAAAAAGTGACTAGATGTTGCAATTTCCTTTAAAATGAGCTATAATACAGCTCTCTATGATTTTCCAGTGCCCAGCTAGCTGAGGAGGAAAATCAAGCGGAAAGAAAAAAATATCCCGTTTGTGGAAAATAACGTGGTTAAAGTCAATTTTCTTGATTTTCAAGCCAATATATTTTCTTTGTTATTCAAGCCAAAGGGCGGTAAGTTTCTTTTATAGGTGTTTCGGACAAGGCGGTTCTAATGGTGTACTTTTTGTTTTGATCTGACCCTTTTTTTAGGAGTTGGGGGGTTTTATATTTCTTAACATTGGAGGTGATCGTCTCTTACTAGGTTGCTAGCTACCGCTGCAACCCGGATTATTTCTTAACATTGGACGTGATCGTCTCTTACTAGGTTAATAGCTACCGCTGCAACCCGGATTGCTAGCTACCGCTGCAACCCGGATACTAACTTACATCCAAAGACTATGACGTCATTGATCAATATTGTATATAAAAAATTAAGTTTTTCGTAAAAAATTAATAAAAAAAAAATTAAGTACAAATAGCACTAGATCTAGAGATTTTCTTTAAAATGACCCATTGAACAACTCTCTATGATGTTCCAGTGCTAAGCTACCTGTGGAAAAGAAAGAAAAAAAAATATCCCGTTTGTGGAGAATAACGTGGTTAAAGTCAATTTTCTTGATTTTCAAGCCAATATATTTTCATTGTTATTCAATCCAAAGGGCGGTAAGTTTCGTTTGTAGGGGTTTCGGACAAGGCGGTTCAAATGGTGTACTTTTTGTTTTGATCTGACTCTTTTTTTAGGAGTTAGGGGTTTTTATATTTCTTAACATTGGACGTGATCGTCTCTTACTAGGTTGCTAGCTACCGCTGCAACCCGGATCATAATAAAAGGCTCCATAGCTTCGTCAAGCTTTTTGAATTCTTCCAGCACTTTTATATTGTAAATTAATATCTTTTTTTTGGAACTCTCAACAGGAGTTGTTGTACTACTAGTTGGATACTCTTTAATTTCCCGGATAATTACTAACCTATATTATAATTAAGTGGCCTATGAAATTTATTATAAAACCTTACTAACCTATACTATAGTTAAGTGGCCTATAAAATTTATTATAGGCAAGAGGTCGTTCTTTATTATAATTTGGTGGAAAAATTTATTCTCTTTTAGAAATAATTTATTTTAGTTACTAGAGATTTTTAACCCAATTAATTTCCTTTAAAATGAGCTATTGAACAACCCTCTACGATGTTCCAGTGCCAAGCTATCTCTGGATACAAAAAAAGAAAAAAAAAGAAAAAAAAAAGAAAAAATATCCCGTTTAGGCAGAATGTTGTAGTAGCTGCCACTTTTCTTGATTTTCAAGCCAATATATTTCCCTTGCTGTTCAAGCCAAGGGACAGAAATTTTACTATGCAGGGGTTTCGGACAAGGCGGTTCTAATGGTGTACTTTTTGTTTTGATCTGACTCTTTTTTTAAGAACTATGGGTTTTTATATTTCTTAACATTGGACGTGATCGTCTCTTACTAGGTTGCTAGCTACCGCTGCAACCCGGATAATTATGACGTTACGGCGTAATGATTTTCTTGACGTCATAGCGCAATGATATTATTTTATGACGTCTTCAGAAACAACAATATAATTTCGTGTTTTTTCTATTCACGTCATAGCTCTAATATAAAACTATGATGACATTCATTATTTATCTAGTAGGGTTTCAGACAAGGTAGTTCTAATGATGTACTTTTGTTTTGATCTGACTCTATTTTTAGGAGTTTTGATATATTTCTTAGCATTGGACTGATCGTCTCTTACTAGGTTGCTAGCTACTGCTGCAACCCGGACCAATATATTTCCCTTGCTGTTCAAGCCAAGGGACAGAAAGTTTACTATACAGGGTTTTCGGACAAGGCGGTTCTAATGGTGTACTTTTTGTTTTGATCTGACTCCTTTTCTTAGGAGCTATGGGTTTTTATATTTCTTAGAATTGGACGTGATCGTCTCTTACTAGGTTGCTAGCTACCGCTGCAACCTGGATATGTAATTTTGAATGCTTTTTATGATTCTGGTTAACATTGGACGTGATCTTTTCTTACTAGGTTGATAGCTACCGCTGCAACGCGGATAGCTACCCCTGAAACCCCCGTATATCAGTTACTATGAGCAAGAGATCGTTAGATAATAGGCGAGAGATAGCCAAGCTATTTCTGTATACAAAGAAAAAAAAATATCCCGTTTAGGCAGAATGTTGTAGTAGCTGCCACTTTTCTTGATTTTTCAAGCCAATATATTTCCCTTGCTGTTCAAGCCAAGGGACAGAAAGTTTACTATACAGGGGTTTCGGACAAGGCAGTTCTAATGGTGTTCTTTTGAATTTGATCTGACTCCTTTTTTAGGAACTATGGGTTTTTATATTTCTTAACATTGTACGTGATCGTCTCTTACTAGGTTTCTAGCTACCACTGCAACCCGGATTAGTATAGGCAAGAGTTCGTTCTTTATTATATTAGTATAGGGAAAAGTTCGATCTTTATTATATTATAATAATAACAAAATTTAATTAGAGTTCGTTCTTTATTGTTATGTTAGCATTGGACGTGATCGTCTCTTATTGTGATATTCATGAATGAGACCATTTACAGTTTTGACGTTTCTTATATAGTAATTATGACGTCACTGCATCAAAAATACAGTTTTTATTGGAAAAATTTATTCTCTTTTAGAAATAATTTATTTTAGTTACAAAAGGTTTTTAAACCAATTAATTTCCTTTAAAATGAGCTATTGAACAACCCTCTACGATGTTCCAGTGCCAAGCTATCTCTGGAAAAGAAAGAAAAAGAAAAAAATATCCCGTTTGGGGAGAATAACGTGGTAAAAGTCAATTTGCTTGATTTTCAAGCCAATATATTTCCCTTGCTGTTCAAGCCAAGGGACAGAAAGTTTCCTATACAGGGGTTTCGGACAAGGCGATTCTAATGGTGTACTTTTTGTTTTGATCTGACTCCTTTGTTAGGAACTATGGGTTTTTATATTTCTTAACATTGGACGTGATCGTCTCTTACTAGGTTGCTAGCTACCGCTGCAACCCGGATCACTCCTTTACTAACTTATACTGTTGTTAAGTGGCCTATAAAATTTAGTAGGCAAGAGGTCGTTCTTTATTATACTGGTCTATATTAAATCTATTGCTCAGATACCATAAATATTTTCGCAGTTTGTAACTTTAGCGATTCTGAACTGAAAACGAAAATAAAATAAAAATCGATTTTTTCAATGTTTACGTCACGTCGCTCATTACGTCATATATGGTTATTTAGTAATATTTTATATTACTATATTTTATATTTCATGATTGCAAAATGTAATTAGATTTCGTTCTTTATTGTAATGATCTGACTCTTTTTTTAGGAACTATGGGTTTTTAAATTTCTTAACATTGGACGTGATCGTCTCTAACTAGGTTGCTAGCTACCGCTGCAACCCGGATAATTATGACGTTACGGCGTAATGATTTTCTTGACGTCATAGCGCAATGATATTATTTTATGACGTCTTCAGAAACAACAATATAATTTCGTGTTTTTCTATTCACGTCATAGCTCTAATATAAAACTATGATGACATTCATTATTTATCTAGTAGGGTTTCAGACAAGGTAGTTCTAATGATGTACTTTTGTTTTGATCTGACTCTATTTTTAGGAGTTTTGATATATTTCTTAGCATTGGACTGATCGTCTCTTACTAGGTTGCTAGCTACTGCTGCAACCCGGACCAATATATTTCCCTTGCTGTTCAAGCCAAGGGACAGAAAGTTTACTATACAGGGTTTTCGGACAAGGCGGTTCTAATGGTGTACTTTTTGTTTTGATCTGACTCCTTTTCTTAGGAGCTATGGGTTTTTATATTTCTTAGAATTGGACGTGATCGTCTCTTACTAGGTTGCTAGCTACCGCTGCAACCTGGATATGTAATTTTGAATGCTTTTTATGATTCTGGTTAACATTGGACGTGATCTTTTCTTACTAGGTTGATAGCTACCGCTGCAACGCGGATAGCTACCCCTGAAACCCCCGTATATCAGTTACTATGAGCAAGAGATCGTTAGATAATAGGCGAGAGATAGCCAAGCTATTTCTGTATACAAAGAAAAAAAAATATCCCGTTTAGGCAGAATGTTGTAGTAGCTGCCACTTTTCTTGATTTTCAAGCCAATATATTTCCCTTGCTCTTCAAGCCAAGGGACAGAAAGTTTACTATACAGGGGTTTCGGACAAGGCAGTTCTAATGGTGTTCTTTTGAATTTGATCTGACTCCTTTTTTAGGAACTATGGGTTTTTATATTTCTTAACATTGGACGTGATCGTCTCTTACTAGGTTTCTAGCTACCACTGCAACCCGGATTAGTATAGGCAAGAGTTCGTTCTTTATTATATTAGTATAGGGAAAAGTTCGATCTTTATTATAAAAAAAGAGGCTCTCACAAACCCTTGTTTAAAATCCAAAAATCATAAGAAATTGTTTTTTTTTAGTGACAGCAGCCCAAAGGAGGAGCCCTCCTTTTTCTCCTTTGAATGTTGGCTACTTTGTTTTGGTTCTACAAAAAGAAACAACCAAAAGGAGATGAAGAAATGACTTACTCAAATCCAGAAGAAGAGGGAGGTGTAGCTTCAAAACACACACAAGTCACCTGCACTTCAATCCAGACAGTTTCAACTGTGTTGATAAGACCATGCCAAAAAGGTCCTCCAAGAAAGGCCACATAAAGAAGTCAACCAAAAAGGAGGATACTGCTTCGAAAGGCTAAGAAGCCAAGAAAGAGGCTCTCACAGACTATTGTTTAAAATCCAAAAATCATAAGAAATCGCTCTTTTTTTTAAGTGACAGCAGCCCGGAAGAGGTTTCAGTTTTGGAAGATGTTTCAGGATCCAATGCAACAGATCCAAAGGAGGGACCTTCAGCTGAGAGGATCCTTCCTTTTCCTCCTTTTTCGTGGCTGGGTACTGAGGACTGGTCTGATATTTATGATTTGTTTAATCTTTATGAAAAAATCACTGGCTTTCACAAAACGCTAAATGATAGATATCTAATTTTGTTCCCAGAAAAAAAATTAAATGCTCCAATGACAAACCAGAAAAAGCCTACGGCTTTTTCTTCTTTGTAATAGTAAGAGACGAACTTCAAAAAATGAAGTAGCTAACTAAGTCCAATGTATGTAATGGTTTGGTATTCCAATGATCGTCTTTTAATATAAACTAACCTCAAACAATCAGGTAGCTAACTAAGTCCAACGTGTGCAATGGTTTGGTATTCCAATAATCGTCTTTTAATATGGTGGACGTGGTCGTCTCAAACAAGGTTGCTAGCTACCGCTGCAAACCGGATGATTCAATTACTATACGCTATTATTCGCTCTTTAATATAATTTCCTAAGCCTGATGAAGATTTAACTAATGTGTCAAAAGTAAGGTTGCAAGTTGACGATTTTGTTTTGGCCTTATTATAATTGGTATGGTGAAGTAATAATATGCATATGGCTCTTAAAATCATACTTCTTTATGGTTCCATATGGTCTAGTGGCTATGATAGTTAACTTTCACTTAACAGGCTCGGGTTCGATTCCCGGTGTGGGAAAATTTTTAACTCTATAATCTTCGAACATTTGAACCTTTTATAATTTATAATGATGTATAATATAAATACTGTAATCTTAACTATAGTGAAGTTGCGTTTGCAAGTTAGTATAGGGAAGAGTTCGATCTTTATTATAAAAAAGAAACTTGTTTATTTACATTCTAGCTAAAATAATGAAGATAATATGAATGGTTCAGTTTCCTTGGACTTGAGTTCGTTTTTAACTATAAATACAAACAGGAAAAAGCCTACGGCTTTTTCTTCTTTTAAATAGTAAGAGACGAAACTCAAACAATCAAGTAGCTAACAAAGTCCAATGTATGGAATGGTTTGTTATTTCAGTGATCGTCTTTTAATGTAAATTTACTAACCTATACTATAGTTAAGTGGCCTATATAATTTAGTATAGGCAAGAGATCGTTCTTTATTATAACTGACCATTGACAATGACTACAAAACTATCAATGTTAAGAAGTTTTTCAGGCTGAATATCTGCATTTGCTTGCACATCAACAGGTAGATATACTATTCTCCCCTTAAGAGCGTCAACAAGTTCTGTTCTAGGTCTCTTCAATGCAGTTACTTGCCCTAATCTGACGATCGTAAGACAAGGCATTACAAATCGAATCATTGCCATTTCAAAATTATTTAAACACTTTATACATTCCGGTGTACAGTCTACATGAAGGTTATTTAATACTGATCGGACATTCTCCTGACTTTTCAACATTTTCCCAGCACAGTAATCACAGACAAAGAATGAATCTATGACATCCTCTTTCCAACCTGTACATTGAATTAGTTGTTCTCTGTCATCTTTGGGTATGTCCTGTTGTAGGTGTTCTAAAATCGTGGCCATCATTACATCAAAACCTTTCTTATTTGAAAGGGATCTTAGACTCTTCAATTGGTATTTTGTCTTTATCTGCTCACAACTGTCACAATGCATTGTGGGGTATACATCCCTAATGTTAGCTACCTTATCAAGGCTCTCACCAAATAATTTTATTATTGTATTTTCATCCACAGAAACTCTAATATTGCTATCACCGTAAATGAAGTCTTGACTATTATTACGACAGAGTCTACTTGACACTTCTTCTATGTAATGACTTAGTTCCTTGTACGAGCCCTCGACTTTTAGTAGATTAATCTGTTGTATAATCTTACATTTTGATACTGCCTTATATACGCTATTAATGAAACAGTTCAAGACAGGAAAATGTGGAGCTAGTGCCCTTAGAGAACGCAAATAGCTCTGACATCCCTCATTTGGGCTACAGTATAACGAATGCCCATGCTTTCTTGTGTCCCTGTAATTGATTTCACAATAATCCAAGCCGCCAAGGTAGAAATTAACCACTTTGTCAGTTGAAAATTTTAATGCTATATTATTTTCAAGGATATCAAAAAGAATTTGACATAATTCAATATCCGTCGGATAGAGCTTGCAGATATCAGGGTGACATTGCCAAGTAACCTGCTGCCCAATTTTTGGTTTTGAATGTTTACTCAGATTGTTATAGGTGACTTCAGCCATCATAATTTCCTTGTCAGATCTAGATTCAGAGCATTCTTCAATAGTTGTCTCGTACTTTTCAGGACAGTTTGTTCTACTACACAGAGAATTTTTTGCCAAATATTCAGTAGAACTAAAAGAACTGTTTAAAACACAGTTAGAAATGCTTTTTTCTTGAGTCGGTGTTCCAGGAATTTGTTCTAAATCATTAGTCTTACAAACACATTTACTAATAACCCTAACAGGCTTGTTTTCGCCATAATTGAAAAACATTGCTTTTCCTTCGCTGTTGATAGGTATGCTTGTATATATGTTTTTATTGCTGCTACATAAACTGCAATTGCTCCTTCCAAAATTAATATACGAATTTTCAAAGAAGTACGCCTCCGTATATTCACTGTGTTGTCGAACATTTTCCATTGCATCTGTAAACTGTTCCGCAGTTGCCAATCCATACCTTGGAAGCTTTTCATTAAACTGACAACATTTCTTTTGGATATTACTATGAAGCTTTGCCAAGGAATTTCTAGCCGACTTTTCAACAGCATCCGCTCTTTCAAAGAGAATTTTAATCTGTAATTTTGAATACTTTTCGTGATCCTGGTAAAACATGCGTAAAATATTTCCCAATTTCCGAAGATCAGCCTGCATTTTTGCTATCTTCTTGTATTTCTGAATATAATTTTTCCCTTTGCCCTTATGCGTTTTTCGATACAACCTCGCAGAGAATTTAATTTTTTCATTATAGCTTTTGTCACCCCAGTATCTACCCATTATTCTGTTAGCAACTTTTTTCTTATGTTTGTTTCGGTAATCTTCATCATTATCATACCGTTCCCTGCTCTTTTGTCTAGCCTGCTCAATTGTTGCTTCTCTATAAAGTTTATCATTGTGATAACACTCCTTGATCTTTTGTCTAGCCTGCTCAATTCTTGCTTCTCTATAAAGTTTATCATTGTGATAACGCTCCTTGATCTTTTGTTTAGCCTGCTCAATTCTTGCTTCTCTGTAATGTTCATCATTACCATACCGTTCCTTGATCTTTTGTTTGGCTGTCTCAATTTTTGCATGTCTATAATCTTCATCATTGTGATAACACATTTTGCTGTTTTCTTTTGCTCTCTCAATTATTACTTCGCGATACGCCTGGTCGGTTGAATACCTTTGTTTTGCTCTCTCAATTATTACTTCTCGATACACCTGGTCGGTTGAATACCTTTGCTTTTTTATTTTCAAGTTACTATCTCTGTTGTTTGTGTAGTACTCTTTCTTCAACTTGCGTATAGCCTGCTTTGATCTAACCATTATTCTAATCAAGAATGAGAGAATTTTCAGTTTTGACTTTCCTTATATACTAATTATGACGTCACTCTATTCACGTCATAGCTCTAATATAAAACTATGATGACGTTCATTATTTATCTAGTAGGGTTTCAGACAAGGTATTTCTAATGATGTACTTTTGTTTTGATCTGACTCTATTTTTAGGAGTTTTGGGTTTTTATATTTCTTAGCATTGGACTGATCGTCTATTACTAGGTTGCTAGCTACTGCTGCAACCCAAATTCACATATATATTTATTTATGAGAGGCAGCCTGGCCGAGTGGTCCAAGGCACTGGTGTTAGCCACCAGTCTCTTCAGAGGCGTGGGTTCAATTCTTACCGCTGGTATACGATTATGTTTGAAAGACTGCAGTGTGAAAAGACATCAAAATGCAGTTTTTGGAGTGGTCCAAGGCACTCGTGTTACCCACCAGTATCTTCGGAGGCGTGGGTTCAAATCTTACCGCTGGTATACGATTATGTTTGAAAGACTACAGTGTGAAAAGACATCAAAAATGCAGTTTTTGGTGGAAAAATTTATTCTCTTTTAGAAATAATTAATTTTAGTTACTATAGATTTTTAACCCAATTAATTTCCTTTAAAATGAGCTATTGAACAACCCTCTACGATGTTCCAGTGCCAAGCTATCTCTGGATACAAAAAAAGAAAAAAAGAAAAAAAGAAAAAAATATCCCGTTTGTGGAGAATAACGTGGTTCAAGTCAATTTTGTTGATTTTCAAGACAATATATTTCCCTTGCTGTTCAAGCCAAGGGACAGAAAGTATCCTATACAGGGGTTTCAGACAAGGCGGTTCTAATGGTGTACTTTTTGTTTTGATCTGACTCCTTTGTTAGGAACTATGGGTTTTTATATTTCTTAACATTGGAGGTGATCGTCTCTTACTAGGTTGCTAGCTACCGCTGCAACCCGGATGAAAGACTGGAGTGTGAAAAGACATCGAAAATGCAGTTTTTGGTGGAAAAATTTATTCTCTTTTAGAAATAATTTATTTTAGTTACAAAAGGTTTTTAACCCAATTAATTTACTTTAAAATGAGCTATTGAACAACCCTCTACGATGTTCCAGTGCCAAGCTATCTGTGGAAAAGAAAAAAAAAAGAAAAAAGAAAAAAAATATCCCGTTTGGGGAGAATAACGTGGTTAAAGTCAATTTTCTTGATTTTCAAGCCAATATATTTTCCTTGCTGTTCAAGCCAAGGGACAGAAAGTTTCCTATACAGGGGTTTCGGACAAGGCGGTTCTACTGGTGTACTTTTTGTTTTGATCTGACTCCTTTGTTAGGAACTATGGGTTTTTATATTTCTTAACATTGGACGTGATCGTCTCTTACTAGGTTGCTAGGTACCGCTGCAACCCGGATTTTGATCTGAATCTGTTTTCAGGAGTTATGGGTTTTTTTATATTTCTTAACATTGGACGTGATCGTCTCTTACTAGGTTGCTTGCTACCGCTGCAACCCGGATGTAATGTAGCTACCCCTGGAGCCACCGTATATCAGTTACCATTGGTGAGAGATCGTTCTTTACTGTAATCAACTACGCCGAACAAAATTGCTACCTCAAAATTTTGATTGGATGTGTTGGGGGGAATGAGGGGCGTGGGGGGGGCTAGTTGCCCTCCAATCACTTTCGACTATTAAAAAGGGCACTAGCCACTCCAATTTCCAATCGAATGAGCCCTCTTCGAACTTTCTACGACAATTCCTTCAATATGAAGTGCCCGGGTATGAAAAAAAAAACATTGCGCCCACATCGTTCTTTACTTAGGCAGCGCTAGCGCTGCCTATGATATTCCCTTTAAAATGGGCCCTTAAACAGCTCTCTAAGATGCTTTAACGCACCGAGAGCAGAGACGAAAGAAAGAGGATAGATGAGTGTCATCTACATAAAAAATTGATTTTCCTCGTTGTTCAAGCCAGGGAGCTGTAAGCTTCCTGCAAAAGGTTGTCGACAAGGGCAATTCCAATGATGTATTTTATGTTTCGATATGACGCCATTTTTTAGGGGTTTTAGGCTATTTTTCGAAATTCTCCTAGATCAGTTTTCCAAATAACGTTTACTTTTAAGACTAATCAAGATAATAGTTACCACTTCCGAACCAGGAACAAATAGCGATTTTTCCTCAATAGTCAGTTGTTTAAACTTGTTTTCTTAATTTTTAGTTACTATGGGTCGTGGTTCGTTCTTTACTAGATTCGGACAAGGCAGTTCTAACGGTGTACTTTTTGTTTTGATCTGACTCCTTTTTTAGGAACTATGGGTTTTTATATTTCTTAACATTGGACGTGATCGTCTCTTACTAGGTTGCTAGCTACCACTGCAACCCGGAAATATAAATACTGTAATCTTAACTATAGTGAAGTTGCGTATGCAAGTTAGTATAGGGAAGAGTTCGATCTTTATTATAAAATATTACAAACAGGAAAAAGCCTACGGCTTTTTCTTCTTTGAAATAGTAAGAGACGAACCTCAAACGATCAAGTAGCTAACTAAGTCCAATGCATGCAATAACTTTTTATTCCAATGATCGTCTTTTAATGTAACATATCAGTTACTATGGGAGAGAGATCGTTCTTTACTGTAAAAATTCAAATATCTTTGAAAAGACTGCAGTATGAAAATACATCAAAAATGCAATTTTTTTGACAAAATTGATTCTACTTTAAAAAGTATTTTATTTTTAAATACAAAAGTGACTAGATGTTGCAATTTCCTTTAAAATGAGCTATTATACAGCTCTCTATGATTTTCCAGTGCCCAGCTAGCTGAGCAGAAAGAAAAAGCGGAAAGAAAAAAATATCCCGTTTGTGGAGAATAACGTGGTAAAAGTCAATTTTCTTGATTTTCAAGCCAATATATTTTCTTTGTTATTCAAGCCAAAGGGAGGTAAGTTTCCTTTATAGAGGATTCGGACAAGGCGGTTCTAATGGTGTACTTTTTGTTTTGATCTGACTCTTTTTTTAGGAGTTGGGGGGTTTTATATTTCTTGACATTGGAGGTGATCGTCTCTTACTAGGTTGCTAGCTACCGCTGCAACCCGGACTATACTACAATTAAGTGGCGTATAAAATTTAGTATAGGCAAGAGGTCGTTCTTTATTGTAATAGCATAAAACAAAACTAATTTTAAAATTTTCAGGTATTTATCTTGTTTGAATTACAAAATTAGTATTATTGGTTAGACACCATAAATATTTTTGCAGTTTAAATAATAAGTTTAGTGATTCTGGACTGAAAACTAAAATAATTGCAATTATGAGACAATAATATGGAGATATGTACTTTACGGGTTACAGGATACAATAATAAATTTGAACTGAGATGAAAAAAAAATTTCTTCCAGGAGACAAAAAGCAAAACTAATTTTAGAATTTTCATGTATTTTTGTTGTTTAAATTAAAAAATTACTATTACTGATTAGGCATCATAAATATTTTTGCAGTTTACATAATAATTTTAGCGATTAAGCCAAAAAAGAAAATTTTGGTTCCAGGAGTTTCGGTTACTATTGAGACAAGTAGCTATTATTACTATAGAGTTCATTACATGGACTGTTTTATTGCTTCAAAATTCAAATATCTTTGAAAAGACTGCAGTATGAAAATACATCAAAAATGCAATTTTTTTGACAAAATTGATTCTACTTTAAAAAGTATTTTATTTTTAAATACAAAAGTGACTAGATGTTGCAATTTCCTTTAAAATGAGCTATTATACAGCTCTCTATGATTTTCCAGTGCCCAGCTAGCTGAGCAGAAAGAAAAAGCGGAAAGAAAAAAATATCCCGTTTGTGGAGAATAACGTGGTAAAAGTCAATTTTCTTGATTTTCAAGCCAATATATTTTCTTTGTTATTCAAGCCAAAGGGAGGTAAGTTTCCTTTATAGAGGATTCGGACAAGGCGGTTCTAATGGTGTACTTTTTGTTTTGATCTGACTCTTTTTTTAGGAGTTGGGGGGTTTTATATTTCTTGACATTGGAGGTGATCGTCTCTTACTAGGTTGCTAGCTACCGCTGCAACCCGGATACTAGGTTGCTAGCTACCGCTGCAACCCGATTATTATAATTTCTTGATTTTTTAGTACTGATTTTTTAACTTGCGTGTAGCTCGCTTTGATCTAACCATTATGTATTCATGAATGAGACCATTTACAGTTTTGACGTTTCTTATATAGTAATTATGACGTCACTGCATCAAAAATACAGTTTTTATTAGAAAAATTTATTCTCTTTTAGAAATAATTTATTTTAGTTGCTATAGATTTTTAACCCAATTAATTTCCTTTAGGATGAGCTATTGAACAACCCTCTACGATGTTCCAGTGCCAAGCTATCTGTGGAAAAGAAAAAAAAAAAGAAAAAAGAAAAAAGAAAAAAATATTCCGTTTGGGGAGAATAACGTGGTTAAAGTCAATTTTCTTGATTTTCAAGCCAATATATTTCCCTTGCTGTTCAAGCCAAGGGACAGAAAGTTTCCTATAAAGGGGTTTCGGACAAGGCGGTTCTAATGGTATACTTTTTGTTTTGATCTGACTCCTTTGTTAGGAACTATGGGTTTTTATATTTCTTAACATTGGACGTGATCGTCTCTTACTAGGTTGCTAGCTACCGCTGCAACCCGGATTATAATAATAACAAAATTTAATTAGAGTTCGTTCTTTATTGTTATGTTAGCATTGGACGTGATCGTCTCTTATTGTGATATTCATGAATGAGACCATTTACAGTTTTGACGTTTCTTATATAGTAATTATGACGTCACTGCATCAAAAATACAGTTTTTATTGGAAAAATTTATTCTCTTTTAGAAATAATTTATTTTAGTTACAAAAGGTTTTTAACCCAATTAATTTCCTTTAAAATGAGCTATTGAACAACCCTCTACGATGTTCCAGTGCCAAGCTATCTCTGGAAAAGAAAGAAAAAAGAAAAAAATATCCCGTTTGGGGAGAATAACGTGGTAAAAGTCAATTTGCTTGATTTTCAAGCCAATATATTTCCCTTGCTGTTCAAGCCAAGGGACAGAAAGTTTCCTATACATGGGTTTCGGACAAGGCGATTCTAATGGTGTACTTTTTGTTTTGATCTGACTCCTTTTTTAGGAGCTATGGGTTTTTATATTTCTTAACATTGGACGTGATCGTCTCTTACTAGGTTGCTAGCTACCGCTGCAACCCGGATCACTCCTTTACTAACTTATACTGTTGTTAAGTGGCCTATAAAATTTAGTAGGCAAGAGGTCGTTCTTTATTATACTGGTCTATATTAAATCTATTGCTCAGATACCATAAATATTTTCGCAGTTTGTAACTTTAGCGATTCTGAACTGAAAACGAAAATAAAATAAAAATCGATTTTTTCAATGTTTACGTCACGTCGCTCATTACGTCATATATGATTATTTAGTAATATTTTATATTACTATATTTTATATTTCATGATTGCAAAATGTAATTAGATTTCGTTCTTTATTGTAATGATCTGACTCCTTTTTTTTTAGGAACTATGGGTTTTTAAATTTCTTAACATTGGACGTGATCGTCTCTAACTAGGTTGCTAGCTACCGGTGCAACCCGGATCATTCTTTACTATATGATTACAAACAGGAAATAGCCTACGGCTTTTTCTTCTTTGGAATAGTAAGAGACGACCTGGCTACAAACTATGATTATGGCATCAATCATTAATCTTTAACATGAAATGTTCTTTACTATAATGGTTTGTTCTTTACTTGGTTTCAGACACCTCTGCAGCCATGATACTGATGGAAATTGCATAATCCCTATTTATGTTTCAGTTAACATGGGCTAAGTATAGTTCTTTATTGTAATGCCAAGTAACCTGCTGCCCAATTTTTGGTTTTGAATGTTTACTCAGATTGTTATAGGTGACTTCAGCCATCATAATTTCCTTGCCAGATCTAGATTCAGAGCATTCTTCAATAGTTGTCTCGTACTTTTCAGGACAGTTTGTTCTACTACACAGAGAATTTTTTGCCAAATATTCAGTAGAACTAAAAGAACTGTTTAAAACACAGTTAGAAATGCTTTTTTCTTGAGTCGGTGTTCCAGGAATTTGTTCTAAATCATTAGTCTTACAAACACATTTACTAATAACCCTAACAGGCTCGTTTTCGCCATAATTGAAAAACATTGCTTTTCCTTCGCTGTTGATAGGTATGCTTGTATATATGTTTTTATTGCTGCTACATAAACTGCAATTGCTCCTTCCAAAATTAATATACGAATTTTCAAAGAAGTACGCCTCCGTATATTCACTGTGTTGTCGAACATTTTCCATTGCATCTGTAAACTGTTCCGCAGTTGCCAATCCATACCTTGGAAGCTTTTCATTAAACTGACAACATTTCTTTTGGATATTACTATGAAGCTTTGCCAAGGAATTTCTAGCCGACTTTTCAACAGCATCCGCTCTTTCAAAGAGAATTTTAATCTGTAATTTTGAATACTTTTCGTGATCCTGGTAAAACATGCGTAAAATGTTTCTCAATTTACGAAGATCAGCCTGCATTTTTGCCATCTTCTTGTATTTCTAAATGTAATTTTTTCCTTTGTCCTTATGCGTTCTTTGGTACAACCTCGCAGAGAATTTAATTTTTTCATTATAGCTTTTGTCACCCCAGTATCTACCCATTATTCTGGTAGCAACTTTTTTCTTATGTTTGTTTCGGTAATCTTCATCATTATCATACCGTTCCCTGCTCTTTTGTCTAGCCTGCTCAATTCTTGCTTCTCTGTAATGTTCATCATTACCATACCGTTCCTTGATCTTTTGTTGGGCTGTCTCAATTTTTGCATGTCTATAATCTTCATCATTGTGATAACGTTCCCTGCTCTTTTGTCTAGCCTGCTCAATTGTTGCTTCTCTATAAAGTTTATCATTGTGATAACGCTCCTTGATCTTTTGTTTAGCCTGCTCAATTCTTGTTTCTCTGTAATGTTCGTCATTACCATACCGTTCCTTGATCTTTTGTTTGGCTGTCTCAATTTTTGCATGTCTATAATCTTCATCATTGTGATAACACATCTTGCTGTTTTCTTTTGCTCTCTCAATTATTACTTCTCGATACGCCTGGTCGGTTGAATACCTTTGTTTTGCTCTCTCAATTATTACTTCTCGATACACCTGGTCGGTTGAATACCTTTGCTTTTTTCTTTTCAAGTTACTATCTCTGTTGTTTGTGTAGTACTCTTTCTTCAACTTGCGTATAGCCTGCTTTGATCTAACCTTTATTCTAATCAAGAATGAGAGAATTTTCAGTTTTGACTTTCCTTATATACTAATTATGACGTCACTCTATTCACGTCATAGCTCTAATATAAAACTATGATGACGTTCATTATTTATCTAGTAGGGTTTCAGACAAGGTATTTCTAATGATGTACTTTTTTTTTGATCTGACTCTATTTTTAGGAGTTTTGGGTTTTTATATTTCTTAGCATTGGACTGATCGTCTCTTACTAGGTTGCTAGCTACTGCTGCAATCCAAATTCACATATATATTTATTTATGAGAGGCAGCCTGGCCGAGTGGTCCAAGGCACTGGTGTTAGCCACCAGTCTCTTCAGAGGCGTGGGTTCAATTCTTACCGCTGGTATATGATTATATTTGAAAGACTGCAGTGTGAAAAGACATCAAAATGCAGTTTTTGGTGGAAAAATTTATTCTCTTTTAGAAATAATTTATTTTAGTTACTATAGATTTTTAACCCAATTAATTTCCTTTAAAATGAGCTATTGAACAACCCTCTACGATGTTCCAGTGCCAAGCTATCTCTGTATACAAAAAAAGAAAAAAAAAAAGAAAAAAAGAAAAAAATATCCCGTTTAGGCAGAATGTTGTAGTAGCTGCCACTTTTCTTGATTTTCAAGCCAATATATTTCCCTTGCTGTTCAAGCCACGGGACAGAAATTTTACTATGCAGGGGTTTCGGACACGGCGGTTCTAATGGTGTACTTTTTGTTTTGATCTGACTCTTCTGTTAAGAACTATGGGTTTTTATATTTCTTAACATTGGACGTGATCGTCTCTTACTAAGTTGCTAGCTACCGCTGCAACCCGGAAAAAAGCCTACGGCTTTTTCTTCCTTGAAATAGTAAGAGACAAAACTCAAACAATCAAGTAGCTAACTAAATCAAATGCACGGAATGGTTTGTTATTTCAGTGATCGTCTTTTAATGTAAACTAACTAAGTCCAATGTATGCAATAACTTTTTATTCCAATGATCGTCTTTTAATGTAACATATCAGTTACTATGGGAGAGAGATCGTTCTTTACTGTAATTTTTGTTATTCCAATGATCGTTTTTTATTGTAACTAGGTTTCAGCCATCTCTACAGCCATGATACTATTGGAAATTACATAATCCCTATTTATGTTTTAGTTAACATGGGCAAGGTGTCGTTCTTTATTGAAAATTAAATCAAAATTTGCACATTAATTGTACTTTTATTTGGTTAAATGGCTTTCTCGAAACTTGTTTAATTTTATTTACGAACGTTTTTATTAGTAATGTTCCAGGAATTTGTTCTAAATCATTAGTCTTACAAACACATTTAATAATAACCCTAACAGGCTCGTTTTCGCCATAATTGAAAAACATTGCTTTTCCTTCGCTGTTGATAGGTATGCTTGTATATATATTTTTATTGCTGCTACATAAACTGTAATTGCTCCTTCCAAAATTAATATACGAATTTTTCTAAGAAGTACACCTCCGTATATTCACTGTGTTGTCGAACATTTTCCATTGCATCTATAAACTGTTCCGCAGTTGCCAATTCATACCTTGGGAGCTTTTCGTTAAACTGACAACATTTCTTTTGGATATTACTATGAAGCTTTGCCAAAGAATTTCTAGCCGACTTTTCAACAGCATCCGCTCTTTCAAAGAGAATTTTAATCTGTAATTTTGAATACTTTTCGTGATCCCGATAAAACATGCGTAAAATGTTTCTCAATTTACAAAGATCAGCCTGCATTTTTGCCATCTTCTTGTATTTCTGAATGTAATTTTTCCCTTTGTCCTTATGCGTTCTTCGGTACAACCTCGCAGAGAATTTAATTTTTTCATTATAGATTTTGTCACCCCAGTAACGCTCCTTGATCTTTTGTTTGGCTGTCTCAATTTTTACTTCTCGATACACCTGGACGGTTGAATACCTTTGATTTTGGTTTTTTC
Source organism: Artemia sp. Qi Xiang Cuo (assembly GCF_049724085.1). NCBI lineage: Eukaryota > Metazoa > Arthropoda > Branchiopoda > Anostraca > Artemiidae > Artemia > Artemia sp. Qi Xiang Cuo. The sequence continues at coordinate 24,893,012 of NC_142803.1, read as the reverse complement.
TTATATTTGATGCGGTAATCTTCATCATTGTGATAACTCTCCTTGAACTTTTGTTTGGCTGTCTCAATTTTTGCATGTCTATAATCTTCATCATTGAGATAACACATCTTGCTGTTTCGTTTTGCTCTCTCAATTATTACTTCTCGATACGCCTGGTCGGTTGAATACCTTTGCTTTTTTCTTTTCAAGTTACTATCTCTGTTGTTTGTGTAGTACTGTTTTTTCATTACAAACAGGAAAAAGCTTACAGCTTTTTCTTCTTTGATATAGTAAGAGACGAACCTCAAACAATCAAGCAGCTAACTAAGTCCAATGCATACAATAACTTTTTATTCCAATGATCGTCTTTTAATGTAACATATCAGTTACTATGGGCGAGAGATCGTTCTTTACTGTAACTACTGCTGCAACCCGGATTCACATATATATTATTTATGAGAGGCAACCTGGCCGAGTGGTCCAAGGCACTGGTGTTAGACACCAGTCTCTTCGGAGGCGTGGATTCAAATCTTACAACTGGTATACGATTATGTTTGAAAGACTGCAGTGTGAAAAGACATCGAAAATGCAGTTTTTGGTGGAAAAATTTATTCTCTTTTAGAAATAATTTATTTTAGTTACTAAGGGTTTTTAACCCAATTAATTTCATTTTAAATGAGCTATTGAACAACCCTCTACGATGTTCCAGGGCCAAGTTATCTCTGGATACAAAAGAAAAGAGAAAAAAAATATCCCGTTTGTGGAGAATAACGTGGTAAAAGTCAATTTGCTTGATTTTCAACCCGATATATTTTCTTTGTTATTCAAGCCAAAGGGCGGTAAGTATTCTTTATAGAGGTTTCGGACAAGGCGGTTCTAATGGTGTACTTTTTGTTTTGATCTGACTCCTCTGTTAGGAACTATGGGTTTTTATATTTCTTAACATTGGACGTGATCGTCTCTTACTAGGTTGCTAGCTACCGCTGCAACCCGGATTACTATGGGCTGGAAGTTCGTTCTTTACTGTAATACACACAGGAAAAAGCCTACGGCTTTTTCTTCTTTTAAATAGTAAGAGACGAGTCTGAAATAATCAAGTAGCTAGCTAATTCCAAAGGTATGCAATTTTTTGTTATTCCAATGATCGTTTTTTATTGTAACTAGGTTTCAGCCATCTCTACAGCCATGATACTATTGGAAATTACATAATCCCTATTTTTGTTTCAGTTAACATGGGCAAGGTGTCGTTCTTTATTGTAATTTTGCCATCTTCTTGTATTTCTGAATGTAATTTTTCCCTTTGTCCTTATGCGTTCTTCGGTACAACCTCGCAGAGAATTTAATTTTTTCATTATAGCTTTTGTCACCCCAGTATCTACCCATTATTCTGGTAGCAACTTTTTTCTTATGTTTGTTTCGGTAATCTTCATCATTATCATACCGTTCCCTGCTCTTTTGTCTAGCCTGCTCAATTGTTGCTTCTCTATAAAGTTTATCATTGTGATAACGCTCCTTGATCTTTTGTCTAGCCTGCTCAATTCTTGCTTCTCTGTAATGTTCATCATTACCATACCGTTCCTTGATCTTTTGTTTGGCTGTCTCAATTTTTGCATGTCTATAATCTTCATCATTGTGATAACGTTCCATGCTGTTTTGTCTAGCGTGCTCAATTGTTACTTCTCTATAAAGTTTATCATTGTGATAACGCTCCTTGATCTTTTGTTTAGCCTGCTCAATTCTAGCTTCTCTGTAATGTTCATCATTACCATACCGTTCCTTGATCTTTTGTTTGGCTGTCTCAATTTTTGCATGTCTATATTCTTCATCATTGTGATAACACATCTTGCTGTTTTCTTTTGCTCTCTCAATTATTACTTCTCGATACGCCTGGTCGGTTGAATACCTTTGTTTTGCTCTCTCAATTTTTACTTCTCGATACGCCTGGTCGGTTGAATACCTTTGCTTTTCTCTTTTCAAGATACTAGCTCTGTTGTTTGTGTAGTACTCTTTCTTCAAATTGCGTATAGCTTGCTTCGATCTAACCATTATTCTAATCAAGAATGAGAGAATTTTCAGTTTTGACTTTCCTTATATACTAATTATGACGTCACTCTATTCACGTCATAGCTCTAATATAAAACTATGATGACGTTCATTATTTATCTAGTAGGGTTTCAGACAAGGTATTTCTAATGATGTACTTTTGTTTTGATCTGACTCTATTTTTAGGAGTTTTGGGTTTTTATATTTCTTAGCATTGGACTGATCGTCTATTACTAGGTTGCTAGCTACTGCTGCAACCCAAATTCACATATATATATATTTATGAGAGGCAGCCTGGCCGAGTGGTCCAAGGCACTGGTGTTAGCCACCAGTCTCTTCAGAGGCGTGGGTTCAATTCTTACCGCTGGTATACAATTATGTTTGAAAGACTGCAGTGTGAAAAGACATCAAAAATGCAGTTTTTGGTGGAAAAATTTATTCTCTTTTAGAAATAATTTATTTTAGTTACTATATATTTTTAACCCAATTAATTTCCTTTAAAATACGCTATTGAACAACCCTTTACGATGTTCCAGTGCCAAGCTATCTGTGGAAAAGAAAAAAAGAAAAAAAAGAAAAAAAAAAGAAAAAAATATCCCGTTTAGGCAGAATGTTGTAGTAGCTGCCACTTTTCTTGATTTTCAAGCCAATATATTTCCCTTGCTGTTCAAGCCAAGGGACAGAAATTTTACTATGCAGGGGTTTCGGACAAGGCGGTTCTAATGGTGTACTTTTTGTTTTGATCTGACTCTTTTTTTTAAGAACTATGGGTTTTTATATTTCTTAACATTGGACGTGATCGTCTCTTACTAGGTTGCTAGCTACCGCTGCAGCCCGGATTATTGTCAAAAATTGCATTTTATTAGAATATTTCAGTTTCTGTGGCTATAGTTCGTTCTTTTTTGTACGTCCTTTAATATAAACTATGGACTAAAGTTCGTTCTTTAATGTATTTAACCCAATTAATTTCCTTTAAAATGAGCTATTGAACAACCCTCTACGATGTTCCAGTGCCAAGCTATCTCTGGATACAAAAGAAAAAAAAAAGAAAAAAAGAAAAAAAATATCCCGTTTAGGCAGAATGTTGTAGTAGCTGCCACTTTTCTTGATTTTCAAGCCAATATATTTCCCTTGCTGTTCAAGCCAAGGGACAGAAATTTTACTATGCAGGGGTTTCGGACAAGGCGGTTCTAATGGTGTACTTTTTGTTTTGATCTGACTCTTTTTTTTAAGAACTATGGGTTTTATATTTCTTAACATTGGACGTGATCGTCTCTTACTAGGTTGCTAGCTACCGCTGCAACCCGGAAAAATTCGATGATCTAGCCTTTATGTAACCCGGATTAAAAAATTATTATCATATCTTATTTGTAACTTTTAATTTATAAGTCTTTGATAGTCTAATGGTAAGTATGCCCACTTGTTACCTGGGAGAAGGGGGTTCGATTCCCCGTCAGGAAGAACTTTTAATATGTGGAATTAAAAGCACTATCTTTTCAATTTAAAAATTAAAAAAGAAACTTGTTTATTTACATTCTAGCTAAAATAATGAAGATAATATAAATAAACCACAGTGTTCAGTTTCTTTGGACTTGAGTTCGTTTTTTAACTATAAATACAAACAGGAAAAGCCTACGGCTTTTTCTTCTTTTAAACAGTGAGAGACGAGTCTTAAATAATCAAGTAGCTAGCTAATTCCAAAGGTATACAATTTTTTGTTATTTTTGCAGTTTACATAATTTTTGCAGTTACAAAATATTTTTGCAGTTTACATAATAAGTTTAGCGATTCTGGACTGAAAACTAAAATAATTGCAATTATAAGACAATAATATGGAGATACGTACTTTACCGGTTACAAACCAAAAAAAGTTTGGTTCCAGGATACAATAATAACTTTGAACTGAGATGAAAAAAAATTTTCTTCCAGGAGACAAAAAGTAAAACTAATTATAAAAGTTTCATGTATTTTTGTTGTTTAAATTAAGAAATTACTATTACTGATTAGGCATCATAGATATTTTTGCAGTTTACATAATAATTTTAGCGATTAAGCCAAAAAATAAAATTTTGGTTCCAGGAGTTTTGGTTACTATTGAGACAAGTAGCTATTATTACTATAGAGTTCATTACCATGAACTGTTTGATTGCTTCAAAATTGAAATATCTTTGAAAAGACTGCAGCATGAAAATACATCAAAAATGCAATTTTTTTGACAAAATTGATTCTACTTTAAAAAGTATTTTTATTTTTAATTACAAAAGTGACTAGATGTTGCAATTTCCTTTAAAATGAGCTATTATACAGCTCTCTATGATTTTCCAGTGCCCAGCTAGCTGAGGAGAAAAATCAAGTGGAAAGAAAAAAATATCCCGTTTGTGGAGAATAACGTGGTAAAAGTCAATTTTCTTGATTTTCAAGCCAATATATTTTCTTTGTTATTCAAGCCAAAGGGCGGTAAGTTTCCTTAATAGGGGTTTCCGACAAGGTGGTTCTAATGATATACTTTTTTTTTGATCTGACTCTTTTTTTAGGAGTTAGGGGTTTTATATTTCTTTACATTGGAGGTGATCGTCTCTTACTAGGTTGCTAGCTACCGCTGCAACCCGGATTATTGTTCAGACACCGTAAATATTTTTGCACTTTGCAGCTAAATAAAATTATTTTGTTTAAAATTTTCAGGAATTATTCTAGTTTCAGTTGACAAATAAGATTTTTTTTTTCAAGGAATCAAGCAGCGAACGAAGTCCAATATAACCTCATTTATTTTTAACCCCGTTAATTTTGCTTTAAAATGAGCCATTTAACAACTCTCTACGATGTCCCAGTGCCAAACTATTTGTTGAATTACTAACCTATACTATAATTAAGTGGCGTGTAAAATTTAGTATAGGCAAGAGGTCGTTCTTTATTATAATCCCTAACCAAGAATGAAATTCTCCAGATGGTTTCAAAAATATCCGATCTTGTTACCATATCGAAAAAATTTAACAATGCTCGTTATAAGACAGATCTTAAGTAGTATTTTTTTTCAGTAAAGTATAAGTTATGCTCTGGCCTTGGAAAGGCATAGGGGTTTTGAGCCCTACTAATGTTAATTTCTGCTCGTTTTGAGTTTGACTCGGTTATTTATTGTGATTAATGTTCGTTTTTGGTTTCATTTATTTATCAATGCTGATTTGTGGTAGTATCACGCTTGGTAGATTATTTGATATTATTTTTTCCTCATTTTTGGTTTAATGGAGTTTTTTACTTTTCTTTGAAGCACTTATTTCATGTAAAAAGTTGTTTCTAATTAATTTCTGTTCGTTTTATATTGACAAATTCTTTTCAGGGAACAAGAAAATAATACTTTAGATCTTTTCTTTTTTTAAGACTTTATAGTTTGGCCTGCTATTTGTATGCTAGAGAAAAAATTTCAGCAACTTTTAACAGCATACAACATTTTAAAAATCTGGACACAAGTAGTATTGTTTAATTCAGTTTCATACCTCCTCTAGTTGACCTGAAATAGAAAACCTGATACCAGTCGCAAAAAAAAATCTGTTTACTTTCTTTGATAGCTTGGATACACTGAACCTATTTTGATTTGGTTAAATTTTCAGAGCAGAAGTAGCCCCGAAAGTTTGAATATAATACCCTCAGTCGTTCATGGGATACTGCTGAGATGGGATACTGCTGATATTGGGAATTAGTATTAACACAGTGCATTTTGATTTAATCTTACGGCGACATTTAGCTTTTAAACATAATGGGCAAATGGGAGAGTGGGCGTGGGAGGGGGAATGATTGCCCTCCAATGACTTTTGACTATTAAAAGAGCATTAGTCCTTTCTATTTTCAATCGAATGAGCCCTTTTCAAAGTTCGTACGACCATTCCTTCGATACAAAGTGCCCTGGTCTAAACAAAAAAAAAGAACTAATAATACATTGTACCCAGATCGATCTTTACTATAAAATTTTTTCCTTATAGCTTTTGTCACCCCAGTATCTACCCATTATTCTGGTAGAAACTTTTTTCTTATGTTTGTTTTGGTAATCTATATCGTTATCATACCGTTCCTTGCTCTTTTGTTTGGCTGTCTCAATTTTCCCTTCTCGATACCCCTTATCCGTAACATACCTCTGTTTTGCTCTGTCATATTTCATTTTCTTAAATTCTGGATCACAAGACATCTTAGTAGCAATCCTTACGCGTTCTCGAGCTTTATTGCGTTCGGTGGCCTTTTTATCTCTTTTAAATAAACTTTTCCTATATTTCAGGATGTTAGCTTTATTTTTTGTGTAGTGAAGTTTTCTATTAGTAGAAATTTGGACTGCTCTATTTTGATAGTTTTTTTGGTTATTCTTTCTTTTTTTCCTTTCAAGCAAGACCAAATTTTTTCAAGGTTTAAAATTATTAAGTACACAATACCCCGTGTCGAGTATCTAAAACCTAGCATAAAAAAAACTAATTTTTAAATTTTCAGGTATTTATCTTGTTTGAATTACAAAATTAGTATTATTGGTTAGACACCATAAATATTTTTGCAGTTTACATAATAAGTTTAGCGATTCTGGACTGAAAACTAAAATAATTGCAATTATAAGACAATAATATGGAGATACGTACTTTACGGGTTACAAACCAAAAAAAGTTTGGTTCCAGGGTACAATAATAACTTTAGGAGACTAATTATAAAATTTTGAAACAATTATAAAAAGTGAAACTAATTATAAAATTTTCATGTATTTTTGTTGTTTAAATTATGAAATTACTATTACTGATTAGGCATCATAGATATTTTTGCAGTTTACATAATAATTTTAGCGATTAAGCCAAAAAAGAAAATTTTGGTTCCAAAAGTTTCGGTTACTATTGAGACAAGTAGCTATTATTACTATAGAGTTCATTACCATGAACTGTTTGATTGCTTCAAAATTCAAATATCTTTGAAAAGACTGCAGCATGAAAATACATCAAAAATGCAATTTTTTGACAAAATTGATTCTAGTTTAAAAAGTATTTTATTTTTAATTACAAAAGGCACTAGATGTTGCAATTTGCTTTAAAATGAGCTATTATACAAATCCCTATGATTTTCCAGTGCCCAGCTAGCTGAGAAGAAAAATCAAGCGGAAAGAAAAAAATATCCCGTTTGTGGAGAATAACGTGGTAAAAGTCAATTTGCTTGATTTTCAAGCCAATATATTTTCTTTGTTATTCAAGCCAAAGGGCGCTAAGTTTGCTTTATTGAGGTTTCGGACAAGGCGGTTCTAATGGTGTACTTTTTGTTCTGATCTGACTCTTTTTTTAGGAGTTGGGGGGTTTTATATTTCTTTACATTGGAGGTGATCGTCTCTTACTAGGTTGCTAGCTACCGCTGCAACCCGGATAAATTGTCTAGCCTGCTCAATTGTTATTTCTCTATAAACTTCATCATTGTGATAACGCTCCTTGATCTTTTCTCTAGCTTGCTGAATCGATGCCTCTCTATAAACTTCATCATTGTGATACCGCTCCGTGATGTTTTGTGGCTCTCTCAATTTTTACTTCTCGATACACCTGGTCGGTTGAATACCTTTGCTTTTCTCTTTTCAAGATGCTATCTCTGTTTTTTGTATAGTACTGTTTTTTTAACTTACGTGTAGCTTGCTTGGATGAAACCATTATGTAACCATTAGTTGGATGAAACCATTTTTTTATTGTGGCTTTTCATATAGTAATCATGACGTCATGGCGTAATGATGTTATTTCATGACGTCATGGCGTAATGATATTATTTCATGACGTCTTTAGAAATAACAACATAATGTCGTGTTTTTCTATTCACCTCATAGTTCTAACAAAACTATGACGACATTCATCACTTATCTAGTAGGGTTTCAGACAATGTGGTTCTAATGATGTACTTTTGTTTTGATCTGACTCTATTTTTAGGAGTTCTGGGTTTTTATATCTCTTAGCATTGGGTGTAATCGTCTCTTACTAGTTTCCTAGCGACTTCTGCAACCCGGATTCACATATATAATTATGAGAGGCAGCTTGGCCGAGTGGTCTAAGGCGCTGGTGCAAGTCACCAGTCTCTTCGGAGGCACGGTTTCTAATCCTACCGCTGGTATACGATTATGCCGTCATTGATCTATCTTTAATATGAAATATGTAGTTTTTCGTAAAAAAACCGATTCTATTTTAAAAATAATTTTTTTTAATTACAAAATGTTATTAACCCGATTAATTTCCTTTAAAATGAGCCATTGAACAAGTCTCTACGATGTTCCAGTGCCAAGCTATTTGTGGAAATACTAACCTATCCTATAATTAAGTGGCGTATAAAATTTAGTATAGGCAAGAGGTCGTTCTTTATTATAATTAATGTAACTACGTAACTCATTTTAAAGGTAGAACTCTTTCTAATTGATTACAAACAGGAAAAAGCCTACGGATTTTTCTTCTTTGAAATAGTAAGAGACTAGCCTCAAACAATCAAGTAGCTAACTAAATCAAATGTATGTATTGGGTTTTTATTTCAATGACCGTCTTTTAGTGAAAAATTTTAATATATTGACCTTAAATATAATAACTGTACTAGCCTATACTATAGTTAAGTGGCCTATAAAATTTAGTATAGGAAAGAGGTCGTTCTATTTTATAATCACTTAACAGGCCCGGATTCGATTCTCGGTGTGGGAAAATTTTTAACTCTATAATCTTCGAACATTAGAACCTTTTATAATTTATAATGATGTATAATATAAATACTGTAATCTTAACTATAGTGAAGTTGCCTATGCAAGTTAGTATAGGGAAGAGTTCGATCTTTATTATACTTTGTTAGGAACTATGGTTTTTTATATTTCTTAACATTGGACGTGATCGTCTCTTACTAGGTTGCTAGCTACCGCTGCAACCCGGAAAAAATTCACATATATAGTTATGAGAGGCAGATTGGCCGAGTGGTCCAAGGCGCTGGTGTTAGCCACCAGTCTCTTCGGAGGCGTGGGTTCAAATCTTACCGCTGGTATACGATTATGATTTATGCACAAAAATCAAATATCTTTGAAAAGACTGCAGTATGAAAAGACATCAAAAATGCATTTTTTAATTGAAAAATTTATTCTCTCTTGGAAATAATTTATTTTAGTTACAAAAGATTTTTAACCCAATTATTTTCTTTAAAATGAGCTATTGAACAACTTTCTACGATGTTCCAATGCCAAGCTATCTGTGGAAAAGAAGAAGAAGAAGAAAAAAAAATATCCCATTTAGGCAGAATGTTGTAGCAGCTGCCACTTTTCTTGATTTTCAAGTCAATATATTTCCCTTGCTGTTCAAGCCAACGGAAAGAAAGTTTCCTATACAGGGGTTTTAGACAAGGCGGCTCTAATAGTGTACTTTTTGTTTTGACCTGACTCTTTTTTTAGGAGTTAGGGGTTTTTATATTTCTTAACATTGGACGTGATCGTCTCTTACTAGGTTGCTAGCTACCGCTGCAACCCGGAAAAAATTCACATATATAGTTATGAGAGGTAGATTGGCCGAGTGGTCCAAGGCGCTGGTGTTAGCCACCAGTCTCTTCGGAGGCGTGGGTTCAAATCTTACCGCTGGTATACGATTATGATTTATGTACAAAAATCAAATATCTTTGGAAAGACTGCAGTATGAAAAGACATCAAAAATGCAGTTTCTAATTAAAAAATCTATTCTCTCTTAGAAATAATTTATTTTAGTTACAAAAGATTTTTAACCCAATTAATTTCCTTTAAAATGAGCTATTGAACAACTTTCTACGATGTTCCAATGCCAAGCTATCTGTGGAAAAGAAGAAGAAGAAGAAAAAAAAATATCCCATTTAGGCAGAATGTTGTAGCAGCTGCCACTTTTCTTGATTTTCAAGTCAATATATTTCCCTTGCTGTTCAAGCCAACGGAAAGAAAGTTTCCTATACAGGGGTTTTAGACAAGGCGGCTCTAATAGTGTACTTTTTGTTTTGACCTGACTCTTTTTTTAGGAGTTAGGGGTTTTTATATTTCTTAACATTGGACGTGATCGTCTCTTACTAGGTTGCTAGCTACCGCTGCAATCCGGAATAAATAAGTCTAATTATTAAGTATAGTTAAGTTGCCTATACATGTTAATATAGGCAAGAGCTCGTTCTTTATTATAAAATCCCCCCAAAAATTACTGTGTTTTATATAATAATGGATAATTATGCATAAAAAGACCTAATTGACAAATCAGTTACTATGAGCGAGAGATCGTTCTTTACTGTAATAAGTGCAAAAGTTGCTAGATCTAGAGATTTCCTTTAAAATGAGCCATTGAACAATTCTCTACGATGTTCCAGTGCCAAGCTATCTGTGGAAAAGAAGAAAGAAAAAAATATCCCGTTTAGGCAGAATGTTGTAGTAGCTGCCACTTTTCTTGATTTTCAAGCCAATATATTTCCCTTGCTGTTCAAGCCAAGGGACAGAAAGTTTCCTATACAGGGGTTTCGGAAAAGGCAGTTCTAATGGTGCACTTTTTGTTTTGATCTGACTCCTTTTTTAGGAACTATGGGTTTTTATATTTCTGAACATTGGACGTGATCGTCTCTTACTAGGTTGCTAGCTACCGCTGCAACCCGGAAATAATGTAAACCACCTTATATCAGTTACTATGGGCCAGAGATCGTTCTTTACTGTAACAATGATTAATCTTTAACATTAATTATAATCTTATTTTAGCTACAATGGGCTGGAAGTTTGTTCTTTAATGTAAACATATGCAATGGTCTGTTATGTAACTACGTAACTCATTTTAAAGGAAGAACTCTTTCTAATTGTTTACAAACAGGAAAAAGCCTATGGCTTTTTCTTCTTTGAAATAGTAAGAGACTAGCCTCAAACAATCAAGTAGCTAACTAAATCAAATGTATGTATTGGGTTTTTATTCCAATGAACGTTTTTTAGTGGAAAATTTTAATATATTGACCTTAAATATTATAACTGTACTAGCCTATACTCTAATTAAGTGGCCTATAAAATTTAGTATACGAAAGAGGTCGTTCTTTATTATAACTAATTCCAATGTATGCAATTGTTTGTTATTCCAATGATCGTCTTTTAATGTAACTAGGTTTCAGCCATCTCTACAGCCATGATACTGATGGAAAAAAACATAATCCCTATTTATGTTTCAGTTAACATGGGCTAGATGTCGTTCTTTATTTTAACTATTTTTAGGAGTTTTGGGTTTTTATATTTCTTAGAATTGGACTGATCGTCTCTTACTAGGTTGCTAGCTACTGCTGCAACCCAAATTCACATATATATTTATTTATGAGAGGCAGCCTGGCCGAGTGGTCCAAGGCACTGGTGTTAGCCACCAGTCTCTTCAGAGGCGTGGGTTCAATTCTTACCGCTGGTATACGATTATGTTTGAAAGACTGCAGTGTGAAAAGACATCAAAATGCAGTTTTTGGTGGAAAAATTTATTCTCTTTTAGAAATAATGTATTTTAGTTACTATAGATTTTTAACCCAATTAATTTCCTTTAAAATGAGCTATTGAACAACCCTCTACGATGTTCCAGTGCCAAGCTATCTCTGGATACAAAAAAAAGAAAAAAAAAGAAAAAAAAAGAAAAAAATATCCCGTTTAGGCAGAATGTTGTAGTAGCTGCCACTTTTCTTGATTTTCAAGCCAATATATTTCCCTTGCTGTTCAAGCCAAGGGACAGAAATTTTACTATGCAGGGGTTTCGGACAAGGCGGTTCTAATGGTGTACTTTTTGTTTTGATCTGACTCTTTTTTTAAGAACTATGGGTTTTTATATTTCTTAACATTGGACGTGATCGTCTCTTACTAGGTTGCTAGCTACCGGTGCAACCCGGATGATTTCAATTTCTGTATGGGAAATTTTTACTTATGATGATTTCTTAAGGAACATATAAAATTTCTTAATGTAGTAAAAATAATTTGTTTTAATTACAAAAGGTTTTTAACTCCATTAATTTCCTTCAAAATGAGCCATTGAACAACTCTCTACGATGTTCCTGTGCCAAGCTCTCTCTGGAATTACTAACTTTAACTATAATTAAGTGGCGTATAAAATTTAGCATAGGCAAGAGGTCGTTCTTTATTATAGGTGGAAAAATTTATTCTCTTTTATAAATAATTTGTTTTAGTTACTATAGATTTTTAACCCAATTAATTTCCTTTAAAATGAGCTATTGAACAACTCTCTACGATGTTCCAGTGTCAAGCTATCTCTGGATACAAAAGAAAAAAAGAAAAAAAAAATCCTGTTTGGGCAAAATGTTGTAGTAGCTGCTACTTTTCTTGATTTTCAAGCCAATATATTTCCCTTGCTTTTAAAGCCAAGGGACAGAAAGTTTACTATACAGGGGTTTCGGACAAGGCGGTTCTAATGGTGTACTTTTGAATTTGATCTGACTCCTTTTTTAGGAACTATGGGTTTTATATTTCTTAACATTGGACGTGATCGTCTCTTACTAGGCTGTTAGCTACCGCTGCAACCTGGATGGTACGATGAAATAATAATATGCATATGTTTCTTAAATCATGCTTTTTTATAGTCCCATATGGTGTAGCGGATAGGATAGCTGGCTTTCATCTAGAAGGCCCGGGTTTGATTCCTGGTATTGGAAAATTTTTAATTCTATAATCTTCGAAAATTAGAAGCTCTAAACCTTTTATAATTTATAATGAACCACATCGATCCTTTATGTAATTAGTTAATTATTAATTTAGTAAAAATATATATAAGATGCAAATATGCAAATACTTATGGGTTATTTTATTTCTTAGCATGGGCCGTGATCGCCTCTTACTAGGTTGCTAGCTACCGCTGCCACCTGGAAGGATTTGTTAATTGTTCAGGTGGTGGGACAGAAATTCTTTTTCTTCCAACGAACTATTATTTATAACACTTGAAAATTTTGTTTTTCGGGTCTTGTCTTATTTGATGGTCCAGGTTGGTGATTTTTATCCATTGTGAATTTAATACCAATATCCTTTGCTTTAGCTGCCCTTATTGGTCTAGTATCACAAAATTACAAACAGGAAAAGCCTATGGCTTTTTCTTAATTTGTTTTTTAAGATACGGCCTGGCTACAACGTACAATTATGACATCATTGATCAATCTTGTGCGTAAGAAATACAGTTTTACGTAAAAAATTGATTTCTATTTAAAAATTAATTTGTTTAATTACAGAAGATTTTAAACCACATCAATTTTCTTTAAAATGAGTCATTAAGCAGCTTTCTATGATTTTCCAGTGCCCAGCAAGCCGGAAGGAAATAAAAGGAAAAAAAGGTACCGTCGATTCAGAATATCATAGATCAAGCCACTTTTCTTGTTTTTAAAGCCAACATATTTTCTTCGTTGTTCCAGACAAGAGAGTGTAAGTTTCCTATGTAGAGACTGTGAGTTTTGGACAAGGTGGTTTTAATGGTGTACTTTACGTTTCGATCTGACACTAATTTTAGGAGTTACGGGTTATTGTATTTCTCAGTATGTGACGTGATCGTCTCTTACTAGGATTACTTCTCGATACACCTGGACGGTTGAATACCTTTGCTTTTCTTTTTTCTTATATTCGATTCGGTAATCTTCATCATTGTGATAACGCTCCTTGATCTTTTGTTTTGTTCTCTCAATTTTTACTTCTGGGTTGAATACCTTTGCTTTTCTCTTTTCAAGGTACTATCTCTGTTGTTTGTGTAGTACTGTTTTTTAACGTGCTTGCAGCTTGCTTGATTGAAACCATTATGTAATTATGAATGAGAACATTTACAGTTCTGACGCTTCTTATATAGTAATTATGACGTCACGGCGTAATGATTTTATTTCATGATGACGTCATAGCACAATGATATTATTTCATGACGTCTTCAGAAACAACAATATAATTTTGTGTTTTTCTATTCACGTCATAGCTCTAATATAAAACTATGATGACATTCATTATTTATCTAGTAGGGTTTCAGACAAGGTAATTCTAATGATGTACTTTTGTTTTGATTTGACTCTATTTTTAGGAGTTTTGTTACATTTCTTATCATTGGACTGATCGTCTCTTACTAGATTGCTAGCTACTGCTGGAACCCAGATTCACATATATATTTATTTATGAGAGGCAGCCTGGCCAAGTGGTCCAAGACACTGGTGTTAGCCACCAGTCTCTTCGGAGGCGTGGGTTCAAATCTTACCGCTGGTATACGATTATGTTTGAAAGACTGCAGTGTGAAAAGACATCGAAAATGCAGTTTTTGGTGGAAAAATTTATTCTCTTTTAGAAATAATTTATTTTAGTGACAAAAGGTTTTTAACCCAATTAATTTCCTTTAAAATGAGCTATTGAACAACCCTCTACGATGTTCCAGTGCCAAGCTATCTGTAGAAAAGAAAAAAGAAAAAAAGAAAGAAAAAAACATCCCGTTTAGGCAGACTGTTGTAGTAGCTGCCACTATTCTTGATTTTCAAGCCAATATATTTCCCTTGCTGTTCAAGCCAAGGGACAGAAAGTTTCCTCTACAGGGGTTTCGGACAAGACGGTTCTAATGGTGTACTTTTTGTTTTGATCTGACTCCTTTGTTAGGAACTATGGGTTTTTATATTTCTTAACATTGGACGTGATCGTCTCTTACTAAGTTGCTAGCTACCACTGCAACCCGGATTGCTAACTACCGCTGCAACCCGGACAACCCAGAAAACCTTATCTATAATTAAGTGTTCATTTCCTTTAAAATGAGTTAAAACAATTGAGTTTGGCTGTCTCTATTGGCTGTCTCTATTGTTCGAGTGTACAGTCTATATGAAGGTTATTTAATACTGATCGGACATTCTCCTGACTTTACAACATTTTCCCAGCACAGTAATCACAGACAGAGAATGAATCTATGACATCCTCTTTCCAACCTGTACAATGAATTAGCTGTTCTCTGTCATCTTTGGGTATGTCCTGCTGGAGGTGTTCTAAAATCGTGGCCACCATTACATCAAAACCTTTCTTATTTGAAAGGGATCTTAGACTCTTCAATTTGTATTTTGTCTTTATCTGCTCGCAACTGTCACAATGCATTGTGAGGTATACATCCCTGATGATAGCTACCTTATCAAGGCTCTCACCAAATAATTTTATTATTGTATTTTCATCCACAGAAACTCTAATATTGCTATCACCGTAGATGAAGTCTTGACTATTATTACGACAGAGTCTACTTGACACTTCTTCTATATAATGACTTAGTTCCTTGTACGAGCCCTCGACTTAACGCTCCTTGATCTTTTGTTTAGCTGTCTCAATTTTTACTTGTCGATACACCTGGACGGTTGAATACCTTTGCTTTTCTTTTTTCTTATATTTGATTCGGTAATCTTCATCATTACCATACCGTTCCTTGATCTTTTGTTTGGCTGTCTCTATTTTTGCATGTCTATAATCTTCATCATTGTGATAACACATCTTGCTGTTTTGTTTTCCTCTCTCAATTATTACTTCTCGATACGCCTGGTCGTTTGAATACCTTTGCTTTTTTCTTTTCGAGATACTATCTCTCTTTTTGTGTAGTACTGTTTTTTAACTTGCGTATACCTTGCTTTGATCTAACCATTATCTAATTATGAATGAGAATATTTACAGTTCTGACGCTTCTTATATAGTAATGATTGTCTCTTACTAGGTTGCTAACTACCGCTGCAACCCGTATAATCTTCGAACATTAGAAGCTCTAAACCTTTTATAATTTATAATGAACCACATCGATCCTTTACGTAACTTTACTATACATTCAAATGATTGTCTTTTGATGTAATGATTCGATCTTGCACAATTTTTAGGACTTATGGGTTATTTTATATCTTAGTATGGGACGTGATCGCCTCTTACTAGTTTGCTAGCTACCGCTGCAACCTGGAAGGATTTGTTAATTGTTCAGGTGGTGGGACAAAAACTTCTTTTTCTTCCAACGAACTATTATTTATAACACTTGAAAATTTTGTTTTTTGGGTCTTGTCTTATTTGATGGTCCAGGTTGGTGATTTTCATCCATTGTGAATTTAATACCAATATCCTTTGCTTTAGCTGCCCTTATTGGTCTAGTATCACAAAATTACAAACACGAAAAGCCTATGGCTTTTTCTTAATTTGTTTTTTAAGATACGGCCTGGCTACAACCTACAATTATGACATCATTGATCAATCTTGTGCGTAAGAAATACAGTTTTACGTAAAAAATTGATTTCTATTTAAAAATTAATTTTTTTAATTACAGAAGATTTTTAACCACATCAATTTTCTTTAAAATGAGCCATTAAACAGCTCTCTACGATGCTCCAGTGTCAAGCTATCTGAGGAGGAAAAGAGATGTATGTAAAATATCGTAGTTAAAGCAACTTATCTTGTTTTCCAAACCAATTAATTTTCCTCATTATTGAATCCAAGGGACGGTAAATTTCCTATATAGGGGTTTCGGAAAAGTCGATTCTAATAGTGTACTTCTTGTTTGATCCGACACTATTTTCAGGAGTTATGGGCTATTACATTTCTTAGTATTGGACGTGATCGCTTCTTAATATGTTACAGCTAGCTACCGCTGCAACCTGGATATCCGATAAAATGATAAAACTACGATCCAACAGGAAAAAACCTATGGCTTTCTCTTAGTTGGAATAGTAAGAGATGATCCTTAGTAAGGCACTATATTCCAAATAAGCAACTTTTCAAAAGATGCTTGTATTATCTTAACCTTTAGCCACTATGTGCCGCTGTTTGTTCTTTACTAGGTTTCAGCTGTATCCGATAAAACTTACATAGTCCTCATTTATAATGAACTATATCGATACTTTACAAATCTTTTAATTACAAAAGGCACTAAATGTAGCAATTTTCTTTAAAATAAGTCATTAAACAGCTTTCTATGATTTTCCAGTGCCAAGCAAGCCGGAAGGAAATCAAAGGAAAAAAAGATACCGTCGATTCAGAATATCATAGATCAAGCCACTTTTCTTGTTTTTAAAGCCAACATATTTTCTTCGTTGTTCCAGACAAGAGAGTGTAAGTTTCCTATGTAGAGACTGTGAGTTTTGGACAAGGTGTTTTTAATGGTGTACTTTACGTTTCGATCTGACACTAATTTTAGGAGTTACGGGTTATTGTATTTCTCAGTATGTGACGTGATCGTCTCTTACTAGGATTACTTCTCGATACACCTGGACGGTTGAATACCTTTGCTTTTCTTTTTTCTTATATTCGATTCGGTAATCTTCATCATTGTGATAACGCTCCTTGATATTTGTTTTGCTCTCTCAATTTTTACTTCTCGATACGCCTGGTCGGTTGAATACCTTTGCTTTTCTCTTTTCAAGGTACTATCTCTGTTGTTTGTGTAGTACTATTTTTTTTAACTTGCATGCAGCTTGCTTGATTGAAACCATTATGTAATTATGAATGAGAACATTTACAGTTCTGACGCTTCTTATATAGTAATTATTCCGTCACGGCGTAATGATTTATTTCATGATGACGTCATAGCGCAATGATATTATTTCATGATGTCTTCAGAAACAACAATATAATTTCGTGTTTTTCTATTCACGTCATAGCTCTAATATAAAACTATGACGACATTTATTATTTATCTAGTAGGGTTTCAGACAAGGTAATTCTAATGATGTACTTTTGTTTTGATTTGACTCTATTTTTAGGAGTTTTGTTACATTTCTTATCATTGGACTGATCGTCTCTTACTAGATTGCTAGCTACTGCTGGAACCCAGATTCACATATATAGTTATTTATGAGAGGCAGCCTGGCCACGTGGTCCAAGGCACTGGTGTTAGCCACCAGTCTCTTCGGAGGCGTGGGCTCAAATCTTACCGCTGGTATACGATTATGTTTGAAAGACTGCAGTGTGAAAAGACATCAAAAATGCAGTTTCTAGTGGAAAAATTTATTCTCTTTTTGAAATAATTTATTTTAGTGACAAAAGGTTTTTAACCCAATTAATTTCCTTTAAAATGAGCTATTGAACAACCCTCTACGATGTTCCAGTGCCAAGCTATCTGTAGAAAAGAAAAAAGAAAAAAAGAAAGAAAAAAATATCCCGTTTAGGCAGAATGTTGTAGTAGCTGCCACTTTTCTTGATTTTCAAGCCAATATATTTCCCTTGCTGTTCAAGCCAAGGGACAGAAAGTTTCCTCTACAGGGGTTTCGAACAAGGCGGTTCTAATGGTGTACTTTTTGTTTTGATCTGACTCCTTTGTTAGGAACTATGGGTCTTTATATTTCTTAACATTGGACGTGATCGTCTCTTACTAGGTTGCTAGCTACCACTGCAACCCGGATTGCTAACTACCGCTGCAACCCGGACAACCCGGAAAACCTTATCTATAATTAAGTGTCATATAAAATTTAGTATAGGGAAGAGGTCGTTCTTTATTATAAATAACAAACAGGAAAAAGCCTACGGCTTTTTCCTCTTTTAAATATTAAGAGACGAAACTCAAACAATCAAGTAGCTAACTAAGTCCAATGTATGGAATGGTTTGTTATTTCATTGAACGTCTTTTAATGTAAAAATATAAATACTGTCATCTTAACTATAGTGAAGTTGCGTATGCAAGTTAGTATAGGGCAGAGTTTGATCTTTATTATATATTCTTTACTATAAAATTCTAATTGATTACAAACAGGAAAAAGCCTACGACTTTTTCTTCTTTGAAATAGTAAGAGACTAGCCTCAAAAAATCAAGTAGCTAACTAAATCAAATGTATGTATTGGGTTTTTATTCCAATGACCGTCTTTTAGTGGAAAATTTTAATATATTGACCTTAAATATAATAACTGTACTAGCCTATACTATAGTTAAGTGGCCTATAAAATTTAGTATAGGCAAGAAGTCGTTCTTTATTATATTTGCTCTCTCAATTATTACTTCTCGATACACCTGGTCGGTTGAATACCTTTGCTTTTTTCTTTTCAAGTTACTATCTCTGTTGTTTGTGTAGTACTCTTTCTTCAACTTGCGTATAGCCTGCTTTGATCTAACCATTATTCTAATCAAGAATGAAAGAATTTTCAGTTTTGACTTTCCTTATATACTAATTATGACGTCACTCTATTCACGTCATAGCTCTAATATAAAACTATGATGACGTTCATTATTTATCTAGTAGGGTTTCAGACAAGGTATTTCTAATGATGTACTTTTGTTTTGATCTGACTCTATTTTTAGGAGTTTTGGGTTTTTATATTTCTTAGCATTGGACTGATCGTCTATTACTAGGTTGCTAGCTACTGCTGCAACCCAAATTCACATATATATTTATTTATGAGAGGCAGCCTGGCCGAGTGGTCCAAGGCACTGGTGTTAGCCACCAGTCTCTTCAGAGGCGTGGGTTCAATTCTTACCGCTGGTATACGATTATGTTTGAAAGACTGCAGTGTGAAAAGACATCAAAATGCAGTTTTTGGTGGAAAAATTTATTCTCTTTTAGAAATAATTTATTTTAGTTAACCCAATAGATTTTTAACCCAATTAATTTCCTTTAAAATGAGCTATTGAACAACCCTCTACGATGTTCCAGTGCCAAGCTATCTCTGGATACAAAAAAAGAAAAAAAGAAAAAAAAATATCCCGTTTAGGCAGAATGTTGTAGTAGCTGCCACTTTTCTTGATTTTCAAGCCATTATATTTCCCTTGCTGTTCAAGCCAAGGGACAGAAATTTTTCTATGCAGGGGTTTCGGACAAGGCGGTTCTAATGGTGTACTTTTTGTTTTGTTCTGACTCTTTTTTTAAGAACTATGGGTTTTTATATTTCTTAACATTGGACGTGATCGTCTCTTACTAGGTTGCTAGCTACCGCTGCAACCCGGATTTATATTTCTTAACATTGGACGTGATCGTCTCTTACCAGGTTGGTAGCTGCAACCCGGAAATATAAATACTGTAATCTTAACTATTGTGAAATTGCGTAAGCAAGTTAGTATAGGGAAGAGTTCGATCTTTATTATAATATTAAACACGTAACCTAACCTAGCCTAGATACCTTCCCACCTTAAACCAAAAAGCAACAGTTTAAATATTGCAAACGTACCTAGCTTTTGCATAAGTACCTTTTTTCACTAGGCAGTTCTTTTCTAAACGCATTCTTTAACTTTTGGTTACTATGGGCTGTTTTTCGCTCTTTGCTAGGATGTAGCTACCGCTGCAACCATGATGCAATACATCCATAAAATAAGCGTAAGACTATAGCTCATATGTCCTTACTTTTGTAGATTATTACAAAAGATTTTTAACCCAATTAATTTCCTTTAAAATGAGCCATTGAACAACTTTCTACGATGTTCCAGTGCCAAGCTATCTCTGGAAAACAAGAAAAAAAATATCCCCTTTAGGCAGAATGTTGTAGTAGCTGCCACTTTTCTTGATTTTCCAGCCAATATATTTCCCTTGCTGTTCAAGCCAAGGGACAGAAAGTTTACTATACAGGGGTTTCGGACCAGGCGGTTCTAATGGTGTACTTTTTGTTTTGATCTGACTCCTTTTTTAGGAGCTATGGGTTTTTATATTTCTTAACATTGGACGTGATCGTCTCTTACTAGGTTGCTAGCTATCGCTGCAGCCCGGATAGCTACCGCTGCAGCCCGGATTTCAGCTTGCCTACTAAAATTGCAAAGGCCTACTTTAGAATATGCCAGTCATATGCTCTGGCACTAGAGTTATCAAGTGGGTCTTGATTTAGACTATAGTGAAGTTGCCTATGCAAGATAGTATAGGGAAGAGTTCGATCTTTATTAAAACTTTAATATAAATTTCATTAATCGGATATTTTAATATATCCTATATGGTCTAGAGGTTGGGATAGTTCTCACCCAGTAGGCTTGAGTTCAATTTCTGTATGGGAAATTTTTACTTATGATGATTTCTTAAGGAACATATGAAAATTCTTAATGTAATAAAAATAATTGTTTTAATTACAAAAAGTTTTTAACCCCATTAATTTCCTTCAAAATGAGCCATTGAACAACTCTCTACAATGTTCCAGTGCCATGGTATCTGTTGAATTACTAACCTATACTATAATTAAGTGGCGTATAAAATTTAGTATAGGCAAGAGGTCGTTCTTTATTATAATTTGTTAGGAACTATGGGTTTTTATATTTCTTAACATTGGACGTGATCGTCTCTTACTAGGTTGCTAGCTATCGCTGCAACCCGGATGACTCTTTTCTCAGGAGTTAGGGGTTCTTATATTTCTTAACATTGGACGTGATCGTCTCTTACTAGGTTGCTAGCTAACGGTGCAACCCGGATAAACTATGGACTAAAGTTCGTTCTTTAATGTAAAAATTCGATGATCGAGCCTTTATGTAACCCGGATTAAAAAATTATTATCATATCTTATATGTAACTTTTATTTTATAAGTCATCCATAGTCTAATGGTAAGTATGCCCACTTTTTATTTGGGAGAAGGGGGTTCGATTCCCCGTCGGGAAGAACTTTTAATATGTTGAATTAAAAGCACTATCTTTTCAATCTAAAATTTAAAAACGAAACTTGTTTATTTACATTCTAGCTAAAATAATGAAGATAATATGAATGAACCACAGTGTTCAGTTTCTTTGGACTTGAGTTCGTTTTTTAACTATAAATACAAACAGGAAATTTTAAAGGCAAGAGTTCGTTCTTTACTATTTTCTTTGTTATTCAAGCCAAAGGGCGGTAAGTTTCCTTTATAGAGGATTCGGACAAGGCGGTTCTAATGGTGTACTTTTTGTTTTGATCTGACTCTTTTTTTAAGGAGTTGGGGGGTTTTATATTTCTTAACATTGGAGGTGATCGTCTCTTACTAGGTTGCTAGCTATCGCTGCAACCCGGATCACTCTATTCACGTCATAGCTCTAATATAAAACTATGATGACGTTCATTATTTATCTAGTAGGGTTTCAGACAAGGTATTTCTAATGATGTACTTTTGTTTTGATCTGACTCTATTTTTAGGAGTTTTGGGTTTTTATATTTCTTAGCATTGGACTGATCGTCTCTTACTAGGTTGCTAGCTACTGCTGCAACCCAAATTCACATATATATTTATTTATGAGAGGCAGCCTGGCTGAGTGGTCCAAGGCACTGGTGTTAGCCACCAGTCTCTTCAGAGGCGTGGGTTCAATTCTTACCGCTGGTATACGATTATGTTTGAAAGACTGCAGTGTGAAAAGACATCAAAATGCAGTTTTTGGTGGAAAAATTTATTCTCTTTTAGAAATAATTTATTTTAGTTACTATAGATTTTTAACCCAATTAATTTCCTTTAAAATGAGCTATTGAACAACCCTCTACGATGTTCCAGTGCCAAGCTATCTCTGGATACAAAAAAAGAAAAAAAGAAAAAAAAAGAAAAAAATATCCCGTTTAGGCAGAATGTTGTAGTAGCTGCCACTTTTCTTGATTTTCAAGCCAATATATTTCCCTTGCTGTTCAAGCCAAGGGACAGAAATTTTACTATGCAGGGGTTTCGGACAAGGCGGTTCTAATGGTGTACTTTTTGTTTTGATCTGACTCTTTTTTTAAGAACTATGGGTTTTTATATTTCTTAACATTGGACGTGATCGTTTCTTACTAGGCTGTTGCTAGCTACCGCTGCAACCCGGATTAAAGGTTCTAATTGATTACAAACAGGAAAAAGCCTACGGCTTTTTCTTTCTTTGAAATAGTAAGAGACTAGCCTCAAACAATCAAGTAGCTAACTAAATCAAATGTATGTATTGGGTTTTTATTCCAATGACCGTCTTTTAGTGGAAAATTTTAATATATTGACCTTAAATATAATAACTGTACTAGCCTATACTATAGTTAAGTGGCCTATAAAATTTAGTATAGGCAAGAGGTCGTTCTTTATTATAAAATTTTCTTGATTTTCAAGCCAATATATTTCCGTTGCTGTTCAAGCCAAGGGACAGAAAGTTTCCTATACAGGCGTTTCGGACAAGGCGGTTCTAATGGTGTACTTTTTGTTCTGATCTGGACTCCTTTGTTAGGAACTATGGGTTTTTATATTTCTTAACATTGGACGTGATCTTCTGCTAGGTTGCTAGCTACCGCTGCAACCTGGATCAGTCCCTTATGTAAACTTTACTAACCTATACTATAGTTAAGTGGTCTATAAAATTTGGCATAGGCAAGAGGTCGTTCTTTATTATATTATTATAGCTAAACATAAACTGAACCATTAACCATTAATAATAACCCAGTTACAAACAGTAAAAAGCCTACGGCTTTTTCTTCTTTCAAATAGTAAGAGACGAACCTCAAACAATCAAGTGGCTAACTAGTTCCACTGTACACAATGGTTTGATATTCCAACGATAGTCTTTTAATATCTTTTCAACACATTGTAAATAGTAACCTTTGATTGCTGTAAGTATCATCTAAATAAGGGTTTCTTATAACACTTCAGTTAGTATGGACTGAAGATCGTTCTTTAATATATACTGTTCAAGCCAAATGACAGAAAGTTTCCTATGCAAGGGTTTTAGACAATGCAGTTCTAATGGTGTACTTTCTGTTTTGATCTGACTCCTTTTTAGGAGCTATGGGTTTTTATATTTCTTAACATTGGACTTGATCATCTCTTACTAGGTTGCTAGCTACCGCTGCAACCCGGAACTGTATTAGCTTATACTATAGTTAAGTGGCCTATAAAATTTTGTACAGGCAACAGGTCGTTCTTTATTATAAAGCTGGTAAAATTTTAGACAAAAGCAAACAAATTTCTTCTTTGAGTCATACATTATAACCTTATTTAATTTGCTATGGGCTGAAGTTCGTTCTTTACTGTATACTGTAAATGACCTGGATACAACCTACGATTATGACTCCATTGATCAATCTTTAATATTAACGTCTCTTACTAGGTTGCTTGCTACTGCTGCAACCCGGATATAATCTTATTCTAGTTACTATGGGCTGGAAGTCCGCTCTTTACTGTAAATAAAAATTTAAAAAAGAAACTTGTTTATTTACATTCTAGCTTAATTAATGAAGATAATATGAATGAACCACAGGGTTCAGTTTATTTTGACTTGAGTTCGTTTTTTAACTATAAATACAAACAGGAAAAAGCCTACGGCTTTTTCTTCTTTTAAATAGTAAGAGACGAAACTCAAACAATCAAGTAGCTAACTAAGTCCAATGTATGGAATGGTTTTTTATTTCAGTGATCGTCTTTTAATACAAACTTGATCTGAATCTTTTTTCAGGAGTTATGGGTTTCTTTAGCATTTACTATAGGGCATGATCGTCTCTCACTAGGTTGCTAGCTACCGCTGCAACCCGGATGATTACAAACAGGAAAAAGTCTACGGCTATTTCTTCTTTCAAATAGTAAGAGACTATCCTCAAATAATCAAGTAGCGAACTAAATCCAATTTATGTGATTGGTTTTTATTCCAATGATCGTCTTTTAATGGAAAATTTTAATATATTGACCTTAAATATAACTTTACTAGACTATACTATACGTAAGAGGCCTTTAAAAATTTAGCATAGGCAAGAGGCTGTTCTTTACTGTATTGGAGGTGATTGTCTCTTACTAGGTTGCTAGCTACCGCTGCAACGCGGATAATTGACAAACACCATTTATAATGAGCTATATCGGTCCTTTGTGTAAATTACAAAAGATTTTTAACCCTATTAATTTCATTTAAAATGAGCCATTGAAAAACTCTCTACGATGTTTCAGTGCCATTCTATCTGTTGAATTACTAACCTATACTATAATTAAGTGGCGTATAAAATTTAGTATAGACAAGAGGTCGTTCTTTATTATAAAATCTTGTATCTGTTACTATGGGCTAAGGTTCGTTCTTTACTGTAAAATAACTATAGTGAAGTTGCGTATGCAAGTTAGTATAGGGAAGAGTTCGATCTTTATTATAACTACCGCTGCAACCCGGATCTTTTCTTAGGAGTTAGGGGTTTTTACATTTCTTAACATCGGACGTGATCGTCTCTTACTAGATTGCTAGCTACCGCTGCAACCTGGATGTTACTGATTAAGCTATGTATTCTAACACCCCCTTTATATAACCGTTTATTAAACCATAGGCATCTTATCATTCTTTATTATATGATTACAAACAGGAAAAAGCCTACAGCTTTTTCTTCTTTGGAATAGTAAGAGACGACCTGGCTACAAACTATGATTATGGCATCAATGATCAATCTTTAACATCAAATGTTCTTTATTGTAATGGTTTGTTCTTTACTAGGTTTCAGATACCTCTGCAGCCATGATACTGATGGAATCCCTAGTTATCCCTAGTTATTACATAATCCCTAGTTATGTTTCTTTTAACATGGGCTAGGTGTCGTTCTTTATTGTAATCTATATTTCTTAACATTGGACGTGATCGTCTCTTACTAGGTTGCTAGCTACCGCTGCAACCCGGATAACTGTACTAGCCGATACTATAGTTAAGTGGCCTATAAAATTTAGTATAGGCAAGAGGTCGTTCTTTATTATAACTATGAGATAGACTTCGGTTCTGACTCAGACAAACAGGAAAAAACCCATGGCTTTTTCTTATTTGGAATAGTAAGAGACGACCTTGAAAGAGTCACGTACCAAACTTCCATTTAAAAGTTGAATTTATTATCTTAACGTTTAGTTACTATGTGCCATGGTTTGCTCTTTACTCGGCTTCAACTATATCCACTGAAAGTAGCTTAGGCCCCATTTACCATAAATGTTATCGATCCTTTATGTAATTACATAATCCCTATTTATGTTTCAGTTAACATGGGCTAGGTGTCGTTCTTTATTGTATAAAAATACAGTTTTTATTGGAAAAATTTATTCTCTTTTAGAAATAATTTATTTTAGTTACTATAGATTTTTTAACCCAATTAATTTACTTTAAAATGAGCTATTTAACAAACCTCTACCATGTTCCAGTGCCAAGCTATCTCTGTATAAAAAAAAATAAAAAAAAAGAAAAAAAAAAGAAAAAAATATCCCGTTTAGGGAGAATAACGTGGTTAAAGTAAATTTTCTTGATTTTCAAGCCAATATATTTCCCTTGCTGTTCAAGCCAAGGGACAGAAAGTTTCCTATACAGGGGTTTCGGACAAGGCGGTTCTAATGGTGTACTTTTTGTTTTGATCTGACTCCTTTTTAGGAGCTATGGGTTTTTATATTTCTTAACATTGGACGTGATCGTCTTTACTAGGTTGCTAGCTACCGCTGCAACCCGGACAACCAGGATGACGTCAGTTACAACTTGGAATTCGTTTTATGCTATATCATTACGAACAGGAAAAAGCCTATGGCTTTTTCTTCTTTGAAATAGTAAGAGACGAACCACAAGTAACTACCCCTGGAACCACCATATATCAGTTACTATGCATGAGCGATCGTTCTTTACTGTAAATGACTCCTTTGTTAGGAACTATGGGTTTTATATTTCTTAACATTGGACGTGATCGTCTCTAGGTTGCTAGCTACCGCTGCAACCCAGACTTTACTCGGTTTCAGCTATATCCACTGAAAGCAGCTTAGGCCCCATTTATCATAAACGTTATCGATTCTTTATGTAAATAGTAAGAGCGATCCGTCTCAATAGTAACCGAAACTCTAAAAACCAAAATTAGCTAATTTCTTTAATGTAAAACAAACAGGAAAAAGCCTACGGCTTTTTTATTTGAAAGAGACGAACGTCAAACAATCAAGTAGCTAATTAGGTCCAATGTATGCAATGGTTTGTTAATCCAATGATCGTCTTTTAATGTTTCAAAGCGTGTTTTCAAAGCGCGTTTTTCAATTTTTAGTTACTATGGGCTCTGGTTCGCCTTTCACTAGGTTTTGCCATCTATAGCAATTATGATTTTCCAAAACTTATTTAAAACTTTTAGTTACTATATGCTTCGGTTTGTCTTTCATTTGATTGCAGCTATAGCTACAACTATCATTTAGAGCTCGTTCTTTACTATATAAAAATACTAAACTTTTCAGTTAGTAAAGCCTGAAGTTCATCCTTTATTATAAAATAAATTACAAACAGGAAAAAGCCTACGGCTTTTTCTTCTTTGGAATAGTAAGAGACGATCCTCAAATAATCAGGCAGCTAATTATGTTTATAATTTGTTCTTTAACATAAACTTCATTAATCGGATATTTTAATATATCCTATATGGTCTAGAGGTTGGGATAGCTGTCACCCAGCAGGCTTGAGTTCAATTTCCGTACGGGAAATTTTTACTTATGATGATTTCTTAAGGAACATAATTAAAATTTCTTAATGGAATAAAAATAATTTGTTTTAATTACAAAAGGTTTTTAACCCAATTAATTTCCTATAAAATGAGCCATTGAACAACTCTCTACGATGTTCCAGTGCCATGCTATCTGTTGAATTACTAACCTATACTATAATTAAGTGGCGTATAAAATTTAGTATAGGCAAGAGGTCGTTCTTTATTATAATCTTTTAATGTAAAAAAATATAAATACTGTAATCTTAACTATAGTAAAGTTGCGTATGCAAGTTAGTATAGGGAAGAGTTTGATCTTTATTATACTGGAAACAAAGAAAAGAGAAAAAATATCCCGTTTAGGCAGAGTGTTGTAGTAGCTGCCACTTTTCTTGATTTTTTAGTACTGATTTTTTAACTTGCGTGTAGCTTGCTTTGATCTAGCTATTATGGATTCATGAATGAGACCATTTACAGTTTTGACGTTTCTTATATAGTAATTATGACGTCACTGCATCAAAAATACAGGTTTTATTGGAAAAATTTATTCTCTTTTAGAAATAATTTATTTTAGTTACTATAGATTTTTAACCAAATTAATTTCCTTTAAAATGAGCTATTGAACAACCCTCTACGATGTTCCAGTGCCAAGCTATCTCTGGATAAAAAAAAAGAAAAAAAAAATATCCCGTTTGGGGAGACTAACGTGGTTAAAGTCAATTTTCTTGATTTTCAAGCCAATATATTTCCCTTGCTGTTCAAGCCAAGGGACAGAAAGTTTCCTATACAGGGGTTTCGGACAAGGCGGTTATAATGGTGTACTTTTTGTTTTGATCTGACTCCTTTTTTAGGAGCTATGGGTTTTTATATTTCTTAACATTGGACGTGATCGTCTCTTACTAGGTTGCTAGCTACCGCTGCAACCCGGACAACCAGGATGACGTCAGTTACAACTTGGAATTCGTTTTATGCTATATCATTACAAACAGGAAAAAGCCTATGGCTTTTTCTTCTTTGAAATAGTAAGAGACGAACCACAAGTAACTACCCCTGGAACCACCATATATCAGTTACTATGCATGAGCGATCGTTCTTTACTGTAAATGACTCCTTTGTTAGGAACTATGGGTTTTATATTTCTTAACATTGGACGTGATCGTCTCTAGGTTGCTAGCTACCGCTGCAACCCAGACTTTACTCGGTTTCAGCTATATCCACTGAAAGCAGCTTAGGCCCCATTTATCATAAACGTTATCGATTCTTTATGTAAATAGTAAGAGCGATCCGTCTCAATAGTAACCGAAACTCTAAAAACCAAAATTAGCTAATTTCTTTAATGTAAAACAAACAGGAAAAAGCCTACGGCTTTTTTATTTGAAAGAGACGAACGTCAAACAATCAAGTAGCTAATTAGGTCCAATGTATGCAATGGTTTGTTATTCCAATGATCGTCTTTTAATGTTTCAAAGCGTGTTTTCAAAGCGCGTTTTTTCAATTTTTAGTTACTATGGGCTCTGGTTCGCCTTTCACTAGGTTTTGCCATCTATAGCAATTATGATTTTCCAAAACATATTTAAAACTTTTAGTTACTATATGCTTCGGTTTGTCTTTCATTTGATTGCAGCTATAGCTACAACTATCATTTAGAGCTCGTTCTTTACTATATAAAAATACTAAACTTTTCAGTTAGTAAAGCCTGAAGTTCATCCTTTATTATAAAATAAATTACAAACAGGAAAAGCCTACGGCTTTTTCTTCTTTGGAATAGTAAGAGACGATCCTCAAATAATCAGGCAGCTAATTATGTTTATAATTTGTTCTTTAACATAAACTTCATTAATCGGATATTTTAATATATCCTATATGGTCTAGAGGTTGGGATAGCTGTCACCCAGCAGGCTTGAGTTCAATTTCCGTACGGGAAATTTTTACTTATGATGATTTCTTAAGGAACATAATTAAAATTTCTTAATGTAATAAAAATAATTTGTTTTAATTACAAAAGGTTTTTAACCCAATTAATTTCCTATAAAATGAGCCATTGAACAACTCTCTACGATGTTCCAGTGCCATGCTATCTGTTGAATTACTAACCTATACTATAATTAAGTGGCGTATAAAATTTAGTATAGGCAAGAGGTCGTTCTTTATTATAATCTTTTAATGTAAAAAAAATATAAATACTGTAATCTTAACTATAGTAAAGTTGCGTATGCAAGTTAGTATAGGGAAGAGTTTGATCTTTATTATACTGGAAACAAAGAAAAGAGAAAAAATATCCCGTTTAGGCAGAGTGTTGTAGTAGCTGCCACTTTTCTTGATTTTTTAGTACTGATTTTTTAACTTGCGTGTAGCTTGCTTTGATCTAGCTATTATGGATTCATGAATGAGACCATTTACAGTTTTGACGTTTCTTATATAGTAATTATGACGTCACTGCATCAAAAATACAGGTTTTATTGGAAAAATTTATTCTCTTTTAGAAATAATTTATTTTAGTTACTATAGATTTTTAACCCAATTAATTTCCTTTAAAATGAGCTATTGAACAACCCTCTACGATGTTCCAGTGCCAAGCTATCTCTGGATATAAAAAAAGAAAAAAAAATATCCCGTTTGGGGAGACTAACGTGGTTAAAGTCAATTTTCTTGATTTTCAAGCCAATATATTTCCCTTGCTGTTCAAGCCAAGGGACAGAAAGTTTCCTATACAGGGGTTTCGGACAAGGCGGTTCTAATGGTGTACTTTTGTTTTGATCTGACTCCTTTTTTAGGAGCTATGGGTTTTTATATTTCTTAACATTGGACGTGATCGTCTCTTACTAGGTTGCTAGCTACCGCTGCAACCCGGACAACCAGGATGACGTCAGTTACAACTTGGAATTCGTTTTATGCTATATCATTACAAACAGGAAAAAGCCTATGGCTTTTTCTTCTTTGAAATAGTAAGAGACGAACCACAAGTAACTACCCCTGGAACCACCATATATCAGTTACTATGCATGAGCGATCGTTCTTTACTGTAAATGACTCCTTTGTTAGGAACTATGGGTTTTATATTTCTTAACATTGGACGTGATCGTCTCTAGGTTGCTAGCTACCGCTGCAACCCAGACTTTACTCGGTTTCAGCTATATCCACTGAAAGCAGCTTAGGCCCCATTTATCATAAACGTTATCGATTCTTTATGTAAATAGTAAGAGCGATCCGTCTCAATAGTAACTGAAACTCTAAAAACCAAAATTAGCTAAGTTCTTTAATGTAAAACAAACAGGAAAAAGCCTACGGCTTTTTTATTTGAAAGAGACGAACGTCAAACAATCAAGTAGCTAATTAGGTCCAATGTATGCAATGGTTTGTTATTCCAATGATCGTCTTTTAATGTTTCAAAGCGTGTTTTCAAAGCGCGTTTTTTCAATTTTTAGTTACTATGGGCTCTGGTTCGCCTTTCACTAGGTTTTGCCATCTATAGCAATTATGATTTTCCAAAACATATTTAAAACTTTTAGTTACTATATGCTTCGGTTTGTCTTTCATTTGATTGCAGCTATAGCTACAACTATCATTTAGAGCTCGTTCTTTACTATATAAAAATACTAAACTTTTCAGTTAGTAAAGCCTGAAGTTCATCCTTTATTATAAAATAAATTACAAACAGGAAAAAGCCTACGGCTTTTTCTTCTTTGGAATAGTAAGAGACGATCCTCAAATAATCAGGCAGCTAATTATGTTTATAATTTGTTCTTTAACATAAACTTCATTAATCGGATATTTTAATATATCCTATATGGTCTAGAGGTTGGGATAGCTGTCACCCAGCAGGCTTGAGTTCAATTTCCGTACGGGAAATTTTTACTTATGATGATTTCTTAAGGAACATAATTAAAATTTCTTAATGTAATAAAAATAATTTGTTTTAATTACAAAAGGTTTTTAACCCAATTAATTTCCTATAAAATGAGCCATTGAACAACTCTCTACGATGTTCCAGTGCCATGCTATCTGTTGAATTACTAACCTATACTATAATTAAGTGGCGTATAAAATTTAGTATAGGCAAGAGGTCGTTCTTTATTATAATCTTTTAATGTAAAAAAAATATAAATACTGTAATCTTAACTATAGTAAAGTTGCGTATGCAAGTTAGTATAGGGAAGAGTTTGATCTTTATTATACTGGAAACAAAGAAAAGAGAAAAAAATATCCCGTTTAGGCAGAGTGTTGTAGTAGCTGCCACTTTTCTTGATTTTTTAGTACTGATTTTTTAACTTGCGTGTAGCTTGCTTTGATCTAGCTATTATGGATTCATGAATGAGACCATTTACAGTTTTGACGTTTCTTATATAGTAATTATGACGTCACTGCATCAAAAATACAGGTTTTATTGGAAAAATTTATTCTCTTTTAGAAATAATTTATTTTAGTTACTATAGATTTTTAACCCAATTAATTTCCTTTAAAATGAGCTATTGAACAACCCTCTACGATGTTCCAGTGCCAAGCTATCTCTGGATATAAAAAAAGAAAAAAAAATATCCCGTTTGGGGAGACTAACGTGGTTAAAGTCAATTTTCTTGATTTTCAAGCCAATATATTTCCCTTGCTGTTCAAGCCAAGGGACAGAAAGTTTCCTATACAGGGGTTTCGGACAAGGCGGTTCTAATGGTGTACTTTTTGTTTTGATCTGACTCCTTTTTTAGGAGCTATGGGTTTTTATATTTCTTAACATTGGATGTGATCGTCTCTTACTAGGTTGCTAGCTACCGCTGCAACCCGGATATAAAGCTATGACGACATTCATTATTTATCTAGTAGGGTTTCAGACAAGGTAGTTCTAATGATGTACTTTTGTTTTGATCTGACTCTATTTTTAGGAGTTTTGTTATATTTCTTTTCTGACTCTATTTTTGACTCTATTTTTAGGAGTTTTATATATTTCTATATTGATAGCTACTGCTGCAAACCAAATTCACATATATATTTATTTATGAGAGGCAGCCTGGCCGAGTGGTCCAAGACACTGGTGTTAGCCACCAGTCTCTTCGGAGGCGTGGGTTCAAATCTTACCGCTGGTATACGATTATGTTTGAAAGACTGCAGTGTGAAAAGACATCAAAAATGCAGTTTTTGGTGGAAAAATTTATTCTCTTTTAGAAATAATTTATTTTAGTTACTATAGATTTTTAACCCAATTAATTTCCTTTAAAATGAGCTATTGAACAACCCTCTACGATGTTCCAGTGCCAAGCTATCTGTGGAAAAGAAAAAAAAAGAAAAAAAGAAAAAATATCCCGTTTGGGGAGAATAACGTGGTTAAAGTCAATTTTCTTGATTTTCAAGCCAATATATTTCCCTTGCTGTTCAAGCCAAGGGACAGAAAGTTTCCTATACAGGGGTTTCGGACAAGGTGGTTCTAATGGTGTACTTTTTGTTTTGATCTGACTCCTTTGTTAGGAACTATGGGTTTTATATTTCTTAACATTGGACGTGATCGTCTCTAGGTTGCTAGCTACCGCTGCAACCCAGACTTTACTCGGTTTCAGCTATATCCACTGAAAGCAGCTTAGGCCCCATTTATCATAAACGTTATCGATTCTTTATGTAAATAGTAAGAGCGATCCGTCTCAATAGTAACTGAAACTCTAAAAACCAAAATTAGCTAATTTCTTTAATGTAAAACAAACAGGAAAAAGCCTACGGCTTTTTTCTTTGAAAGAGACGAACGTCAAACAATCAAGTAGCTAATTAGGTCCAATGTATGCAATGGTTTGTTATTTAATGTTTTCAAAGCGTGTTTTCAAAGCGCGTTTTTTCAATTTTTAGTTACTATGGGCTATGGTTCGCCTTTCACTAGGTTTTGCCATCTATAGCAATTATGATTTTCCAAAACATATTTAAAACTTTTAGTTACTATATGCTTCGGTTTGTCTTTCACTTGATTGCAGCTATAGCTACAACTATCATTTAGAGCTCGTTCTTTACTATATAAAAATACTAAACTTTTCAGTTAGTAAAGCCTGAAGTTCATCCTTTATTATAAAATAAATTACAAACAGGAAAAAGCCTACGGCTTTTTCTTCTTTGGAATAGTAAGAGACGATCCTCAAATAATCAGGCAGCTAATTATGTTTATAATTTGTTCTTTAACATAAACTTCATTAATCGGATATTTTAATATATCCTATATGGTCTAGAGGTTGGGATAGCTGTCACCCAGCAGGCTTGAGTTCAATTTCCGTACGGGAAATTTTTACTTATGATGATTTCTTAAGGAACATAATTAAAATTTCTTAATGTAATAAAAATAATTTGTTTTAATTACAAAAGTTTTTTAACCCAATTAATTTCCTTTAAAATGAGCCATTGAACAACTCTCTACGATGTTCCAGTGCCATGCTATCTGTTGAATTACTAGCCTATACTATAGTTAAGTGGCCTATAAAATTTAGTATAGGCAAGAGGTCGTTCTTTATTATAACAACCCGGATTAGGAACTATGGGTTTTTATATTTCTTAACATTGGACGTGATCGTCTCTTACTAGGTTGCTAGCTACCGCTGCAACCCGGATTATAATTGGTATGGTGGAATAATAATATGCATATGGCTCTTAAATCATACTTCTTTATGGTTCCATATGGTCTAGTGGCTAGGATAGTTAACTTTCACTTAACAGGCTCGGGTTCGATTCCCGGTGTGGGAAAATTTTTAACTCTATAATCTTCGAACATTTGAACCTTTTATAATTTATAATGATGTATAATATAAATACTGTAATCTTAAGTATAGTGAAGTTGCGTATGCAAGTTAGTATAGGGAAGAGTTCGTTCTTTATTATAATTATATACTAATTATGACGTCACTCTATTCACGTCATAACTCTAATATAAAACTATGATGACGTTCATTATTTATCTAGTAGGGTTTCAGACAAGGTATTTCTAATGATGTACTTTTGTTTTGATCTGACTCTATTTTTAGGAGTTTCGGATTTTTATATTTCTTAGCATTGGACTGATCGTCTCTTACTAGGTTGCTAGCTACTGCTGCAACCCAAATTCACATATATATTTATTTATGAGAGGAAGCCTGGCCAAGTGGTCCAAGGCACTGGTGTTAGCCACCAGTCTCTTCAGAGGCGTGGGTTCAATTCTTACCGATGGTATACGATTTTGTTTGAAAGACTGCAGTGTGAAAAGACATCAAAATGCAGTTTTTGGTGGAAAAATTTATTCTCTTTTAGAAATAATTTATTTTAGTTACTATAGATATTTAACCCAATTAATTTCCTTTAAAATGAGCTATTGAACAACCCTCTACGATGTTCCAGTGCCAAGCTATCTCTGGATACAAAAAAAGAAAAAAAGAAAAAAAAAGGAAAAAATATCCCGTTTAGGCAGAATGTTGTAGTAGCTGCCACTTTTCTTGATTTTCAAGCCAATATATTTCCCTTGCTGTTCAAGCCAAGGGACAGAAATTTTACTATGCAGGGGTTTCGGACAAGGCGGTTCTAATGGTGTACTTTTTGTTTTGATCTGACTCTTTTTTTAAGAACTATGGGTTTTTATATTTCTTAACATTGGACGTGATCGTCTCTTACTAGGTTGCTAGCTACCGCTGCAACCCGGATATGAATGTGAAAACCATTTTAGGGGAGGGGGGTTCAAACCCACTAAACCCTTTGGATACGTCCTTGAATGTTATTAATTTACTTTAATATGATCCATTGAACAACTCTTTACGATGTTCCAGTGCTAAGCTATCTATGGAATATAAAGTTTAAAATACAACCTTACCACGAACTGTTTGATTGCTTCAAAAATCAAATGTCTTTGAAAAGACAGCAGTATAAAAAGACATAAAAAATACAGTTTTTAGTGGAAAAATTTATCCTGTTTTAAAATAATTTTTTTAGTTACAAAATCTTTTTAACCCAATTCATTTCCTTTAAAATGAGCCATTGAACAACTTTCTACGATGTTCCAGTGCCAAGCTATCTCTGGAAACAAAAGAAAGAAAGAAAAAATATCCCGTTTAGGCAGAATGTTGTAGTAGCTACCATCTTTCTAGATTTTCAAACCAATATATTTCCCTTGCTGTTCAAGCCAAGGGACAGAAAGTTTCCTATACAGGGGTTTCGGACAAGGCGGTTCTAATGGTGTACTTTTTGTTTTGATCTGACTCCTTTTTTAGGAACTATGGTTTTTTTTATTTCTTAACATTAGACGTGATCGTCTCTTACTAGGTTGCTAGCTACCGCTGCAACCCGGAAATGAACCACAGTGTTCAGTTTCTTTGGACTTGAGTTCGTTTTTTAACTATAAATACAAACAGGAAAAAGCCTACGGCTTTTTCTTCTTTTAAATAGTAAGAGACAAAACTCAAACAATTAAGTAGCTAACTAAGTCCAATGTATGGAATGGTTTGTTATTTCAGTGATCGTCTTTTAATGTAAAAATGTTCAAGCCAAGGGACAGAAAGTTTCCTATACAGGGGTTTCGGACAAGGCGGTTCTAATGGTGTACTTTTTGTTTTGATCTGACTCCTTTTTTAGGAACTATGGGTTTTTATATTTCTTAACATTGGACGTGATCGTCTCTTACTAGGTTGCTAGCTACCGCTGCAACCCGGATCAAACTAAACCCAATATGTGCCACGATTTATTCTTTACTAGGTTTTGGCCATCTCTACAGCCATGCTATCGATGAAACTTACATAATCCCCATTTATAATTAACCAGACCGATTCCTTATTTAATTTTCTTAGTAAGTTAACCATTTTTATCATGTCTTATATGTAACATATTCATCATGAGTATCCAATAGTACAATGGTAAACATAACCGCTTGTCACGAGGGCAATCTGGGTTCGATTCCCCGTTGTAGAGAATTTTTAATTTGTTGACTTTAAATATAACTTTACAATCCTACACTATAGTTAAGCGACCCATACCAGTTAGTATAGGCAAGAGTTGGATCTTTATTATAAAAAGCGGAAAGAAAAAAATATCCCGTTTGTGGAGAATAACGTGGTAAAAGTCAATTTTCTTGATTTTCAAGCCAATATATTTTCTTTGTTATTCAAGCCAAAGGGAGGTAAGTTTCCTTTATAGAGGATTCGGACAAGGCGGTTCTAATGGTGTACTTTTTGTTTTGATCTGACTCTTTTTTTAGGAGTTGGGGGTTTTTATATTTCTTAACATTGGACGTGATCGTCTCTTACTAGGTTGCTAGCTACCGCTGCAACCCGGAAAAAGCCTACGGCTTTTTCTTCTTTTAAATAGTAAGAGACGAAACTCAAACAATCAAGTAGCTAACTAAGTCCAATGTATGGAATGGTTTGTTATTTCAGTGATCGTCTTTTAATGTAATCATATATAAATTACTATGGGCTAGAGTTCGTTCTTTACTGTTAATACTATGAAACTCGTTACCACGAGCTGTTTGATAAATGACACCATTTATGATTGATCATTTATGTAATGGTTATAATAACTTTATATTAGTTCTTTATTATAATACTATGGGTTACAGTTCGTTCCTTATTATAATATATTACAAACAGGAAAAAGCCTACGGCTTTTTCTTCTTTGAAATAGTAAGAGACGAACGTCAAACGATCAAGTAGCTAACTAAGTCCAATGTATGCAATAAGTTTTTATTCCAATGATCGTCTTTTAATGTAGAATTAATTTTGTTAATTACAAAAGGTTTCTATATACAGCAGTTTTTTTAAAATGAGCCATTACACAGCTCTTTATTATGACCACGAACCGTTTGATTTCATACTTAAGTTACTATGGGTTACAGTTCGTTCCTTATTGTATATGCCCCAGCGCAAAGCTTACAACCCTTGCCCTGAGGGCTGTAGGGGGAGGGGCTGTCATCCTTAATGACCTAATTTCAAAAGCTATTAACTGTGTTGAATAACATGGCTATCGAAAAATGAGTTTTGGAAAAAGGTTCTATTTAACAAAAATTAATTACAAAAAGCACTAGATCAAGAGATTTCCTTTAAAATGAGCTTTTGAACAACTCTCTAATATGCTCCAGTGACAAGCTATCTGTGGATAAGAAAGAAGAAAGAAAAAAGATGCCGTTTAGGCATCGTCTCTTAATGTAAAGCTACTGCTGCAACCCAAATTCACATATATATTTATTTATGAGAGGCAGCCTGGCCGAGTGGTCCAAGGCACTGGTGTTAGCCACCAGTCTCTTCAGAGGCGTGGGTTCAATTCTTACCGCTGGTATACGATTATGTTTGAAAGACTGCAGTGTGAAAAGACATCAAAATGCAGTTTTTGGTGGAAAAATTTATTCTCTTTTAGAAATAATTTATTTTAGTTACTATAGATTTTTAACCCAATTAATTTCCTTTAAAATGAGCTATTGAACAACCCTCTACGATGTTCCAGTGCCAAGCTATCTCTGGATACAAAAAAAGAAAAAAAAGAAAAAAAAAGAAAAAAATATCCCGTTTAGGCAGAATGTTGTAGTAGCTGCCACTTTTCTTGATTTTCAAGCCAATATATTTCCCTTGCTGTTCAAGCCAAGGGACAGAAATTTTACTATGCAGGGGTTTCGGACAAGGCGGTTCTAATGGTGTACTTTTTGTTTTGATCTGACTCTTTTTTTTAAGAACTATGGGTTTTTATATTTCTTAACATTGGACGTGATCGTCTCTTACTAGGTTGCTAGCTACCGCTGCAACCCGGATGTTGAATTACTAACCTATACTATAATTAAGTGGCGTATAAAATTTATTATAGGCAAGAGGTCGTTCTTTATTATAAATTTTGTTTTTATCTGACTCCTCTGTTAGGAACTATGGGTTTTTATATTTCTTAACATTGGACGTGATCGTCTCTTACTAGGTTGCTAGCTACCGCTGCAACCCGGATTCAATAATCAAATATCTTTGAAAAGACATCAAAAATACAGTTTTTAGTGGAAAAATTTATCCTGTTTTAAAAATAATTTGTTTGAGTTTCAAAAGATTTGTAACCCAATTAATTTTCTTTAAAATAAGCCATTGAACAGCTCTCTACGATGTTCCAGTGCCAAGCTATCTCTGGATACAAAGAAAAGAGAAAAAAATATCCCATTTGGGGAGAATAACGTGGTTAAAGTCAATTTTCTTGATTTTCAAGCCAATATATTTCCCTTGCTCTTCAAACCAAGGGACAGAAAGTTTCCTATAAAGGGGTTTCGGACAAGGCGGTTCAATGGTGTGCTTTTTGTTTTGATCTGACTCGTTTTTTAGGAGCTATGGGTTTTTATATTTCTTAACATTGGACGTGATCGTCTCTTACTAGGTTGCTAGCTACCGCTGCAACCCGGACTAGAGATGCTTTCGCAAAACTTCATAGTAATATCCAAAAGAAATGTTGCATGTTTAGTGAAAAGCTTCCAAGGTATGGACCGGCAACAGTGGAACAGTTTACAGAGGTAATGGGAAATCTTATAATTCAATTAATTTCCTTTAAAATGAGCTATTGAACAACCCTCTACGATGTTCCAGTGCCAAGCTATCTGTGGAAAAAAAAGAAAAGAGAAAAAAAGAAAAAAATATCCCGTTTAGGCAGAATGTTGTAGTAGCTGCCACTTTTCTTGATTTTCAAGCCAATATATTTCCCTTGCTGTTCCAGCCAAGGGACAGAAAGTTTCCTATACAGGGGTTTCGGACAAGGCGGTTCTAATGGTGTACTTTTTGTTTTGATCTGACTCCTCTCTTAGGAACTATGGGTTTTTACATTTCTTAACATTGGACGTGATCGTTTCTTACTAGGTTGCTAGCTACCGCTGCAACCCGGAAAGACGAGTCTCAAAAAATCAATTAGCTAGCTAATTCCATTGTATGCAATTGTTTGTTGTTCCAATGATCGTCTTTTATCGTAACTAGGTTTTAGCCATCTCTACAGCCATGATACTGATGGAAATTACATAATCCCTATTTATGTTTCAGTTAACATGGGCAAGGTGTCGTTCTTTATTGTAATTACTAGGTTTCAGCTATCTCTACAACCATGATACCGAGGAAACTTATATAATCCACAGTTTTAATGAACTAAATCAAGGTTTTATGTAATTACTTATTTTAATATTTTAGTTACTATAGGCTAGAGTTCGTTCCTTATTATATAATTTTAACCCCATTAATTTCCTTCAAAATGAGCCATTGAACAACTCTCTACAATGTTCCAGTGCCATGCTATCTGTTGAATTACTAGTGGCGTATAAAATTTAGTATAGGTAAGAGGTCGTTCTTTATTATATTTCAAAGAAGTACGCCTCCGTATATTCACTGTGTTGTCGAACATTTTCCATTGCATCTGTAAACTGTTCCGCAGTTGCCAATCCATACCTTGGAAGCTTTTCATTAAACTGACAACATTTCTTTTGGATATTACTATGAAGCTTTGCCAAGGAATTTCTAGCCGACTTTTCAACAGCATCCGCTCTTTCAAAGAGAATTTTAATCTGTAATTTTGAATACTTTTCGTGATCCTGGTAAAACATGCGTAAAATATTTCTCAATTTACGAAGATCAGCCTGCATTTTTGCCATCTTCTTGTATTTCTGAATGTAATTTTTCCCTTTGTCCTTATGCGTTCTTCGGTACAACCTCGCAGAGAATTTAATTTTTTCATTATAGCTTTTGTCACCCCAGTATCTACCCATTATTCTGGTAGCAACTTTTTTCTTATGTTTGTTTCGGTAATCTTCATCATTATCATACCGTTCCCTGCTCTTTTGTCTAGCCTGCTCAATTGTTGCTTCTCTATAAAGTTTATCATTGTGATAACGCTCCTTGATCTTTTGTCTAGCCTGCTCAATTCTTGCTTCTCTATAAAGTTTATCATTGTGATAACGCTCCTTGATCTTTTGTTTAGCCTGCTCAATTCTTGCTTCTCTGTAATGTTCATCATTACCATACCGTTCCTTGATCTTTTGTTTGGCTGTCTCAATTTTTGCATGTCTATAATCTTCATCATTGTGATAACACATCTTGCTGTTTTCTTTTGCTCTCTCAATTATTACTTCGCGAGACGCCTGGTCGGTTGAATACCTTTGTTTTGCTCTCTCAATTATTACTTCTCGATACACCTGGTCGGTTGAATACCTTTGCTTTTTTCTTTTCAAGTTACTATCTCTGTTGTTTGTGTAGTACTCTTTCTTCAACTTGCGTATAGCCTGCTTTGATCTAACCATTATTCTAATCAAGAATGAGAGAATTTTCAGTTTTGACTTTCCTTATATACTAATTATGACGTCACTCTATTCACGTCATAGCTCTAATATAAAACTATGATGACGTTCATTATTTATCTAGTAGGGTTTCAGACAAGGTATTTCTAATGATGTACTTTTGTTTTGATCTGACTCTATTTTTAGGAGTTTTGGGTTTTTATATTTCTTAGCATTGGACTGATCGTCTATTACTAGGTTGCTAGCTACTGCTGCAACCCAAATTCACATATATATTTATTTATGAGAGGCAGCCTGGCCGAGTGGTCCAAGGCACTGGTGTTAGCCACCAGTCTCTTCAGAGGCGTGGGTTCAATTCTTACCGCTGGTATACGATTATGTTTGAAAGACTGCAGTGTGAAAACACATCAAAATGCAGTTTTTGGAGTGGTCCAAGGCACTCGTGTTACCCACCAGTCTCTTCGGAGGCGTGGGTTCAAATCTTACCGCTGGTATACGATTATGTTTGAAAGACTACAGTGTGAAAAGACATCAAAAATGCAGTTTTTGGTGGAAAAATTTATTCTCTTTTAGAAATAATTAATTTTAGTTACTATAGATTTTTAACCCAATTAATTTCCTTTAAAATGAGCTATTGAACAACCCTCTACGATGTTCCAGTGCCAAGCTATCTCTGGATACAAAAAAAGAAAAAAAGAAAAAAAGAAAAAAATATCCCGTTTGTGGAGAATAACGTGGTTCAAGTCAATTTTCTTGATTTTCAAGACAATATATTTCCCTTGCTGTTCAAGCCAAGGGACAGAAAGTTTCCTATACAGGGGTTTCAGACAAGGCGGTTCTAATGGTGTACTTTTTGTTTTGATCTGACTCCTTTGTTAGGAACTATGGGCTTTTATATTTCTTAACATTGGACGTGATCGTCTCTTACTAGGTTGCTAGCTACCGCTGCAACCCGGATTTTAGGAGCTATGGGTTTTTATATTTCTTAACATTGGACGTGATCTTCTCTTACTAGGTTGCTAGCTACCACTGCAACCCGGAAATATTTGATGAAACTTACATATTCTGCATTTACGATGAACCCTATCGATCCTTTTATGTACTTGTAGCTACCCCTGGCGCCACTGTATATCAGTTACTACTGGCGAGAGATCGTTCTTTACAGTAAGGAAAGGTACCTAGGTTAGGTTATGTATTTAATATATGCTATGCCTTACCCCCACCCCCTGATGTGCAAATATATAGCCTAAATTTGTTTCTAAACTATTATATACTTACTACTATTATATAAACTTAAAATTTTTTTTACATAACAAAAATCTGTCTGAAGCACTAACGTTCAGAACATCGACAGTCATAATAACGACACGTCATAGTATTAAAATTTTTTTTAGATGCTATTACGTGTCGATGTTATGCCTTTCGACGTTCTGACGGGTAGCGATTGTGACTGTCAACGTTTTGATGGTTAGTAGTTCTGACGGATTTTCCTTGTCGACGAAACGACGTTTAGTGCTTGTGACGGTTGTTCGAAACCAAGGGACAGAAAGTTTCCTATACAGGGGTGTCGGACAAGGCGGTTCTAATGGTGTACTTTTTGTTTTGATCTGACTCCTTTGTTAGGAACTATGGGTTTTTATATTTCTTAACATTGGACGTGATCGTCTCTTACTAGGTTGCTAGCTACCGCTGCAACCCAGATTTTATTTAATTATTTATTTTAACATTTTAGTTACTATAGGCTAGAGTTCGTTCCTTATTATAAATATATAAAAAAAACTAATTGACAAATACCATTTATGATGAACTATATCGGTCCTTCATGTAATCTTTATTATAATGCTCTTCTAATGATCGTCCTTTAATATAAACCACCTTATATCAGTTACTATGGGCCAGAGATCGGTCTTTACTGTAAACGTATATCAGTTACTATGGGCCAGAGATCATTCTTTACTGTAACTTCCATGGTATGGACCGGCAACTGTGGAACAGTTTACAGATGTAATGGGAAATCTTATACATCACTGTGAATATATTGAGGCATAATTGTCCTTTACTTAGTTTCAGCTTAAATTCGATGATCGAGCCTTTATGTAATTATACATAAATCTTATGCATTTACTGTGAATATATGGAGGCATAATTGTCCTTTACTTAGTTTCAGCTTAAATTCGATGATCGAGCCTTTATTTAATTACTGATTAAGCATTGTTTTCTAACACCCCCTTTATATAACCGTTTATTAAACCATAGGCATCTTATCATTCTTTACTATATGATTACAAACAGGAAAAAGCCTACGGCTTTTTCTTCTTTGGAATAGTAAGAGACGACCTGGCTACAAACTATGATTATGGCATCAATGATCAATCTTTAACATGAAATAGGCGGTAAGTTTAGAGCTGCCTTTGTTAACAGAGATGATTTGTTAACAGAGATGATTTATGATGATTTCTTAAGGAATATAATTACAATTTCTTAATGTAATAAAAATAATTTGTTTAAATTCCAAAAGGTTTTTAACCCCATTAATTTTCTTTAAAATGAACCATTGAACAGCTCTCTACGATGTTCCAGTCCCAAGCTATCTGTTAAATTACTAACCTATACTATAATTAAGTGGTGTATAAAATTTAGTATAGGCAAAAGGTCGTTCTTTATTATATAAAAATTTAAATAGGCTAGAGGTCGATCTTTACCATACTATAATGCTTTATGTATGATATCCTAATGATCGTCTTTTTGTAATTCTTTATGGTTCCATATGGTCTAGTGGCTAGGATAGTTAACTTTCACTTAACAGGCTCGGGTTCGATTCCCGGTGTGGGAAAATTTTTAACTCTATAATCTTCGAACATTTGAACCTTTTATAATCTATAATGATGTATAATATAAATACTGTAATCTTAACTATAGTGAAGTTGCGTATGCAAGTTAGTATAGGGAAGAGTTCGATCTTTATTATAATAATAACAAAATTTAATTAGAGTTCGTTCTTTATTGTTACCTTTTTTAGGAACTATGGGTTTTTATATTTCTTAACATTGGACGTGATC
Source organism: Artemia sp. Qi Xiang Cuo (assembly GCF_049724085.1). Lineage (NCBI taxonomy): Eukaryota > Metazoa > Arthropoda > Branchiopoda > Anostraca > Artemiidae > Artemia > Artemia sp. Qi Xiang Cuo. The sequence goes on along the minus strand of NC_142803.1, from coordinate 24,849,481 downwards.
GTCTCTTACTAGGTTGCTAGCTACCGCTGCAACCCGGATTTAATGCAATCTTACTAGGTTGCTAGCTACCAATGCAACCCCGATTGACAAATAAGATTATGTAAACCCTGATTATAAACAGGAAAAAGCCTACGGCTTTTTCTTCTCTGGAGCAGTAAGAGACGACTCTCAAAGAATCAGGCAGCTAACTAAGTCCAATGTATGCAATGGTTTGTTATTCCAACGATTGTCTTTTAATGTAAATGGTTAAAGTCAATTTTCTTGATTTTCAAGCCAATATATTTCCCTTGTTGTTCAAGCCAAAGGGCGGTAAGTTTCCTTTCAAGGGGTTTCGGACAAGGCGGTTCTAATGGTGTACTTTTTGTTTTGATCTGACTCCTTTTTTAGGAACTATGGTTTTTTATATTTGTTAACATTGGACGTGATCGTCTCTTTCTGGGTTGTTAGCTACCGCTGCAACCCGGATTACAAACAGGAAAAAGCCTACGGCTTTTTCTTCTTTGGAATACTAAGAGACGAACCTCAAAGAATCAGGCAGCTAACTAAGTCCAATATAAGCAATTGTTTGTTCTTCTAATGATCATCTTTTAATTTGGCGTTTCTTACTAGGTTCCTAGCTACCACTTAAACCCGGATTATATAATTAATAAGTTGCTAGCTACCGCTGCAACCTAGATATTCTTATTTCTGCTAGTATGGGCTAATGTTCGTTCTTTCGTGTAAAACTAGCAAAACATTTTTTAAGTCTGATGAAGATTTAACTAATGTGTCAAAAGTAAGGTTGCAAGTCGACGATTTTGTTTTGGCCTTATTATAATACCGATGAAAATTACATAATCCCTATTTATATTTCAGTTAACATGGACTGTAATTACAAATAGTTCTTAACCCCATTAATTTTTCTTTAAAATGAGATATTGAAAAACTCTCTACAATGTTCCAATGCCAAGCTATCTTTGGAATTACTAACCTATACTATAAGTAAGTGGCGTATAAAATTCAGTATAGGCAAGAAGTTGTTCTTTATTATATGGCCTTATTATAATCGGTATGGTGAAATAATAAAATGCATATGGTTCTTAAATCATACTTCTTTGTGGTCCCATTTGGTCTAGTGGCTAGGATAGTTAACTTTCACTTAGGAGGACCGGGTTCAATTCCCGGTGTGGGAAAATTTTTAACTCTATAATCTTCGAACATTCGAACCTTTTATAATTTATAATGATGTATAATATAAATTCTGTAATCTTCACTATAGTGAAGTTGTCTATGCAAGCTAGTATAGGGAAGAGTTCGATCTTTATTATATTTCTATTATAATACGGTGCAACCCGGATCTTCAGTTACTACGGGCTACAGATCGGTCTTTACTGTAACTTTACTTTACATCTCTTACTAGGTTGCTAGCTACCACTGCAACTCGAAAATTTGTTCTTTATTGTAAAGTCTTTGATAGTCTAATGGTAAGTATGCCCACTTGTTACCTGGGAGAAGGGGGTTCGATTCCTCGTTGGGGAGAACTTTTAATATGTTGAATTAAAAGCACTATCTTTTCAATTTAAAATTTAAAAAAGAAACTTGTTTATTTACATTCTAGCTAAAATAATGAAAATAATATGAATGAACAACAGTGTTCAGTTTCTTTGATCTTGAGTTCGTTTTTTAACTATAAATACAAACAGGAAAAAGCCTACGGCTTTTTCTTCTTTTAAATAGTAAGAGACGAAACTCAAACAATCAAGTAGCTAACTAAGTCCAATGTATGGAATGGTTTGTTATTTCAGTGATCGTCTTTTAATGTCAAAATATAAATACTGTAATCTTAACTGCAGTGAAGTTGCGTATGCAAGTTAGTATAGGGAAGAGTTCGATCTTTATTATAATTTTAATGTAAATCTATTTAAAAATAATTTGTTTTATAACTACAAAAAGTTTTTAACACCATTAATTTGCTTTAAAATGAGCCATTGAACAACTCTCTACGATGTTCCAGTGCCAAGCTATCTGTGGAATTACTAACCTGTGCTATAATTAAGTGGCGTATAAAATTTAGTATAGGCAAGAGGTCGTTCTTTATTATAACTACTGCTGCAACCCAAATTCACATATATATTTATTTATGAGAGGCAGCCTGGCCGAGTGGTCCAAGGCACTGGTGTTAGCCACCAGTCTCTTCAGAGACAAAAAAATTTTTAAACACGAAAAACGAGTTTTAATTTTCTAACAAGCAGTGAACTACAAAACAATCAATTATGCACAAAAGCTCCTAATATTTCGGCCCCACATCCGGTAGCCTTTCTCAACTGAAAAAAAAAATAAATAAATAAAGCAAAAAAAAAAACAACTTAAATTACATTACAATAAAACATACTAAACACATAAAGAGAACAAAAAGCAAAAACGAAAGAAAAATATAAATAAATAAGAACAAAACTCACATATTAATTAAACACTACCATGCACTGAATGTCTTTCAACTGGCCTCCTCTCAGTATATAAATGGAAATATATTAAATAAACACTTCCATGTACTGAATGTCTATATTGATTCTACTTTCCTCCTCCCAGTATATAAATTGAAATCTATCAAAAATGAAGAATATATTTATACTTAGACCAAAACAATAGAAGGTCAACTAACCCCCCTGTCCATAACCATTAATTAAATTTCACAAGTTCATCAACCATTTTATGAATTATAAATTGAATGGATTTGTTTTGTTGCAAGCTTAGCTGCAGTTCGTTTACTTTTCTAATCATTTAACCCATTCTGACCTTTGTTCGCACGGTCATCTTTCGTTTCAGAAATATTATTAAAATCAGTATTGGTTGAATATCTTGCCTGCATTTTAATTAAACTATTATAAATTGAATTGATCCCACCTTCCCCTTCATCTCTATTGATACTAGTACCCCCATATATTATCTTTTTTATTTCTATAATTTCCCTGAAGCTTTGTAAAAGTCCTACAGACGTATCTACTATTTTTGTTTGATCAAATAAAATACTGTGATGAGGAAAATTATAAAGATGTTCTGCAACCGCTGACTCAAACGTTTCTGGTGTTTTGTTTTGTTTTAGAGCGTAATCTATTGCATTCTTGTGTTGTTCTAGCCTATTTTCTAATGTTTGTTGCGTTCTACCCACATAAAATTTTCCACAAGAACATGGAATTTTGTATACTCCCTTTTGCAAATTTCTCGGTATCTTGTCCTTCCCTTTATTTAACAACGGTCTTATATTATGTCCTGATTTAAATGCTGTATTTATATTATGTTTTTTTAATTCTCTTCTTAATTTTTGTGATAAAATTGGTACAAAAGGCAAAGATATGTAATTTGTTTCTTGATTTGACCCATCTTCTTCTAATATATTGGGTTCCGTCAACTTTTTTTTCCTCTTTTCAATTATTTGAGAAATCATTTTTTCCGGAAAGCCATTACCTATTAGAATATCCTTAATAAAAATTAGTTCATTTCTTATGTATCCTGGTGATGCTAATTTTAATACCCTATCCACTAAAGAAATAACCACACCCTTTTTTACTTGGATCGGGTGATTTGATGTGAAAGACAAATAACGGTTGTTACTAGTCGGTTTACGGTAAATTGAAAATGCTAGTTCATTACTATTTCTATGGATCAAAATATCTAGAAACGGTAACTTATTCTCTGTTTCCTTTTCAATTGTAAAAATTAACTCTCCTCCCAAATTATTTAAATGTTCCAAGAAACCTTCAATTTCTGATTCCCCGTAATTCCAAATAATTAAAATATCATCCATATATCTGCCCCAAAATTTAGGTTTTAAAAAATATGTTTCTATAGCTAACTTTTCAACATACTCTACATAAATGTTTGCTAACAACGGACTTAAAGGCCCTCCCATTGCTAAACCCCTAATTTGATGGTAAAAATTATCTCTAAACTTGAAATAGTTAGTATATCTGATAGTTATTTTTACTAAATTTAATATAGTTTCCAGTTCAATTCCCGAATGTAATTCTTCTATCTCATTTTTTCGTTCCTCAAGTTTTTTGTATAAAATACTAAACGATTTATCAAAAGGAATATACGTATACATGGATTTTATATCGAAACTGAACAATCTAGATTCTTCTGATATTTCTAAACTTCTAAGTTTGTCTTTTAAAAATTTCTAGTTTTTTATATACGAATTTTGGAAATATAATAATGTTTTAAGTGTCATTGCTTCCCATTTATCGATTTTTACCGTTTGTGAATTTGCTTTTGAAACAATAGGTCTTAAGGGGATGCCTGTTTTATGTATTTTTGGCAAACCATATATTCTAGGGCTAACTGATCCCCTTGGAAAGAACTTGTGATACATCTGGGGTGTGATACTTCCATTTGTTTTAAGATCCTCTAAATCTTTTCTTAATCTTTTAGCATACAAATTAGTTGGGTCCGAGTTAAGTTTTATATATGTTGAAGTATCACTTAGAATTGTTTCTATTTTACTGTCATAATCATCTCTTTCTAGTATTACTACTGTATTGCTCTTATCCGCTTTCGTTATTATTAGAGAATCATCTTTTTTAAAATATTTTAAAATTTTAATATCTTTGTTATTAACTTTTTCTTGATAACTACCAAAATCTGTTAAAATATTCACTACCCTTAGTCTTAATTCATCTACATTATTTATATCTTTTGGAAACTTATGAATCCCTGTTTCAATCTTTGAAATAATTTCCTCTATCGGTACATTTTAAGACCTATTGTTTCAACAACCAATTCACCAACGGTAAAAATCGAGAAATGGGCAGCAATGACACTTAAACCATTATTATATCTCCAAAATTCGTATATAAAAAACTCGAAATTTTTAAAAGACAAACTTATAAGTGTAGAAATATCAGAAGAATCTAGATTGTTCAGTTTCGATATAAAATCCATGTATACGTATACTCATTTTGATAAATCGTTTAGTATTTTATCCAAAAAACTTGAGGAACTAAAAAATGAGATAGAAGAATTACCTTCGTGAATTGAACTGGAAACTATATTAAATTTAGTAAAAATAACTAGCAGATATACTAACTATTTCAAGTTTAGAGATAATTTTTACCATCAAATTAGGGGTTTAGCAATGGGAGGGCCTTTAAGTCCGTTGTTAGCAAATATTTATGTAGAGTATGTTGAAAATTTAGCTATAGATACATATTTTTTTAAACCTAAATTTTGGGGCAGATATATGGATGATATTTTAGTTATTTGGAATTACAGGGAATCAGAAATTGAAGGTTTCTTGGAACATTTAAATAATTTGGGAGGAGAGTTAATTTTTACAATTGAAAAGGAAACAGAGAATAAGTTACCGTTTCTAGATATTTTGATCCATAGAAATAATAATGAACTAGCATTTTCAATTTACCGTAAACCGACTAGTAACAACCGTTATTTGTCTTTCACATCAAATCACCCGATCCAAGTAAAAGGGGTGTGGTTATTTCTTTAGTGGATAGGGTATTAAAATTAGCATCACCAGGATACATAAGAAATGAACTAATTTTTATTAAGGATATTCTAATAGGTAATGGCTATCCGGAAAAAATGATTTCTCAAATAATTGAAAAGAGGAAAAAAAGTTGACGGAGCCAAAAATATTAGAAGAAGATGGGTCAAATCAAGAAACAAATTACATAACTTTGCCTTTTGTACCAATTTTATCACAAAAATTAAGAGAGAATTAAAAAAACATAATATAAATACAGCATTTAAATCAGGACATAATATAAGCTCGTTGTTAAATAAAGGGAAGGACAAGATACCGAGAAATTTGCAAAAGGGAGTATACAAAATTCCATGTTCTTGTGGAAAATTTTATGTGGGTAGAACGCAACAAACATTAGAAAATAGGCTAGAACAACACAAGAATGCAATAGATTACGCTCTAAAACAAAACAAAACACCAGAAACGTTTGAGTCAGCGGTTGCAGAACATCTTTATAATTTTCCTCATCACAGTATTTTATTTGATCAAACAAAAATAGTAGATAAGTCTGTAGGACTTTTACAAAGCTTCAGGGAAATTATAGAAATAAAAAAGATAATATATGGGTGTACTAGTATCAATCGAGATGAAGGGGAATATGGGATCAATTCAATTTATAATAGTTTAATTAAAATGCAGGCAAGATATTCAACCAATACTGATTTTAATAATATTTCTGAAACGAAAGATGACCTTGCGAACAAAGTTCAGAATGGGTTAAATGATGAGAAAAGTAAACGAACTGCAGCTAAGCTTGCAACAAAACGAATCCATTCAATTTATAATTCATAAATTGGTTGATGAACTTGTGAAATTTAATTAAGGGTTATGGACAGGGGGGTTAGTTGACCTTTTATTGTTTTGGTCTAAGTATAAATATATTCTTCATTTTTGATAGATTTCAATTTATATACTGGGAGGAGGCGAGTAGAATCAATATAGACATTCAGTACATGGAAGTGTTTATTTAATATATTTCCATTTATATACTGAGAGGAGGCCAGTTGAAAGACATTCAGTGCATGGAAGTGTTTAATTAATATGTGAGTTTTGTTCTTATTTATTTATATTTTTCTTTCGTTTTTGCTTTTTGTTCTCTTTATGTGTTTAGTATGTTTTATTGTAATGTAATTTAAGTTGTTTTTTTTTTTTGCTTTATTTATTTTTTTTTTTTTTAATTTTATAAAGGCTCCCGGATGTGGGGCCGAAAAATTAGGAGCTTTTGTGCATAATTAATTTTTTTGTAGTTCACTGCTTTTTAGAAAATTAAAACCCGTTTTTCGTGTTTAAAATTTTTTTTGTTTTTAATGGAAAAGCAGTGTGGTCTAAGAAATTATTTAGTCTCTTCAGAGGCGTGGGTTCAATTCTTACCGCTGGTATACGATTATGTTTGAAAGACTGCAAAGTGAAAAGACATCAAAATGCAGTTTTTGGTGGAAAAATTTATTCTCTTTTAGAAATAATTTATTTTAGTTACTATAGATTTTTAACCCAATTAATTTCCTTTAAAATGAGCTATTGAACAACCCTCCACGATGTTCCAGTGCCAAGCTATCTCTGGATACAAAAAAAGAAAAAAAAGAAAAAAAAAAGAAAAAAAAATATCCCGTTTAGGCAGAATGTTGTAGTAGCTGCCACTTTTCTTGATTTTCAAGCCAATATATTTATCTTGCTGTTCAAGCCAAGGGACAGAAATTTTACTATGCAGGGGTTTCGGACAAGGCGGTTCTAATGGTGTACTTTTTGTTTTGATCTGACTCTTTTTTTAAGAACTATGGGTTTTTATATTTCTTAACATTGGACGTGATCGTCTCTTACTAGGTTGCTAGCTACCGCTGCAACCCGGATTAGCATTGGACTGATCGTCTCTTAATAGATTGCTAGCTACTGCTGCAACCCGGATTTACATATATATTATTTATGAGAGGCAACCTGGCCGAGCGGTCCAAGGCACTGGTGTTAGCCACCAGTCTCTTCGGAAGGCGTGGGTTCAAATCTTACCGCTTGTATACGATTATGTTTGAAAGACTGCAGTGTGAAAAGACATAGAAAATGCAGTTTTTGGTGGAAAAATTTATTCTCTTTTAGAAATAATTTATTTTAGTTACAAAAGGTTTTTAACCCAATTAATTTCCTTTAAAATGAGCTATTGAACAACCCTTTACGATGTTCCAGTGCCAAGCTATCTCTGGAAACAAAGAAAAAAAGAAAAAAAAGAAAAAAAATATCCCGTTTAGGAAGAATGTTGTAGTAGCTGCCACTTTACTTGATTTTCAAGCCAATATATTTCCCTTTCTGTTCAAGCCAAGGGACAGACAGTTTCCTATACAGGGGTTTCGGACAAGGCGGTTCTAATGGTGTACTTTTTGTTTTGATCTGACTCCTTTTTAGGAACTATGGGTTTTTATATTTCTTAACATTGGACGTGATTGTCTCTTACTAGGTTGCTAGCTACCGCTGCAACCCGGATGCTGCAACCCAAATTCACATATATATTTATTTATGAGAGGCAGCCTGGCCGAGTGGTCCAAGACACTGGTGTTAGCCACCAGTCTCTTCGGAGGCGTGGGTTCAAATCTTACCGCTGGTATACGATTATGTTTGAAAGACTGCAGTGTGAAAAGACATCAAAAATGCAGTTTTTGGTGGAAAAATTCATTCTCTTTTAGAAATAATTTATTTTAGTTACTATAGATTTTTAACCCAATTAATTTCCTTTAAAATGAGCTATTGAACAACTATCTACGATGTTCCAGTGCCAGGCTATCTCTGGATACAAAAAAAAAAGAAAGAGAAAAAAATATCCCGTTTGTGGAGAATAACGTGGTTAAAGTCAATTTTCTTGATTTTCAAGCCAATATATTTCCCTTGCTGTTCAAGCCAAGGGACAGAAAAATTCCTATACAGGGGTTTCGGACAAGGCGGTTCTAATGGTGTACTTTTTGTTTTGATCTGACTCCTTTGTTAGGAACTATGGGTTTTTATATTTCTTAACATTGGACGTGATCGTCTCTTACTAGGTTGCTAGCTACCGCTGCAACCCGGACAAGCCAAGGGACAGAAAGTTTCCCATTTAGGGGTTTTGGACAAGGCGGTTCTAATGGTGTACTTTTTCTTTTGATCTGACTCTTTTTTTAGGAGCTATAGGTTTTTATATTTCTTAACATTGGACGTGATCGTCTCTTACTAGGCTGCTAGCTACCGCTACAACCCGGATCAAGAAAAAACAGGAAAAAACTTATGGTTTTTTCTTAGATGGAATAGCAAGAGAGGATGCTTTTACTATCTTAACTTTTGGTTACTATTTGCCGTGGTTTGTTCTTTAATAGGTTGCGGCTATATCCGATTAAACTTACATAGTTCCCATTATAATGAGCTGTATCGAACCTCTATGTATCAAATTGTTAATTTTACAACTTTACTAAATGACGTTGTGGTGTAAGGGGCTAACACGATCGGCCGTTAACCGAAAGGTTGGTGGTTCAACGCCACCCGGGGTCAATTTCTTTAAATTATAATTCAGCTATTATTAAAACCATGATACGGATGATACTTACAAAAAAACCATTTACAGTATCGATCCTTTATGTAACTATAATTAAGTGGCGTATAAAATTTAGTATAGGCAAGAGGTCGTTCTTTATTATAATTCTTTATTATAATCTTTTAAAAATAATTTGTTTTATAACTACAAAAAGTTTTTAACCCAATTAATTTGCTTCAAAATGAGCCATTAAACAACTCTCTACGATGTTCAAGTGCCAAGCTATCTGTGGAATTACTAACCTATACTATAATTAAGTGACGTATAAAATTTAGTATAGGCAAGAGGTAGTTCTTTATTATAACTATTGAACAACTATCTACGATGTTCCAGTGCCAAGCTATCTCTGGGTACAAAAAAATAAAAGAGAACAAAATATCCCGTTTGGGGAGAATAACGTGGTAAAAGTTAATTTTCTTTATTTTCAAGCCAATATATTTTCTTTGTTATTCAATACAAAGGGCGGTACGTTTTCTTTATAGAGTTTTTGGACAAGGCGGTTCAATTTTTGTACTTTTTGTTTTGAACTGGCTCCATTCTTAGAAACTATGGGTTTTTATATTTCTTAACATTGGACGTGATCGTCTCTTACAAGGTTGCAAGCTACCGCTGCAACCCGGATAAAAATAATTGTTTTAATTACAAAAAGTTTTTAACCCCATTAATTTCCTTCAAAATGAGCCATTGAACAACTCTCTACAATGTTCCAGTGCCATGGTACCTGTTGAATTACTAACCTATACTATAATTAAGTGGCGTATAAAATTTAGTATAGGTAAGAGGTCGTTCTTTATTATAAACCCCATGAATTTCCTTTAAAATGAGCCATTGAATAATTCTCTACGATGTTCCAGTACCAATCTATCTGTTGAATTACTAACCTATACTATAAATAAGTGGCGTATAAAATTTAGTATAGGGAAGAGGTCGTTCTTTATTATATAATGGAAAATTTTAATATAATGACCATAAATATAACTGTACTAGACTATACTGTACGTAAGTGGCCTATGAAAATTTAGTATAGGCAAGAGGTCGTTCTTTACTCTATCTTACTAGGTTGCTAGCTACCGCTGCAGCTTGGATTTCAATGAAAATGTCTTGACTTTAAATACAAATGTACAAGCCTATGCTGTAGTTAAGCTGTCTACGTAAGATAATAGAGGGAAGAGTTCGTTCCTTATTGTAAAAAGACATCAAAATGCAGTTTTTGGTGGAAAAATTCATTCTCTTTTAGAAATAATTTATTTTAGTTACTATAGATTTTTAACCCAATTAATTTCCTTTAAAATGAGCTATTGAACAATCCTCTACGATGTTCCAGTGCCAAGCTATCTCTGGATACAAAAGAAAAAAAAAAAAAAAAAAGAAAAAAATATCCCGTTTAGGCAGAATGTTGTAGTAGCTGCCACTTTTCTTGATTTTCAAGCCAATATATTTCTCTTGCAGTTCAAGCCAAGGGACAGAAATTTTACTATGCAGGGGTTTCGGACAAGGCGGTTCTAATGGTGTACTTTTTGTTTTGATCTGACTCTTTTTTTAAGAACTATGGGTTTTTATATTTCTTAACATTGGACGTGATCGTCTCTTACTAGGTTGCTAGCTACCGCTGCAACCCGGACAAGGGACTGAAAGTTTCCTATACAGGGGTTTTGGACAAGGCGTTTCTAATGGCGTACTTTTTGTTTTGATCTGACTCCTTTTTTAGGAACTATGAGTTTTTTTTATTTCGTAACATTGAACGTGATCGTCTCTTACTAGGTTGCTAGCTACCGCTGCTACCCAGACTAGGTTGCTAGCTACCGCTACAACCCGGATAATTGACAAACACCATTTATGATGAGCTATATTCGTCCTTTATGTGACTACACCTTGAACCACCACGTATCAGTTGGTAAGGGAGAGAGATCGTTCTTTACAGTAATTTTTTAAGAACTATGGGTTTTTATATTTCTTAACATTGGACGTGATCGTCTCTTACTAGGTTGCTAGCTACCGCTGCAACCCGGATAATGATGCATAATATAAATACTGTAATCTTAACTATAGTGAAGTTGCGTATGCAAGTTAGTATAGGGAAGAGTTCGATCTTTATTATAATTAGCATTGGACTGATCGTCTCTTACTAGGTTGCTAGCTACTGCTGCAACCCAAATTCACATATATATTTATTTATGAGAGGCAGCCTGGCCGAGTGGTCCAAGGCACTGGTGTTAGCCACCAGTCTCTTCAGAGGCGTGGGTTCAATTCTTACCGCTGGTATACGATTATGTTTGAAAGACTGCAGTGTGAAAAGACATCAAAATGCAGTTTTTGGTGGAAAAATTTATTCTCTTTTAGAAATAATTTATTTTAGTTACTATAGATTTTTAACCCAATTAATTTCCTTTAAAATGAGCTATTGAACAACCCTCTACGATGTTCCAGTGCCAAGCTATCTCTGGATACAAAAGAAAAAAAAAAGAAAAAAAGAAAAAAATATCCCGTTTAGGCAGAATGTTGTAGTAGCTGCCACTTTTCTTGATTTTCAAGCCAATATATTTCCCTTGCTGTTCAAGCCAAGGGACAGAAATTTTACTATGCAGGGGTTTCGGACAAGGCGGTTCTAATGGTGTACTTTTTGTTTTGATCTGACTCTTTTTTTAAGAACTATGGGTTTTTATATTTCTTAACATTGGACGTGATCGTCTCTTACTAGGTTGCTAGCTACCGCTGCAACCCGGATTTGTGGAGAAGAACGTGGAAAATCAATTTGCTTGATTTTCAAGTCAATATATTTTCTTTGTTATTCAAGCCAAAGGGCGGTAAGTTTCCTTTACAGAGGTTTCGGACAAGGCGGCTCTAATGGTGTACTTTTTGTTTTGATCTGACTCTTTTTTTAGGAGTTGGGGGGTTTTATATTTCTTTACATTGGAGGTGATCGTCTCTTACTAGGTTGTTGACCTTAAATATATTGACCTTAAATATAACTGTAGTAGCTTTTACAATAGTTAAGTGGCCTATAAAATTTAGTATAGGCAACAGGTCGTTCTTTATAATAAAATCTTCGAACATTAGAAGCTCCAAACGTTTTATAATTTATAATGAACCACATCGATCCTTTATGTATAACTAACAGGTATATCTAATAATTCGATGAATCCAATGAGTCCTAATGTTATATATATATATATATATATATATATATATATATATATATATATATATATATATATATATATATATATATATATATATATATATATATATATATATAAAAAAGTATTGACAAACACCATTTATAATGAACTATATTGGTCCTTTATGTAAAACTGAAATCGTATTGACAAATCCCATTTATGATGAACTTTATCAGTCCTTTATGTAATAAACTTTACTAACCTATACTATAGTTAAGTGGGCTATAAAATTTAGTATAGGCAAAAGGTCTTTCTTTATTATAAACAATTTTAAAAGATCTCCATAGTAAGCATTTTTCTTCTCATCAGTTTCAAATGGGTTTACCTTTCTGTGCTGTATGATATACGGTTTAAAAAGCCTTTTTCTGAGGTAGAAGGACCCGTCAGTTAACATCATATTATCATCAGTACCATTACGCTCCCGTTCATACCAAGACAATAACTGAAAAAGACTGATATTTTCCATTCCGGTCTTTTAGGGTAGATATCAATAACCCAGTGGGCAATGTACAAATCACTACTCTGTGGATCGTTTTTAGCAAGCTTTTCAAGCTCCTCATACCTTCTCAGTGTCCTCTTCACCTCGCTCTTTTTCGCAAGGTCAATATATCTAATATATAGGCTTTTTCTTGATTGGAAAAGTAAGAGACGACCTGGCTACAAACTATGATTATGGCATCATTGATCAATCTTTAACATGAAATGTTCTTTGCTCTAATGGTTTGTTCTTTACTAGGTATCAGCCGTCTCTACAGCCATGATACTGATGGAAATTACATAATCCCTATTTATGTTTCATTTAAAATGGGCTAGGTGTCGTTCTTTATTGTAATTTATTATAATAATTACAAACAGGAAAAAGCCTACGGCTTTTTCTTCTTTGAAATAGTAAGAGACGAACCTCAAACAATCAAGTAGCTAACTAAGTTCAAAGTCTGCAATGGTTTGTTATTGCAATGATCGTCCCTTAATGTAATCCTTGCTCTTTTGTTTGGCTTTCTCAATTTTCGCATGTCTATAAACTACATCATTATAATAACGCTTTTTGTCGCTATCAATTTTCGCATCTCGATACGCCTGGTCGGTTGAATACCTTAGCTTTTCTCATTTCAAGATGCTATCTCTGTTTTTTTGGTAGTACTGTTTTTTTAACTTGCGTGTAGCTTGCTTGATTGAAACCATTATGTAGCCATTAGTTGAATGTTTATGTCACGTATCAAGTATCAAGAACCTAACAAAAAATTAAACTAATTTTTAAATTTTATGGTATTCTTCTAGTCTAAATTAAAAGATTAAAACTATTGTTCAGACACCATAAATATTTTTGCAGTTTATAAATTTAGCGATTCTGAACTAAAAACGAAAATAAAATAAAAATTATTTTTTTCAATTTTTACGTCTCGTCGCTCATTAAGTCATATATGGTTATTAGTATACAATCGGTGTTAGATATTACGTCATGTCACTTATTACGTCATATATGGTTATTAGTCGACAATACGTAGAATATTCGTTCTTTATTATTACTATGGGCCAGAGATCGTTCTTTACTGTAACTTTTTGTTTTGATCTGACCTTTTTCTTAGGAGTTATGGGTTTTTATATATTTTAACATTGGACGTGATCGTCTCTTACTAGGTTGCTAGCTACCGCTGCAACCCGGATATACATGATATAATATTTAGTCAAATAATAGTGTAAGCCATCGGTAGCTCAGTTGGTAGAGTCGTCGGACGGCAAACGGACGTATGTCGCTGGTTCAAATCCAGGTCGAAGGAATTTCTTACCACCTTTGTTTTCAACTATACTCTGTCTCGTGTTTTAAATTAAAAAACCACAGAAAATCAGGCAACTAAGCTATTCAATTACATGCTGTTGTTTGTTATTTACTAATTTTCAGATCGATCCTTTATGTAATACTAACCTATAGTATAGTTAAGTAGTCTATAAAATTTAGCATAGGCAAGAGGTCGCTCTTTATTATAACTATTTATGTTTCAGTTAACATGGGCTAGGTGTCGTTCTTTATTGTAAATTTCAAGCCAATATATTTCCCTTGCTGTTCAAGCCAAGGGACAGAAAGTTTCCTATACAGGGGTTTCGGACAAGGCGGTTCTAATGGTGTACTTTTTGTTTTGATCTGACTCCTCTGTTAGGAACTATGGGTTTTTATATTTCTTAACATTGGACGTGATCGTCTCTTACTAGGTTGCTAGCTACCGCTGCAACCCGGATTGAATGTACTTACTGTAACGTCAATATAATGAATAGTAAATTGATCATTTTTAGCTTTGAAGACTCTTCGAGTAATGCGATATAATTCTTCAATCGTGTCGCATTCTATGACACATGCTTTTCCATTATCATTTTGCAATGGTGCTCCTCTGTGTCCGCATGAGTGAGAATCTGTAAAATAGTATTTTTCATCATAATGCATGAGACCCAGTGATTTAGAGTATGCAACTATTATTCCAGCGTTATGTTCTCTAAATAATTTTTTTAAAGCAGCCAATAATGTAATTCCTAATTCTCCATTATTTATAGAATCCAATAAGCTCCCGCTGCACAACCAATTATCGTCATAATTTAGGAAAAACACTGCGTCATACATTAGAAAATCGTTCTTGATGACATCTAAATTTTTCAATACCAAATAGCCACTAGGAGGAATCGGAAAAACTCTTGGATTTCTATTATTATTATTTTCACGTATGAGAGCATAAATAGTATCCCCTTCAATCATGTTTCTGTTGAGAATATTTTTATTCCATTACCTTGGGGGTATAATAGCAGCTCGGACAATATTTCCGAGTACCATGGCAAAGCATTGGCTGCCAGCGTATCCTGATAGAAATATATTAGCTTCTGCTTGATTCCAGTCAGCATGTATAATTCTTGATACCTTTCTATTACTATCAAGAGTAACATATGCACTTGCTGGTGCATTTGCATTTTTAGCATTTTTGTGTTGTTCTTGACGATCTTGGGCCGGTTGAATGACATGAAATATATCATTGTGATCAAATTTCGCATTAATATTTTAATTTTTTCTCTTTTGTTGACACCACTGGTCCGACACTAGTTATCCTTTTCTTATTTTTGGGATAAATTTCTATTAATAAGAGTTCTTCAACTGAAGGGATTCTCATTGTTTTTCTGGGACCTCCAACGATGGAATTTTTTTTTCCTTGAGTCTGTTTTCTTTTAGAATTTACTTCATTTGTTATACATACTTCATCTGATGTACCTCTGAGTTGCTTTTCTGGGAAATCAAACAAAGGAAGATCTGTTCTATAAATTCTTCTCAAACGGTTGTACTCAATTAAAGCATCAACATCGCAATAAATCTTTGTCTTATCAAATTCTACTAGATGTAAACCTGCACTAGTGGTCACACGGGAAAGAGCAACGTACAACATACCTAGACAGAAGCAACGATTACCTGCGTCAACAATTGCACACTGTAAACTTAGTCCTTGGGACTTGTGTATTGTAATGGCAAAGGCCAGTTGAAGAGGAAACTGTCTTCGCGTAAAAAAGACTTACTTCAAAACTTCAAAGCACACGGTTTCTCTGCCAATTTCAACTGGAAGTTCCAGTCCATCAAATTTTACAAGAACTCTAATTATTTCTCCGTTTGGTAGCAACTTGAAGCTTGTTACTGTTCCCATTGATCCATTTACTAGCCCCTTAGCAACACAAATATTTCTTTGGAGCATTAAACGTGCACCTACTGCAAGTAACAAGCTCATGAAAGAACCGGCTGTTCTTTTTTTTTGTCGTTGCCAAAGTTTAAAACAGTGTTTGCTGCTTTCTGTTCGATTCGTTTGTCGTCAACAACTGAAGAGAGTCGATCAACTGCAGAAAGTTTAACGTAGTCTGAGCAGCTTTTTGTAAGAAGTAACTCGTTAACTACCATACAATTTTTATTGGTGGGCATAAGAATGACAGGTCTATTTCCCTCTTCACACAATTTTGAGTAAAGATCTATTATTTCGTCATTTGAAGCTCTGTAGGAGCTCCCAATTTTTCTCTTGTAAGGACTATTCAAATTTTCACCAGTGTAACACCCTTGTCTAATTTCAGAAAGTGTATTAGCATAACTCTTATCCATCTTTTGTCTCACATTTATGATTAGTTAATCATACTCAAATAGATGCCAGAGGTTAACAATACCAACTGACCCGATCCTGTTTTTTACTTCTAGTCGTGTGAGAGGTATATAAGGAGGATTACCACTTACTGGTCTTAATTGAAGGAAATCTCCCAAAAATACGCAGTTAGCATTACCCATTGGCAAATCAACTGCCAATATTTTTGATAGTCTTAAATGAATGTAGGTTAAAAGAAGAGACGAAACCATACAAATTTCATCAATAATAAAAACTCTTGTCTCCTTAAGTGTCTTTCTCAAAGTGAGAAGTTTTTCAGTGGAGAGAGGTGTGTATTTTGTGGTGTTTTTCTGATCAATAGCTAAACTTAAACAACTATGTATTGTTAAACCATTTATGCTATTTGCAGCAATACCAGTAGGTGCCATAACTACAACGAGACAATCTTCATTCTTAAACTTGTTGCAAAGTAGTCTTCTCACGACACTGATAACCCTAGATTTTTCTGTACCCCCACATCCAGATACAATCAACTTCAAAGATGTTGCACTATTGCGCTTGGTAACTGAGTCTAAAATTTTGTCAACAACTCTCTTTTGATCAATATTGAGCGACTCATAATCATTTTTCAACCATTCTTCGGTGTCACCATTTAAAATCTGTTTGTTTGTGTCTAACAAATCCTCCATAGCATCTGCTGCTCTGTCAATGACTCCTCCCTGAATTGCATTTTCTGGGTCATCTTCAATGTTTTCATCAATATTTTCTTCCTTCAGAATTTCTTTTGCACGTTCTCGGACCTTTTCTTTAAATTCTATATCGCTTTTCCTCTTAACAACAAATTTTTCATGGTAAGCTACCATGTCGGGATAGTTTACACTTTCAACACAGTAGGTTTCGTAGTTGCTATTTCCACTGACTACTAGTTCATTTTCATTTCTCCAAGGTTTAAACAATTTTAAAAGATCTCCATAATAAGCATTTTTCTTCTCGTCAGTTTCAAATGGGTTTACCTTTCTGTACTGTATGATATACGGTTTAAAAAGCCTTTTTCTGAGGTAGAAGGACCCGTCAGTTAACATCATATTATCATCAGTACCATTACGCTCCCGTTCATACCAAGACAATAACTGAAAGAGACTGATATTTTCCATATGTTCCGGTCTTTTAGGGTATATATCAATAACCCAGTGGGCAATGTACAGATCACTACTCTGTGGATCGTTTTTAGCAAGCTTTTCAAGCTCCTCATAACTTCTCAGTGTCCTCTTTACCTCGCTCTTTTTTGCAAGGTCAATATATCTAAATTGCCTAGAAATACTATACAATTTAGTACCAAGAAGCCTATCAGCAGCTTCAACTGCTCCAACTTGACGGGTTTTTATGGACTTCAACAAGTAGGACATAGTTCGTTGACCAAGACTTTTGCATGCATTATTTACTTCCTCCCACATTGCTTCTATTTCGACACTCTCTGCTTTTGTCATGTAATCGGTAATGTAATACGGTAATTTAGAGCCCAAATGGCCAATATATTGAACATCAATGTTTGCTTGATTAGCAATAAGTAACGCAGGAGAATAGTCATTTATATAACGCTCGTTATCTCTTCGAAGCAGATGATATATTCTTTTTCTTGGCTTTTTACGGTTTGTACCATGAGCCAAGCAGTCAAGGATGTCATATAATTCTGTTCGTTCCTTTGTAGGACGAGTAAAGCCAAACTTACAATACGTAACCCATCTTCCTCTTTTTCTCTTATACTTTCTTTGACAGTATGTATTACAGCGGTGCACTTGATGGTCTTTGACCAGTTTGTGAAGAGTTGGACTCGTCAATCTATTTGGTATTTCACAAGTTATAATACTATTGATATACTGAATCACTTCAGACGCTGTTGATTTCCCAATAATAGGAGCATCTTCAATCCACAACACACAGTGTACATGAGGCGCTCCTCGTTTCTGATACTCGATACGCCAGAAATGATCCTTAATTTTACCAAACAAAGGATTTGTCTTTGAACAAATTAGCTCATTAAATATAGGTGTCCATTTTTGGTCAAAGTGCATGGAAACTGCAATTGGATCTAGACACGTCAACTCTGCTGGGGTTATTTTTGCCACACCAGGTAAGTTCTTATGGACAGTCCGTAAATAGTCAATAAATTCAGGAGAGTACCACTCAGCACATGAAACTGTCAGAAACAAAGTCGGTGGACCCAATTGCTCAATCATTGACTTTACTTTATAGGAAAGAGATTGAAAATACTGCTGAGATCCTCTGATTTTTGATTGAACAGAAAACAAAGTCGCTTCCATCTCTCCATCACGGGAATGAAGCCTGTCTATAAATTGACGAGCATTTTGATTTGGTTTCACAGTCCGCAACATATGACCAACGCTATTACACATGTAAGAGAATTCTTGCAATTGGAAGCTGTGAAAAAGAAACTGTTTGTCAAGACGAAACTTAGTATGTCTGCTAAGAAGCCTTGATTTAAAATATTCTGCATTCCTAATCCGAAATGGTCTTGCCTTGTCACGCAAGCCATATTTGCCTTTCGGGAAAAGATTTGGAAACACTTTTAGATCAAGTTCTTCCTGAAATAAGTCTTCGCTCACACCTTTTAGTTTCTTGATTTGAAATTGGTCAGTACCAAGATCTTTCATTTGCTTAAAATCTTCAATGAAGTCTTTTGGAACCGCTGAATTGAGAGGCTGGACAGAAAAATGTTCAACCAATGTAGATTTTGCGCTTTCTGTCAGTTTCTGAAGGATTGCAGCTTCCGGTATTTCAGGTAAATTATCAACACCAACCGCTTTTTCAGCAAGACGGACTTCAAGTATTTTTTTTAAATCTTCTAGGGTGTATGCATGTATTGTTTTATAGAGACTGTTGTTCTCTCTTAACCACAACAGTGCTTCATGGACTTTTCTCAGATCTATTAGTGCAGTCCAAACATTCTTGTTGTAAGTAGGCTGACCATTGACAATGACTACAAAACTATCAATGTTAAGAAGTTTTTCAGGCTGAATATCTGCATTTGCTTGCACATCAACATGTAGATATATTCTACCCTTAAGAGCGTCAAAAAGTTCTGTTCTAGGTCTTTTCAATGCAGTTACTTGCCCTAATCTGACGATCGTAAGACAAGGCATTACAAATCGAATCATTGCCATTTCAAAATTATTTAAACACTTTATACATTCCGGTGTACAGTCTATATGAAGGTTATTTAATACTGATCGGACATTCTCCTGACTTTTCAACATTTTCCCAGCACAGTAATCACGGACAAAGAATGAATCTATGACATCCTCTTTCCAACCTGTACATTGAATTAGTTGTTCTCTGTCATCCTTGGGTATGTCCTGTTGTAGGTGTTCTAAAATCGTGGCCATCATTACATCAAAACCTTTCTTATTTGAAAGGGATCTTAGACTCTTCAATTGGTATTTTGTCTTTATCTGCTCACAACTGTCACAATGCATTGTGGGGTATACATCCCTAATGTTAGCTACCTTATCAAGGCTCTCACCAAATAATTTTATTATTGTATTTTCATCCACAGAAACTCTAATATTGCTATCACCGTAAATGAAGTCTTGACTATTATTACGACAGAGTCTACTTGACACTTCTTCTATGTAATGACTTAGTTCCTTGTACGAGCCCTCGACTTTTAGTAGATTAATATGTTGTATAATCTTACATTTTGATACTGCCTTATATACGCTATTAATGAAACAGGTCAAGACAGGAAAATGTGGAGCTAGTGCCCTTAGACAAGGCAAATAGCTCTGACATCCCTCATTTGGGCTACAGTATAACGAATGCCCATGCTTTCTTGTGTCCCTGTAATTGATTTCACAATAATCCAAGCCACCAAGGTAGAAATTAACCACTTTGTCAGTTGAAAATTTTAATGCTATATTATTTTCAAGGATATCAAAAAGAATTTGACATAATTCAATATCCGTCGGATAGAGCTTGCAGATATCAGGGTGACATTGCCAAGTAACCTGCTGCCCAATTTTTGGTTTTGAATGTTTACTCAGATTGTTATAGGTGACTTCAGCCATCATAATTTCCTTGTCAGATCTAGATTCAGAGCATTCTTCAATAGTTGTCTCGTACTTTTCAGGACAGTTTGTTCTACTACACAGAGAATTTTTTGCCAAATATTCAGTAGAACTAAAAGAACTGTTTAAAACACAGTTAGAAATGCTTTTTTCTTGAGTCGGTGTTCCAGGAATTTGTTCTAAATCATTAGTCTTACAAACACATTTACTAATAACCCTAACAGGCTTGTTTTTGCCATAATTGAAAAACATTGCTTTTCCTTCGCTGTTGATAGGTATGCTTGTATATATGTTTTTATTGCTGCTACATAAACTGCAATTGCTCCTTCCAAAATTAATATACGAATTTTCAAAGAAGTACGCCTCCGTATATTCACTGTGTTGTCGAACATTTTCCATTGCATCTGTAAACTGTTCCGCAGTTGCCAATCCATACCTTGGAAGCTTTTCATTAAACTGACAACATTTCTTTTGGATATTACTATGAAGCTTTGCCAAGGAATTTCTAGCCGACTTTTCAACAGCATCCGCTCTTTCAAAGAGAATTTTAATCTGTAATTTTGAATACTTTTCGTGATCCTGGTAAAACATGCGTAAAATATTTCTCAATTTACGAAGATCAGCCTGCATTTTTGCCATCTTCTTGTATTTCTGAATGTAATTTTTCCCTTTGTCCTTATGCGTTCTTCGGTACAACCTCGCAGAGAATTTAATTTTTTCATTATAGCTTTTGTCACCCCAGTATCTACCCATTATTCTGGTAGCAACTTTTTTCTTATGTTTGTTTCGGTAATCTTCATCATTATCATACCGTTCCCTGCTCTTTTGTCTAGCCTGCTCAATTGTTGCTTCTCTATAAAGTTTATCATTGTGATAACGCTCCTTGATCTTTTGTCTAGCCTGCTCAATTCTTGCTTCTCTATAAAGTTTATCATTGTGATAACGCTCCTTGATCTTTTGTTTAGCCTGCTCAATTCTTGCTTCTCTGTAATGTTCATCATTACCATACCGTTCCTTGATCTTTTGTTTGGCTGTCTCAATTTTTGCATGTCTATAATCTTCATCATTGTGATAACACATCTTGCTGTTTTCTTTTGCTCTCTCAATTATTACTTCGCGATACGCCTGGTCGGTTGAATACCTTTGTTTTGCTCTCTCAATTATTACTTCTCGATACACCTGGTCGGTTGAATACCTTTGCTTTTTTCTTTTCAAGTTACTATCTCTGTTGTTTGTGTAGTACTCTTTCTTCAACTTGCGTATAGCCTGCTTTGATCTAACCATTATTCTAATCAAGAATGAGAGAATTTTCAGTTTTGACTTTCCTTATATACTAATTATGACGTCACTCTATTCACGTCATAGCTCTAATATAAAACTATGATGACGTTCATTATTTATCTAGTAGGGTTTCAGACAAGGTATTTCTAATGATGTACTTTTGTTTTGATCTGACTCTATTTTTAGGAGTTTTGGGTTTTTATATTTCTTAGCATTGGACTGATCGTCTATTACTAGGTTGCTAGCTACTGCTGCAACCCAAATTCACATATATATTTATTTATGAGAGGCAGCCTGGCCGAGTGGTCCAAGGCACTGGTGTTAGCCACCAGTCTCTTCAGAGGCGTGGGTTCAATTCTTACCGCTGGTATACGATTATGTTTGAAAGACTGCAGTGTGAAAAGACATCAAAATGCAGTTTTTGGAGTGGTCCAAGGCACTCGTGTTAGCCACCAGTCTCTTTGGAGGCGTGGGTTCAAATCTTACCGCTGGTATACGATTATGTTTGAAAGACTACAGTGTGAAAAGACATCAAAAATGCAGTTTTTGGTGGAAAAATTTATTCTCTTTTAGAAATAATTAATTTTAGTTACTATAGATTTTTAACCCAATTAATTTCCTTTAAAATGAGCTATTGAACAACCCTCTACGATGTTCCAGTGCCAAGCTATCTCTGGATACAAAAAAGAAAAAAAAGAAAAAAGAAAAAAATATCCCGTTTGTGGAGAATAACGTGGTTCAAGTCAATTTTCTTGATTTTCAAGACAATATATTTCCCTTACTGTTCAAGCCAAGGGACAGAAAGTTTCCTATACTGGGGTTTCAGACAAGGCGGTTCTAATGGTGTACTTTTTGTTTTGATCTGACTCCTTTGTTAGGAACTATGGGCTTTTATATTTCTTAACATTGGACGTGATCGTCTCTTACTAGGTTGCTAGCTACCGCTGCAACCCGGATTGCTAGCTACCGCTGCAACCCGGATTGCTAGCTACCGCTGCAACCCTGATTCAGCCATCATAATTTCCATGTCAGATCTAGTTCTAGAGCATTTTTCAATAGTTGTCTCGTACTTTTCAGGACAGTTTGTTCTACTACACAGAGAATTTTTTGCCAAATATTCAGTAGAACTAAACGAACTGTTTAAAACACAGTTAGAAATGCTTTTTTCTTGAGTCGGTGTTCCAGGAATTTGTTCTAAATCATTAGTCTTACAAACACATTTACTAATAACCCTAACAGGCTCGTTTTCGCCATAATTGAAAAACATTGCTTTTCCTTCGCTGTTGATAGGTATGCTTGTATATATATTTTTATTGCTGCTACATAAACTGCAATTGCTCCTTCCAAAATTAATATACGAATTTTCTAAGAAGTACGCCTCCGTATATTCACTGTGTTGTCGAACATTTTCCATTGCATCTATAAACTGTTCCGCAGTTGCCAATCCATACCTTGGAAGCTTTTCGTTAAACTGACAACATTTCTTTTGGATATTACTATGAAGCTTTGCCAAAGAATTTCTAGCCGACTTTTCAACAGCATCCGCTCTTTCAAAGAGAATTTTAATCTGTAATTTTGAATACTTTTCATGATCCCGATAAAACATGCGTAATATGTTTCTCAATTTACAAAGTTCAGCCTTCATTTTTTCCATCTTCTTGTATTTCTTAATGTAATTTTTCCCTTTGTCCTATGCGTTCTTCGGTACAACCTCGCAGAGAATTTAATTTTTTCATTATAGCTTTTGTCACCCCAGTATCTACCCATTATTCTAGTAACAACTTTTTTCTTATGTTTGTTTCGGTAATCTTTATCGTTATCATACCGTTCCTTACTCTTTTGTTTGATAACAAAACTATTTTAATATTTATTTTAATAAACTATAATACAATAACTATTTTATAATTTATAATGATGTATAATATAAATACTGTAATCTTAACTATAGTGAAGTTGCGTATGCAAGTTAGTATAGGGAAGAGTTCGATCTTTATTATATATACGAATATGTTTGAAAGACTGCAGTGTGAAAAGACATCGAAAATGCAGTTTTTGGTGAAAAAATTTATTCTCTTTTAGAAATAATTTATTTTAGTTACAAAAGGTTTTTAACCCAATTAATTTCCTTTAAAATGAGCTATTGAACAACTATCTACGATGTTCCAGTGCCAAGCTATCTGTGGAAAAGAAAAAGAAAAAAAAAGAAAAAAATATCCCGTTTGGGGAGAATAACGTGGTTATAGTCAATTTTCTTGATTTTCAAGCCAATATATTTCCCTTGCTGTTCAAGCCAAGGGACAGAAAGTTTCCTATACAGGGGTTTCGGACAAGGCGGTTCTAATGGTGTACTTTTTGTTTTGATCTGACTCCTTTTTTAGGAGCTATGGGTTTTTATATTTCTTAACATTGGACGTGATCGTCTCTTACTAGGTTGCTAGCTACCGTTGCAACCCGGATTTTAAAATGTTCAGGTATTTTTCTAGCTTAAATAAAAAAATTAATATTATTGATTAGACACCATTACTATTTTTGCAGTTTACATAATAAGTTTAGCGATTCTGGACTGAAAACTAAAATAATTGCAATTATGGGACAATAATATGGAGATATGTACTTTACGGGTTACAAACCAAAAAAGGTTTGGTTCCAGGATACAATAATAAATTTGAACTGAGATGAAAAAAAATTTTCTTCCAGGAGACAAAAAGCAAAACTAATTTTAGAATTTTCATGTTTTTTTGTTGTTTAAATTAAAAAATTACTATTACTGATTAGGCATCATAAATATTTTTGCAGTTTACATAATAATTTTAGCGATTAAGCCAAAAAAGAAAATTTTGGTTCCAGGAGTTTCGGTTACTATTGAGACAAGTAGCTATTATTACTATAGAGTTCATTACCAGGAACTGTTTTATTGCTTCAAAATTCAAATATCTTTGAAAAGACTGCAGTATGAAAATACATCAAAAATGCAATTTTTTTGACAAAATTGATTCTACTTTAAAAAGTGTTTTATTTTTAATTACAAAAGTGACTAGATGTTACAATTGCCTTTAAAATGAGCTATTAAACAACTCTCTATGATTTTCCAGTTCCCAGCTAGCTGAGCAGGAAAAAAAAGCGGAAAGAAAAAAATATCCCGTTTGTGGAGAATAACGTGGTAAAAGTCTATTTTCTTGATTTTCAAGCCAATATATTTTCTTTGTTATTCAAGCCAAAGGGCGGTAAGTTTCCTTTATAGAGGATTCGGACAAGGCGGTTCTAATGGTGTACTTTTTGTTTTGATCTGACCCTTTTTTTAGGAGTTGGGGGGTTTTATATTTCTTAACATTGGAGGTGATCGTCTCTTACTAGGTTGCTAGCTACCGCTGCAACCCGGATTTTAGGAACTATGAGTTTTATATTTCTTAACATTGGACGTGATCGTCTCTTACTAGGTTGCTAGCTACCGCTGCAACCCCGACAATGATAGTTTTTTAATATCTTTTCAACACATTGTAAACCTTTGATTACTGTAAGCATCATCTATTTAATGGTTCCTTATAACACTCCAGTTACTATGGACTGAAGATCTTTCTTTAATATAATATTATAATTGGTGTGGTGAAATAATAATATGCTAATGGCTCTTAAATCATACTTTTTTATGGTTCCATATGGTCTAGTGGCTAGGATAGTAAACTTTCACTTAACGGGCTCAGGTTCGATTCCCGGTGTGGGAAAATTTTTAACTCTATAATCTTAGAACATTTGAACCTTTTATAATTTATAATGATGCATAATATAAATACTGTAATCTTAACTATAGTGAAGTTGCGTATGCAAGTTAGTATAGGGAAGAGTTCGATCTTTATTATAAACCTAGCATAAAAAAATAATTTTTAAATTTTCAGGTATTTATCTTGTTTGAATTACAAAATTAGAATTATTGGTTAGACATCATAAATATTTTTGCAGTTTAAATAATAAGTTTAGCGATTCTGGACTGAAAACTAAAATAATTGCAATTTTAAGACAATAATATGGAGATACGTACTTTACGGGTTACAAACCAAAAAAAGTTTGGTTCCAGGATACAATAATAACTTTGAACTGAGATGAAAAAAATTTTCTTCCAGGAGACAAAAAGTAAAACTAATTATAATATTTTCATGTATTTCTGTTGTTTAAATTAAGAAATTACTATTACTGATTAGGCATCATAGATATTTTTGTAGTTTACACAATAATTTTAGCGATTAAGCCAAAAAAGAAAATTTTGGTTCCAGGAGTTTCGGTTACTATTGAGACAAGTAGCTATTATTACTATAGAGTTCATTACCATGAACTGTTTGATTGCTTCAAAATTGAAATATCTTGAAAAGACTGCAGCATGAAAATACATCAAAAATGCAATTTTTTTGACAAAATTGATTCTACTTTAAAAAGTATTTTATTTTTAACTACAAAAGTGACTAGATGTTGCAATTTCCTTTATAATGAGCTATTATACAGCTCTTTATGATTTTCCAGTGCCCAGCTAGCTGAGAAGAAAAATCAAGCGGAAAGAAAAATTTATCCCGTTTGTGGAGAATAACGTGGTAAAAGTCAATTTTCTTGATTTTCAAGCCAATATATTTTCTTTGTTTTTCAAGCCAAAGGGCGGTAAGTTTCCTTAATAGGGGTTTCGGACAAGGTGGTTCTAATGGTATACTTTTTGTTTTGATCTGACTCTTTTTTTAGGAGCTAGGGGTTTTATATTTTTTTATATTGGAGGTGATCGTCTCTTACTAGGTTGCTAGCTACCGCTGCAACCCAGATAAAATGAGCTATTACGCAGCTCTCTATGATTTTCCAGTGCCCAGCTAGTTGAGGAGGAAAATCAAGTGGAAAGAAAATCAAAGTGGAAAGCCTACGGCATTTTCTTCTTTGAAATAGTAAGAGACTAGCCTCAAACAATCAAGTAGCTAACTAAATCAAATGTATGTATTGGGTTTTTATTCCAATGACCGCCTTTTAGTGAAAAATTTTAATATATTGACTTTAAATATAATAACTGTACTAGCCTATACTATAGTTAAATGGCCTATAAAATTTAGTATAGGAAAGAGGTCGTTCTTTATTATAATTTTAGCGATTAATCCAAAAAAGAAAATTTTTTTTCCATGATTTTATTTTACTTTTGAGAATATTAGATTTTATTACTATATATTTCTTTAAATTTTATTTTTTATTTATTAATAATTAAAATATCTTTTAAAAGACTGCAGTATTAAAATACATCAAAAATGCAATTTTTTTGACAAAATTGATTCTACTTTAAAAATTATTTTATTTTTAAATACAATAGTGAATAGATGTTGAAATTTCATTTAAAATGAGCTATTATAAAGATCTCTATGATTTTCAAGTGCCCAGCTATCTGAGCAGAAAGAAAAATCTGAAAGAAAAAAATATCCCGTTTTTGGAGAATAACTTGTTAAAAGTCAATTTTATTGATTTTCAATCCAATATATTTTCTTTGTTATTCAAGCCAAAGGGAGGTAAGTTTCCTTTATAGAGGATTCGGACAAGGCGGTTCTAATGGTGTACTTTTTGTTTTGATCTGACTCTTTTTTTAGGAGTTGGGGGGTTTTATATTTCTTGACATTGGAGGTGATCGTCTCTTACTAGGTTGCTAGCTACCGCTGCAACCCGGATACTAGGTTGCTAGCTACCGCTGCAACCCGATTATTATAATTTCTTGATTTTTTAGTACTGATTTTTTAACTTGCGTGTAGCTCGCTTTGATCTAACCATTATGTATTCATGAATGAGACCATTTACAGTTTTGACGTTTCTTATATAGTAATTATGACGTCACTGCATCAAAAATACAGTTTTTATTAGAAAAATTTATTCTCTTTTAGAAATAATTTATTTTAGTTGCTATAGATTTTTAACCCAATTAATTTCCTTTAGGATGAGCTATTGAACAACCCTCTACGATGTTCCAGTGCCAAGCTATCTGTGGAAAAGAAAAAAAAAAGAAAAAAGAAAAAAGAAAAAAATATTCCGTTTGGGGAGAATAACGTGGTTAAAGTCGATTTTCTTGATTTTCAAGCCAATATATTTCCCTTGCTGTTCAAGCCAAGGGACAGAAAGTTTCCTATAAAGGGGTTTCGGACAAGGCGGTTCTATTGGTGTACTTTTTGTTTTGATCTGACTCCTTTTTTAGAAGCTATGGGTTTTTATATTTCTTAACATTGGACGTGATCGTCTCTTACTAGGTTGCTAGCTACCGCTGCAACCCGGATATAGAAAACTTGTTAAAAGTAATGTGTGATGTCATAACCAGATGTTACAACCATCATGGTTGCAGGAGTAGCTGCAACCTAGTAAAGGACGAACCACGGCCCTTTGTAAAGTTTTTAGTTACTATGCCCAGGTTTGTTCTTTCCTAGGCCTTTAGCAATCTCTACAACCATGACATTGATGGTACTTATATAATTCCACGTTTTAATGAACTAAATCAAGCTTTTATGTAATGACGTCAGTTGGAGCTGGTTTTTCAAATTCTATATGATTACAAACAGGAAAAATCCTAGGGGTTTTTCTTCATTGAAAGAGTAAGAGACGAACTTGAAACAATCAAGTATCTAACTAAGTCCAATGTCAGCAATGGTTTGTTATTCCAATGATCGTCTTTTAATGTAATTTCTTAACGAACATAGTCAAAATTTCTTAATGTAATAAAAATATTTTATTTTAATTACGAGAAGTTTTTAACCCCATTAATTTTCTTTAAAATGAGCAATTGAACAACTCTCTACGATGTTCCAGTGCCAACCTATCTGTTGAATTACTAACCTATACTATAATTAAGTGGCGTATAAAATTTAGTATAGGCAAGACGTCGTTCTTTATTATAAAATTTCAGTTAACATGGGCTAGGTGTCGTTCTTTATTGTAATTCTTTTCATATGGATAGTTAGGAAAAGAACTTGAACTTTTCTTCACATCAATGACAAAATTAGCTCCTTATCTTCATTTTGATCTGACTGCTTTTTTAGGAGCTATGGTTTTTTTTATTTCTTAACATTGGACGTGATCGTCTCTTACTAGGTTGCTAGCTACCGCTGCAACCCGGATAATATAAACCACCTTATATCAGTTACGATGGGCCAGAGATCGTTCTTTACTGTAAATTGATCAATCTTTAACATTAATTATAATCTTATTTTAGATACAATGGGCTGGAAGTTTGTTCTTTAATGTAAACAAAGTCTAATGTATGCAATGGTTTGTTATGCAAATGATCGTCCTTTAATGTAATTAACTCATTTTAAAGGTAGAACTCTTTCTAATTGATTACAAACAGGAAAAAGCCTACGGGTTTTTTTTCTTTGAAATAGTAAGAAACTAGCCTCAAACAATCAAGTAGCTAACTAAATCAAATGTATGTATTGGGTTTTTATTCCAATGACCGTCTTTTAGTGGAAAATTTTAATATATTGACCTTAAATATAATAACTGTACTAGCCTATACTATAGTTAAGTGGCCTATAAAATTTAGTATAGGGAAGAGGTCGTTCTTTATTATAAACAACTATGTATTGTTAAACCATTTATGCTATGTGCAGCAATACCAGTAGGTGCCATAACTACAACGGGACAATCTTCATTCTTGAACTTGTTGCAAAGTAGTCTTCTCACGACACTGATAACCCTAGATTTTCCTGTACCCCCACATCCAGATACAATCAACTTCAAAGATGTTGCACCATTGCGCTTGGTAACTGAGTCTAAAATTTTGTCAACAACTCTCTTTTGATCAATATTGAGCGACTCATAATCATTTTTCAGACTGTCTTCGGTGTCACCATTTAAAATCTGTTTTTTTGCGTCTAACAAATCCTCCATAGCATCTGCTGCTCTGTCAATGACTCCTCCCTGATTTGCATTTTCTGGGTCATCTTCAATGTTTTCATCAATATTTTCTGCCTTCAAAATTTCTTTTGCACGTTCTCGGACCTTTTCTTCAAATTCTATATCGCTTTTCCTCTTAACAACAAATTTTTGATGGTAAGCTAACATGTCGGGATAGTTTACACTATCAACACAGTAGGTTTCGTAGTTGCTATTTCCACTTACTACTAGTTCATTTTCATTTCTCCAAGGTTTAAACAATTTTAAAAGATCTCCATAGTAAGCTTTTTTCTTCTCGTCAGTTTCAAATGGGTTTACCTTTCTGTGCTGTATGATATATGGTTTAAAAAGCCTTTTTCTGAGGTAGAAGGACCCGTCAGTTAACATCATATTATCATCAGTACTATTACGCTCCCGTTCATATCAAGACAATAACTGAAAAAGACTGATAATTTCCATATGTTCCGGTCTTTTAGGGTAGATATCAATAACCCAGTGGGCAATGTACAAATCACTACTCTGTGGATCGTTTTTAGCAAGCTTTTCAAGCTCCTCATACCTTCTCAGTGTCCTCTTCACCTCGCTCTTTTTCACAAGGTCAATATATCTAAATTGCCTAGAAATACTATACAATTTATTACCAAGAAGCCTATCAGCAGCTTCAACTACTCCAACTTGACGGGTTTTTATGGACTTCAACAAGTAGGACATAGTTCGTTGACCAAGACTTTTGCATGCATTATTTACTTCCTCCCACATTGCTTCTATTTCGACACTCTCTGCTTTTGTCATGTAATCGGTAATGTAATACGGTAATTTAGAGCCCAAATGGCCAATATATTGAACATCAATGTTTGCTTGATTAGCAATAAGTAACGCAGGAGAATAGTCATTTATATAACGCTCGTCATCTCTTCGAAGCAGATGATATAAGTAGGCTGATATAAGTATATAAGTAGCTGATATAAGTAGATGATATATAGTAGATAGTAGATGATAGTAGATAGTAGATGATATATATAGTAGATGATATAAGTATATAAGTAGCAGATTGTTGTAAGTAGGCTGACCATTGACAATGACTACAAAACTATCAATGTTAAGAAGTTTTTCAGGCTGAATATCTGCATTTGCTTGCACATCAACAGGTAGATATACTATTCTCCCCTTAAGAGCGTCAACAAGTTCTGTTCTAGGTCTCTTCAATGCAGTTACTTGCCCTAATCTGACGATCGTAAGACAAGGCATTACAAATCGAATCATTGCCATTTCAAAATTATTTAAACACTTTATACATTCCGGTGTACAGTCTATATGAAGGTTATTTAATACTAATCGGACGTTCTCCTGACTTTTCAACATTTTCCCAGCACAGTAATCACAGACAAAGAATGAATCTATGACATCCTCTTTCCAACCTGTATATTGAATTAGTTGTTCTCTGTCATCTTTGGGTATGTCCTGTTGTAGGTGTTCTAAAATCGTGGCCATCATTACATCAAAACCTTTCTTATTTGAAATGGATCTTAGACTCTTCAATTGGTATTTTGTCTTTATCTGCTCACAACTGTCACAATGCATTGTGGGGTATACATCCCTGATGTTAACTACCTTATCAAGGCTCTCATCAAATAATTTTATTATTGTATTTTCATCCACAGAAACTCTAATATTGCTATCACCGTAAATGAAGTCTTGACTATTATTACGAAAGAGTTTACTTGACACTTCTTCTATGTAATGACTTAGTTCCTTGTACGAACCCTCGACTTTTAGTAGATTAATATGTTGTATAATCTTACATTTTGATACTGCCTTATATACGCTATTAATGAAACAGTTCAAGACAGTTCAACAGTTCAAGGAAAATGTGGAGCTAGCGCCCTTAGAGAACGCAAATAGCTCTGACATCCCTCATTTGGGCTACAGTGTAACGAATGCCCATGCTTTCTTGTGTCCCTGTAATTGATTTCACAATAATCCAAGCCGCCAAGGTAGAAATTAACCGCTTTGTCAGTTGAAAATTTTAATGCTATATTATTTTCAAGGATATCAAAAAGAATTTGACATAATTCAATATCCGTCGGATACAGCTTGCAGATATCAGGGTGACAGTGCCAAGTAACCTGCTGCCCAATTTTTGGTTTTGAATGTTTACTCAGATTGTTATAGGTGACTTCAGCCATCATAATTTCCTTGTCAGATCTAGTTCTAGAGCATTTTTCAATAGTTGTCTCGTACTTTTCAGGACAGTTTGTTCTACTACACAGAGAATTTTTTGCCAAATATTCAGTAGAACTAAACGAAATGTTTAAAACACAGTTAGAAATGCTTTTTTCTTGAGTTGGTGTTCAAGGAATTTGTTCTAAATCATTAGTCTTACAAACACATTTACTAATAACCCTAACAGGCTCGTTTTCGCCATAATTGAAAAACATTGCTTTTCCTTCGCTGTTGATAGGTATGCTTGTATATATATTTTTATTGCTGCTACATAAACTGCAATTGCTCCTTCCAAAATTAATATACGAATTTTCTAAGAAGTACGCCTCCGTATATTCACTGTGTTGTCGAACATTTTCCATTGCATCTATAAACTGTTCCGCAGTTGCCAATCCATACCTTGGAAGCTTTTCGTTAAACTGACAACATTTCTTTTGGATATTACTATGAAGCTTTGCCAAAATATTTCTAGCCGACTTTTCAACAGCATCCGCTCTTTCAAAGAGAATTTTAATCTGTAATTTTGAATACTTTTCATGATCCCAATAAAACATGCGTAAAATGTTTCTCAATTTACAAAGATCAGCCTTCATTTTTGCCATCTTCTTGTATTTCTGAATGTAATTTTTCCCTTTGTCCTTATGCGTTCTTCGGTACAACCTCGCAGAGAATTTAATTTTTTC
This sequence comes from Artemia sp. Qi Xiang Cuo, assembly GCF_049724085.1. Classification (NCBI taxonomy): domain Eukaryota; kingdom Metazoa; phylum Arthropoda; class Branchiopoda; order Anostraca; family Artemiidae; genus Artemia; species Artemia sp. Qi Xiang Cuo. Next base: position 24,816,969 of record NC_142803.1, on the reverse strand, counting down.
ATTATAGCTTTTGTCACCCCAGTATCTACCCATTATTCTGGTAGCAACTTTTTTCTTATGTTTGTTTCGGTAATCTTTATCGTTATCATACCGTTCCTTGCTCTTTTGTTTGGCTGTCTCAATTTTTGCATGTCTATAATCCTCATCATTAACATAACACTCCTTGCTGTTTTGTTTGGCTCTCTCAATTTTCGCATCTCGATACGCCTTGTCGGTTGAATACCTTTGCTTTTCTCTTTTCAAGATGTTGTCTCTGTTTTTTGTATAGTAATATTTTTTTAAATTACGTATAACTCTATTAGAACGCATCTTATTACAAAACAAGAAATAATATTCTTATCTAATTGAAACTTTTTAAGACTCGTATCATGTACCCATAACCTAACAAAAAATAAAACTAATTTTTCAATTTTCAGGTATTTTGTTAGTTTGAATTAAAAGATTAAAATTATTGCTCATATATCATAAATATTTTTGCAGTTTACATAATTACTTTAGCGATTCTAAACTGAAAAATGAAATATATTAAGAAATTGAATTTTTTGGTCTGAAAATACATAGTAAATTCCACATCGGGTAGTTAGAACCTAACTAAAAATAAAACTAATTTTAACATTTTCAGGTATTTTTCTAGCTTGAATTGAAATATTCAAACTATTGCTCGGATACCATGGATATTTTGCAGTTTACACAAGCTGCAAAGAACGCATAAGGGCAAAATTAAAAATTATATTCAGAAGTCCAAAAACATGGCAACAATGCTGGCTGATCTTAGTAAATTTAGAAAAATTTTACGAATTTTTTACCTGGATTACGAAAAATATTAAAAATTAAAGATTAAAATTATCTCTGAAAGAATGGATTTTGTTGAAAAGTCAGCTAGAGATGCTTTCGCAAAACTTCATAGTAATATCCAAAAGAAATGTTGCATGTTTAGTGAAAAGCTTCCAAGGTATGAACCGGAAACTGTGGAACAGTTTATAGATGTAATGGGACATTTTATAGATCACTGTGAATATATGGAGGCATAATTGTTCTTTACTTAGTTTCAGCTTTAATTTGATGATCCAGACTTTATGTACTAACTACATCCAAAGACTATGACGTCATTGATTAATATTGTATATAAAAAATTAAGTTTTTCGTAAAAAAATTAATTAAAAAAAAATTAAGTACAAATAGCGCTAGATCTAGAGATTTCCTTTAAAATGAGCCATTGAACAACTCTCTACAATGTTCCAGTGCCAAGCTATCTGTGGAAAAGAAAGAAAGAAAAAAATATCCCGTTTGTGGAGAATAACGTGGGTAAAGTCAATTTTCTTGATTATCAAGCCAATATATTTTCTTTGTTATTCAAGCCGCAGGGCGGTAAGTTTCCTTTATTGGGGTTTCGGACAAGGCGGTTCTAATGGTGTACTTTTTGTTTTGATCTGACTCTGTTTTTAGGAGTTAGGGGTTTTTATATTTCTTAACATTGGACGTGATCGTCTCTTACTAGGCTGCTAGCTACCGCTGCGACCCGGATTGCTAGCTATCGCTGCAACCCGGATATTCTAGCTAAAATAATGAAGATAATATGAATGAACCACATTGTTCAGTTTCTTTGGACTTGAGTTCGTTTTTTAACTATAAATACAAACAGGAAAAAGCCTACGGCTTTTTCTTCTTTTAAATAGTAAGAGACGAAACTCAAACAATCAAGTAGCGAACTAAATCCAATGTATGGAATGGTTTGTTATTTCAGTGGTCGTCTTTTAATGTAAAAATATAAATACTGTAATCTTAACTATAGTGAAGTTGCGTATGCAAGTTAGTATAGGGAAGAGTTCTATCTTTATAATAAATGAAGTTAAAGGAAATTATTATATTTAAAATTTTCCGAAATTATTCTAGTTTCAGATAACATACCTTTTTCGTTAACCCCCCCCCCCAAAAAAAAACTACATTTTACATAATAATAAAAATTTAATTAGTTACTATGGCCTAAAGTTATTTCTTTACCATATCGTAAAAATTTAGAACAATAATTATATTTTATTACAAAAGGTTTCTTTATACAGCAATTTCCTTTAAAATAAGCCATTACAAAGCTCTTTATTATAACCACAAACTGTTTGATTTAAAACTTCAATTACTACGGTTTACAGTTCGTTCCTTATTGTAACAGCTAACTAAGTCCAACCTAAACAATACTGTTCTTCTAATGATCATCTTTAAATTTGGCGTTTCTGACTAGATTGCTAGCTACCAGTGCAATCCTGAATATATAATTAACAGGTTGCTAGCTACCACTGCAACCTTGATATTCTTATTTCTGTTACTATGTGCTAAGGTTCGTTCTTTATTGTATATTAAGCCAAAAAAGAAAATTTTGGTTCCAGGAGTTTCGGTTACTATTGAGACAAGTAGCTATTATTACTATAGAGTTCATTACATGGACTGTTTTATTGCTTCAAAATTCAAATATCTTTGAAAAGACTGCAGTATGAAAATACATCAAAAATGCAATTTTTTTGACAAAATTGATTCTACTTTAAAAAGTATTTTATTTTTAAATACAAAAGTGACTAGATGTTGCAATTTCCTTTAAAATGAGCTATTATACAGCTCTCTATGATTTTCCAGTGCCCAGCTAGCTGAGCAGAAAGAAAAAGCGGAAAGAAAAAAATATCCCGTTTGTGGAGAATAACGTGGTAAAAGTCAATTTTCTTGATTTTCAAGCCAATATATTTTCTTTGTTATTCAAGCCAAAGGGAGGTAAGTTTCCTTTATAGAGGATTCGGACAAGGCGGTTCTAATGGTGTACTTTTTGTTTTGATCTGACTCTTTTTTTAGGAGTTGGGGGGTTTTATATTTCTTGACATTGGAGGTGATCGTCTCTTACTAGGTTGCTAGCTACCGCTGCAACCCGGATTTAGTTACAAAATCTTTTTAACCCAATTCATTTCCTTTAAAATGAGCCATTGAACAACTTTCTACGATGTTCCAGTGCCAAGCTATCTCTGGAAACAAAAGAAAGAAAGAAAAAATATCCCGTTTAGGCAGAATGTTGTAGTAGCTACCATCTTTCTTGATTTTCAAACCAATATATTTCCCTTGCTGTTCAAGCCAAGGGACAGAAAGTTTCCTATACAGGGGTTTCGGACAAGGCGGTTCTAATGGTGTACTTTTTGTTTTGATCTGACTCCTTTTTTAGGAACTATGGTTTTTTTTATTTCTTAACATTAGACGTGATCGTCTCTTACTAGGTTGCTAGCTACCGCTGCAACCCGAAAATGAACCACAGTGTTCAGTTTCTTTGGACTTGAGTTCGTTTTTTAACTATAAATACAAACAAGAAAAAGCCTACGGCTTTTTCTTCTTTTAAATAGTAAGAGACAAAACTCAAACAATTAAGTAGCTAACTAAGTCCAATGTATGGAATGGTTTGTTATTTCAGTGATCGTCTTTTAATGTAAAAATGTTCAAGCCAAGGGACAGAAAGTTTCCTATACAGGGGTTTCGGACAAGGCGGTTCTAATGGTGTACTTTTTGTTTTGATTTGACTCCTTTTTTAGGAACTATGGGTTTTTATATTTCTTAACATTGGACGTGATCGTCTCTTACTAGGTTGCTAGCTACCGCTGCAACCTGGATCAAACTAAACCCAATATGTGCCACGATTTATTCTTTACTAGGTTTTGGCCATCTCTACAGCCATGCTATCGATGAAACTTACATAATCCCCATTTATAATTAACCAGACCGATTCCTTATTTAATTTTCTTAGTAAGTTAACCATTTTTATCATGTCTTATATGTAACATATTCATCATGAGTATCCAATAGTACAATGGTAAACATAACCGCTTGTCACGAGGGCCATCAGGGTTCGATTCCCCGTTTTAGAGAATTTTTAATTTGTTGACTTTAAATATAACTTTACAATCCTACACTATAGTTAAGCGACCCATACCAGTTAGTATAGGCAAGAGTTGGATCTTTATTATAAAAAAGCCTACGGCTTTTTCTTCTTTTAAATAGTAAGAGACGAAACTCAAACAATCAAGTAGCTAACTAAGTCCAATGTATGGAGTGGTTTGTTATTTCAGTGATCGTCTTTTAATGTAATCATATATAAATTACTATGGGCTAGAGTTCGTTCTTTACTGTTAATACTATGAAACTCGTTACCACGAGCTGTTTGATAAATGACACCATTTATGATTGATCATTTATGTAATGGTTATAATAACTTTATATTAGTTCTTTATTATAATCGCTGTCTCAATTTTCCCTTCTCGATACCCCTGATCCGTAAGATACCTCTGTTTTGCTCTGTCATATTTCATTTTCTTAAATCCTGGATCACAAGACATCTTAGTAGCAATCCTTACGCGTGCTCGAGCTTTATTGCGTTTGGTGGCATTTTTATCTCTTTTAAATAAACTTTTCTTATATTTCAGGATGTTAGCTTTATTTTTTGTGTAGTAAAGTTTTCTATTAGTAGAAATTTGGATTGTTCTATTTTGATATTGTTTTTGGTTATTCTTTCTTTTTTTCCACTCGCGTGAGACCATATTTTTTCAAGATTTAAAATTATTAAGCACACAAAATCCCGTGTCGAGTATCTAAAACCTAGCATAAAACAAAACTAATTTTAAAATTTTCAGGTATTTATCTTGTTTGAATTACAAAATTAGTATTATTGGTTAGACACCATAAATATTTTTGCAGTTTAAATAATAAGTTTAGTGATTCTGGACTGAAAACTAAAATAATTGCAATTATGAGACAATAATATGGAGATATGTACTTTACGGGTTACAGGATACAATAATAAATTTGAACTGAGATGAAAAAAAAATTTCTTCCAGGAGACAAAAAGCAAAACTAATTTTAGAATTTTCATGTATTTTTGTTGTTTAAATTAAAAAATTACTATTACTGATTAGGCATCATAAATATTTTTGCAGTTTACATAATAATTTTAGCGATTAAGCCAAAAAAGAAAATTTTGGTTCCAGGAGTTTCGGTTACTATTGAGACAAGTAGCTATTATTACTATAGAGTTCATTACATGGACTGTTTTATTGCTTCAAAATTCAAATATCTTTGAAAAGACTGCAGTATGAAAATACATCAAAAATGCAATTTTTTTGACAAAATTGATTCTACTTTAAAAAGTATTTTATTTTTAAATACAAAAGTGACTAGATGTTGCAATTTCCTTTAAAATGAGCTATTATACAGCTCTCTATGATTTTCCAATGCCCAGCTAGCTGAGGAGGAAGAAAAAGCGGAAAGAAAAAAAATATCCCCTTTGTGGAGAATAACGTGGTTAAAGTCAATTTTCTTGATTTTCAAGCCAATATATTTTCTTTGTTATTCAAGCCAAAGGGCGATAAGTTTCCTTTATAGAGGATTCGGACAAGGCGGTTCTAATGGTGTACTTTTTGTTTTGATCTGACTCTTTTTTTAGGAGTTGGGGGGTTTTATATTTCTTAACATTGGAGGTGATCGTCTCTTACTAGGTTGCTAGCTACCGCTGCAACCCGGATGACTCTTTTCTCAGGAGTTAGGGGTTTTTATATTTCTTAACATTGGACGTGATCGTCTCTTACTAGGTTGCTAGTTGTTTGTTAATTAGGCAGAATGTTGTAGTAGCCGCCACTTTTCTTGATTTTCAAGCCAATATATTTCCCTTGCTCTTCAAGCCAAATAACAGAAAGTTTACTATACAGGAATTTCGGACAAGGCGGTTCTAATGGTGTACTTTTTGTTTTTTTTTTAGGAGTTATGGGTTTTTATATTTCTTAACAATGGGCTTGATCGTCTCCTACTAGGTTGCTAGCTATCGCTGCAACCCGGATTATTAAAGCCAAAGGACGGTAAGTTTGCTATATAGAAGTTTTGGACAAGTCGGTTCTAATAGTGTACTTCTTGTTTTTCTCTGAATCTTCTTTCAGGAGTTATAGGTCACTTTAGTTTTTACTATGGGCGTGATCGTCTCTTACTAGGTTGCTAGCTACCGCTGTAACCCGGATTTAATGTAATTCGTTCCTTAATGTAAGTAATGCAACCCGGATTGACAACCCAGATTATGTAAACCCTGATTACAAACATGAAAAAGCCCACGGCTTTTTCTTCTTTTGAGTAGTAAGAGACGACTCTCAAAGAATAAGGGAGCTAAGTCCAATGTATGTAATGGTTTGTTCTTCTAATGATCGTCTTTTAATATAATATTTTTAACCCCATTAATTTCCTTTAAAATGGAGCCATTGAACAACTCTCTACGATGTTCCAATGCCAATCTATCTGTGGAATTACAAACCTATACTATAATTAAGTGGCGTAAAAATTTAGCATAGGCAAGAGGTCGTTCTTTATTATAATTTTGTTTTGATCTGACTCTTTTTTTAGGAGTTGGGGGGTTTTATATTTCTTAACATTGGAGGTGATCGTCTCTTACTAGGTTGCTAGCTACCGCTGCAACCCGGATCATAGCTCTAATATAAAGCTATGACGACATTCATTATTTATCTAGTAGGTTTTCAGACAAGGTAGTTCTAATGATGTACTTTTGTTTTGATCTTACTCTATTTTTAGGAGTTTTGGGTTTTTATATTTCTTAGCATTGGACTGATCGTCTATTACTAGGTTGCTAGCTACTGCTGCAACCCAAATTCACATATATATTTATTTATGAGAGGCAGCCTGTTCGAGTGGTCCAAGGCACTGGTGTTAGCCACCAGTCTCTTCAGAGGCGTGGGTTCAATTCTTACCGCTGGTATACGATTATGTTTGAAAGACTGCAGTGTGAAAAGACATCAAAATGCAGTTTTTGGTGGATAAATTTATTCTCTTTTAGAAATAATTTATTTTAGTTACTATAGATTTTTAACCCAATTAATTTCCTTTAAAATGAACTATTGAACAACCCTCTACGATGTTCCAGTGCCAAGCTATCTCTGGATACAAAAAAAGAAAAAAAAAAGAAAAAAAGAAAAAAATATCCCGTTTAGGCAGAATGTTGTAGTAGCTGCCACTTTTCTTGATTTTCAAGCCAATATATTTCCCTTGCTGTTCAAGCTAAGGGACAGAAAGTTTACTATACAGGGGTTTCGGACAAGGCGGTTCTAATGGTGTACTTTTTGTTTTGATCTGACTCTTTTTTTAGGAGTTGGGGGGTTTTATATTTCTTAACATTGGAGGTGATCGTCTCTTACTAGGTTGCTAGCAACCGCTGCAACCGGATACCGCTGGTATACGATTATGTTTGAAAGACTGCAGTGTGAAAAGACATCAAAATGCAGTTTTTGGTGGAAAAATTTATTCTCTTTTAGAAATAATTTATTTTAGTTACTATAGATTTTTAACCGAATTAATTTCCTTTAAAATGAGCTATTGAACAACCCTCTACGATGTTCCAGTGCCAAGCTATCTCTGGATACAAAAAAAGAAAAAAAAAGAAAAAAGAAAAAAATATCCCGTTTAGGCAGAATGTTGTAGTAGCTGCCACTTTTCTTGATTTTCAAGCCAATATATTTCCCTTGCTGTTCAAGCCAAGGGACAGAAATTTTACTATGCAGGGGTTTCGGACAAGGCGGTTCTAATGGTGTACTTTTTGTTTTGATCTGACTCTTTTTTTAAGAACTATGGGTTTTTATATTTCTTAACATTGGACGTGATCGTCTCTTACTAGGTTGCTAGCTACCGCTGCAACCCGGATACAGCTGGTATACGATTATGTTTGAAAGACTGCAGTGTGAAAAGACATCAAAATGCAGTTTTTGGTGGAAAAATTTATTCTCTTTTAGAAATAATTTATTTTAGTTACTATAGATTTTTAACCCAATTAATTTCCTTTAAAATGAGCTATTGAACAACCCTCTACGATGTTCCAGTGCCAAGCTATCTCTGGATACAAAAAAAGAAAAAAAAAAGAAAAAAGAAAAAAATATCCCGTTTAGGCAGAATGTTGTAGTAGCTGCCACTTTTCTTGATTTTCAAGCCAATATATTTCCCTTGCTGTTCAAGCCAAGGGACAGAAATTTTACTATGCAGGGGTTTCGGACAAGGCGGTTCTAATGGTGTACTTTTTGTTTTGATCTGACTCTTTTTTTAAGAACTATGGGTTTTTATATTTCTTAACATTGGACGTGATCGTCTCTTACTAGGTTGCTAGCTACCGCTGCAACCCGGACTACCCCTATAGCCACCATATATCAGTTACTATGGGCGAGAGATCGTTCTTTACTGTACTCAAACAATCAAGTAGCTAACTAAGTCCAATGTATGGAATGGTTTGTTATTTCAGTGATCGTCTTTTAATGTAAAAAAATATAAATACTGTAATCTTAACTATAGTGAAGTTGCCTATGCAAGTTAGTATAGGGAAGAGTTCGATCTTTATTAAATGTATATATATTTTTATTGCTGCTACATAAACTGCAATTGCTCCTTCCAAAATTAATATACGAATTTTCTAAGAAGTACGCCTCCGTATATTCACTGTGTTGTCGAACATTTTCCATTGCATCTATAAACTGTTCCGCAGTTGCCAATCCATACCTTGGAAGCTTTTCGTTAAACTGACAACATTTCTTTTGGATATTGCCATGAAGCTTTGCCAAAGCATTTCTAGCCGACTTTTCAACAGCATCCGCTCTTTCAAAGAGAATTTTAATCTGTAATTTCGAATACTTTTCGTGACCCCGATAAAACATGCGTAAAATGTTTCTCAATTTACAAAGATCAGCCTGCATTTTTGCCATCTTCTTGTATTTCTGAATGTAATTTTTCCCTTTGTCCTTATGCGTTCTTCGGTACAACCTCGCAGAGAATTTAATTTTTTCATTATAGCTTTTGTCACCCCAGTATCTACCCATTATTCTGGTAGCAACTTTTTTCTTATGTTTGTTTCGGTAATCTATATCGTTATCATACCGTTCCTTGCTCTTTTGTTTCGCTGTCTCAATTTTCCCTTCTCGATACCCCTGATCCGTAAGATACCTCTGTTTTGCTCTGTCATATTTCATTTTCTTAAATCCTGGATCACAAGACATCTTAGTAGCAATCCTTACGCGTGCTCGAGCTTTATTGCGTTTGGTGGCATTTTTATCTCTTTTAAATAAACTTTTCTTATATTTCAGGATGTTAGCTTTATTTTTTGTGTAGTAAAGTTTTCTATTAGTAGAAATTTGGATTGTTCTATTTTGATATTGTTTTTGGTTATTCTTTCTTTTTTCCACTCGCGTGAGACCATATTTTTTCAAGATTTAAAATTATTAAGCACACAAAATCCAGTGTCGAGTATCTAAAACCTAGCATAAAACAAAAATAATTTTTAAATTTTCAGGTATTTATCTTGTTTGAATTTCAAAATTAGTATTATTGGTTAGACACCATAAATATTTTTGCAGTTTAAATAATAAGTTTAGTGATTCTGGACTGAAAACTAAAATAATTGCAATTATGAGACAATAATATGGAGATATGTACTTTACGGGTTACAGGATACAATAATAAATTTGAACTGAGATGAAAAAAAAATTTCTTCCAGGAGACAAAAAGCAAAACTAATTTTAGAATTTTCATGTATTTTTGTTGTTTAAATTAAAAAATTACTATTACTGATTAGGCATCATAAATATTTTTGCAGTTTACATAATAATTTTAGCGATTAAGCCAAAAAAGAAAATTTTGGTTCCAGGAGTTTCGGTTACTATTGAGACAAGTAGCTATTATTACTATAGAGTTCATTACATGGACTGTTTTATTGCTTCAAAATTCAAATATCTTTGAAAAGACTGCAGTATGAAAATACATCAAAAATGCAATTTTTTTGACAAAATTGATTCTACTTTAAAAAGTATTTTATTTTTAAATACAAAAGTGACTAGATGTTGCAATTTCCTTTAAAATGAGCTATTATACAGCTCTCTATGATTTTCCAGTGCCCAGCTAGCTGAGCAGAAAGAAAAAGCGGAAAGAAAAAAATATCCCGTTTGTGGAGAATAACGTGGTAAAAGTCAATTTTCTTGATTTTCAAGCCAATATATTTTCTTTGTTATTCAAGCCAAAGGGCGGTAAGTTTCCTTTATAGAGGATTCGGACAAGGCGGTTCTAATGGTGTACTTTTTGTTTTGATCTGACTCTTTTTTTAGGAGTTGGGGGGTTTTATATTTCTTAACATTGGAGGTGATCGTCTCTTACTAGGTTGCTAGCTACCGCTGCAACCCGGATACAAGATTTAAAATTATTAAGCACACAAAATCCCGTGTCGAGTATCTAAAACCTAGCATAAAACAAAACTAATTTTAAAATTTTCAGGTATTTATCTTGTTTGAATTACAAAATTAGTATTATTGGTTAGACACCATAAATATTTTTGCAGTTTAAATAATAAGTTTAGTGATTCTGGACTGAAAACTAAAATAATTGCAATTATGAGACAATAATATGGAGATATGTACTTTACGGGTTACAGGATACAATAATAAATTTGAACTGAGATGAAAAAAAAATTTCTTCCAGGAGACAAAAAGCAAAACTAATTTTAGAATTTTCATGTATTTTTGTTGTTTAAATTAAAAATTACTATTACTGATTAGGCATCATAAGTATTTTTGCAGTTTACATAATAATTTTAGCGATTAAGCCAAAAAAGAAAATATTGGTTCCAGGAGTTTCGCTTACTATTGAGACAAGTAGCTATTATTACTATAGAGTTCATTACATGGACTGTTTTATTGCTTCAAAATTCAAATATCTTTGAAAAGACTGCAGTATGAAAATACATCAAAAATGCAATTTTTTTGACAAAATTGATTCTACTTTAAAAAGTATTTTATTTTTAAATACAAAAGTGACTAGATGTTGCAATTTCCTTTAAAATGAGCTATTATACAGCTCTCTATGATTTTCCAGTGCCCAGCTAGCTGAGCAGAAAGAAAAAGCGGAAAGAAAAAAATATCCCGTTTGTGGAGAATAACGTGGTAAAAGTCAATTTTCTTGATTTTCAAGCCAATATATTTTCTTTGTTATTCAAGCCAAAGGGAGGTAAGTTTCCTTTATAGAGGATTCGGACAAGGCGGTTCTAATGGTGTACTTTTTGTTTTGATCTGACTCTTTTTTTAGGAGTTGGGGGGTTTTATATTTCTTGACATTGGAGGTGATCGTCTCTTACTAGGTTGCTAGCTACCGCTGCAACCCGGATACTATGGGTTACAGTTCGTTCCTTATTATAATATATTACAAACAGGAAAAAGCCTACGGCTTTTTCTTCTTTGAAATAGTAAGAGACGAACGTCAAACGATCAAGTAGCTAACTAAGTCCAATGTATGCACTAAGTTTTTATTCCAATGATCGTCTTTTAATGTAGAATTAATTTTGTTAATTACAAAAGGTTTCTATATACAGCAGTTTTTTTAAAATGAGCCATTACACAGCTCTTTATTATGACCACGAACCGTTTGATTTCATACTTAAGTTACTATGGGTTACAGTTCGTTCCTTATTGTATATGCCCCAGTGCAAAGCTTACAACCCTTGCCCTGAGGGCTGTAGGGGGAGGGGCTGTCATCCTTAATGACCTAATTTCAAAAGCTATTAACTGCGTTGAATAACATGGCTATCGAAAAATGAGTTTTGGAAAAAGGTTCTATTTAACAAAAATTAATTACAAAAAGCACTAGATCAAGAGATTTCCTTTAAAATGAGCTTTTGAACAACTCTCTAATATGCTCCAGTTTCAAGCTATCTGTGGATAAGAAAGAAGAAAGAAAAAAGATGCCGTTTAGGCATCGTCTCTTAATGTAAAGCTACTGCTGCAACCCAAATTCACATATATATTTATTTATGAGAGGCAGCCTGGCCGAGTGGTCCAAGGCACTGGTGTTAGCCACCAGTCTCTTCAGAGGCGTGGGTTCAATCTCTTACCGCTGGTATACGATTATGTTTGAAAGACTGCAGTGTGAAATGACATCAAAATGCAGTTTTTGGTGGAAAAATTTATTCTCTTTTAGAAATAATTTATTTTAGTTACTATAGATTTTTAACCCAATTAATTTCCTTTAAAATGAGCTATTGAACAACCCTCTACGATGTTCCAGTGCCAAGCTATCTCTGGATACAAAAAAAGAAAAAAAAAAGAAAAAAAAAAAAAAAAATATCCCGTTTAGGCAGAATGTTGTAGTAGCTGCCACTTTTCTTGATTTTCAAGCCAATATATTTCCCTTGCTGTTCAAGCCAAGGGACAGAAATTTTACTATGCAGGGGTTTCGGACAAGGCGGTTCTAATGGTGTACTTTTTGTTTTGATCTGACTCTTTTTTTAAGAACTATGGGTTTTTATATTTCTTAACATTGGACGTGATCGTCTCTTACTAGGTTGCTAGCTACCGCTGCAACCCGGATGTTGAATTACAAACCTATACTATAATTAAGTGGCGTATAAAATTTATTATAGGCAAGAGGTCGTTCTTTATTATAAATTTTGTTTTGATCTGACTCCTCTGTTAGGAACTATGGGTTTTTATATTTCTTAACATTGGACGTGATCGTCTCTTACTAGGTTGCTAGCTACCGCTGCAACCCGGATTCAATAATCAAATATCTTTGAAAAGACATCAAAAATACAGTTTTTAGTGGAAAAATTTATCCTGTTTTAAAAATAATTTGTTTGAGTTTCAAAAGATTTGTAACCCAATTAATTTTCTTTAAAATAAGCCATTGAACAGCTCTCTACGATGTTCCAGTGCCAAGCTATCTCTGGATACAAAGAAAAGAGAAAAAAATATCCCATTTGGGGAGAATAACGTGGTTAAAGTCAATTTTCTTGATTTTCAAGCCAATATATTTCCCTTGCTCTTCAAACCAAGGGACAGAAAGTTTCCTATAAAGGGGTTTCGGACAAGGCGGTTCAATGGTGTGCTTTTTGTTTTGATCTGACTCGTTTTTTAGGAGCTATGGGTTTTTATATTTCTTAACATTGGACGTGATCGTCTCTTACTAGGTTGCTAGCTACCGCTGCAACCCGGACTAGAGATGCTTTCGCAAAACTTCATAGTAATATCCAAAAGAAATGTTGCATGTTTAGTGAAAAGCTTCCAAGGTATGGACCGGCAACAGTGGAACAGTTTACAGAGGTAATGGGAAATCTTATACATCACTGTGAATATATGGAGGCATAATTGTCCTTTACTTGGTTTGAGCTTAAATTCGATGATCGAGCCTTTATGTAATGCTAGCTACCGCTGCAACCCGGATAATCGTCTTTTAATGTAACTCTTACTAGGTTGCTAGCTACCGCTGCAACCCAGATTCCAGTTACTATAGACTATAGTTCGCTCTTTAATGTAATTTTAGAAATAATTTATTTTAGTTACTATAGATTTTTAACCCAATTAATTTCCTTTAAAATGAGCTATTGAACAACCCTCTACGATGTTCCAGTGCCAAGCTATCTGTGGAAAAGAAAGAAAAGAGAAAAAAGAGAAAAAATATCCCGTTTAGGCAGAATGTTGTAGTAGCTGCCACTTTTCTTGATTTTCAAGCCAATATATTTCCCTTGCTGTTCCAGCCAAGGGACAGAAAGTTTCCTATACAGGGGTTTCGGACAAGGCGGTTCTAATGGTGTACTTTTTGTTTTGATCTGACTCCTCTCTTAGGAACTATGGGTTTTTACATTTCTTAACATTGGACGTGATCGTTTCTTACTAGGTTGCTAGCTACCGCTGCAACCCGGAAAGACGAGTCTCAAAAAATCAAGTAGCTAGCTAATTCCATTGTATGCAATTGTTTGTTATTCCAATGATCGTCTTTTATCGTAACTAGGTTTTAGCCATCTCTACAGCCATGATACTGATGGAAATTACATAATCCCTATTTATGTTTCAGTTAACATGGGCAAGGTGTCGTTCTTTATTGTAATTACTAGGTTTCAGCTATCTCTACAACCATGATACCGAGGAAACTTATATAATCCACAGTTTTAATGAACTAAATCAAGGTTTTATGTAATTACTTATTTTAATATTTTAGTTACTATAGGCTAGAGTTCGTTCCTTATTATATAATTTTAACCCCATTAATTTCCTTCAAAATGAGCCATTGAACAACTCTCTACAATGTTCCAGTGCATATGCTATCTGTTGAATTACTAGTGGCGTATAAAATTTAGTATAGGTAAGAGGTCGTTCTTTATTATATTTCAAAGAAGTACGCCTCCGTATATTCACTGTGTTGTCGAACATTTTCCATTGCATCTGTAAACTGTTCCGCAGTTGCCAATCCATACCTTGGAAGCTTTTCATTAAACTGACAACATTTCTTTTGGATATTACTATGAAGCTTTGCCAAGGAATTTCTAGCCGACTTTTCAACAGCATCCGCTCTTTCAAAGAGAATTTTAATCTGTAATTTTGAATACTTTTCGTGATCCTGGTAAAACATGCGTAAAATATTTCTCAATTTACGAAGATCAGCCTGCATTTTTGCCATCTTCTTGTATTTCTGAATGTAATTTTTCCCTTTGTCCTTATGCGTTCTTCGGTACAACCTCGCAGAGAATTTAATTTTTTCATTATAGCTTTTGTCACCCCAGTATCTACCCATTATTCTGGTAGCAACTTTTTTCTTATGTTTGTTTCGGTAATCTTCATCATTATCATACCGTTCCCTGCTCTTTTGTCTAGCCTGCTCAATTGTTGCTTCTCTATAAAGTTTATCATTGTGATAACGCTCCTTGATCTTTTGTCTAGCCTGCTCAATTCTTGCTTCTCTATAAAGTTTATCATTGTGATAACGCTCCTTGATCTTTTGTTTAGCCTGCTCAATTCTTGCTTCTCTGTAATGTTCATCATTACCATACCGTTCCTTGATCTTTTGTTTGGCTGTCTCAATTTTTGCATGTCTATAATCTTCATCATTGTGATAACACATCTTGCTGTTTTCTTTTGCTCTCTCAATTATTACTTCGCGATACGCCTGGTCGGTTGAATACCTTTGTTTTGCTCTCTCAATTATTACTTCTCGATACACCTGGTCGGTTGAATACCTTTGCTTTTTTCTTTTCAAGTTACTATCTCTGTTGTTTGTGTAGTACTCTTTCTTCAACTTGCGTATAGCCTGCTTTGATCTAACCATTATTCTAATCAAGAATGAGAGAATTTTCAGTTTTGACTTTCCTTATATACTAATTATGACGTCACTCTATTCACGTCATAGCTCTAATATAAAACTATGATGACGTTCATTATTTATCTAGTAGGGTTTCAGACAAGGTATTTCTAATGATGTACTTTTGTTTTGATCTGACTCTATTTTTAGGAGTTTTGGGTTTTTATATTTCTTAGCATTGGACTGATCGTCTATTACTAGGTTGCTAGCTACTGCTGCAACCCAAATTCACATATATATTTATTTATGAGAGGCAGCCTGGCCGAGTGGTCCAAGGCACTGGTGTTAGCCACCAGTCTCTTCAGAGGCGTGGGTTCAATTCTTACCGCTGGTATACGATTATGTTTGAAAGACTGCAGTGTGAAAAGACATCAAAATGCAGTTTTTGGAGTGGTCCAAGGCACTCGTGTTACCCACCAGTCTCTTCGGAGGCGTGGGTTAAAATCTTACCGCTGGTATACGATTATGTTTGAAAGACTGCAGTGTGAAAAGACATCAAAAATGCAGTTTTTGGTGGAAAAATTTATTCTCTTTTAGAAATAATTAATTTTAGTTACTATAGATTTTTAACCCAATTAATTTCCTTTAAAATGAGCTATTGAACAACCCTCTACGATGTTCCAGTGCCAAGCTATCTCTGGATACAAAAAAAGAAAAAAAGAAAAAAAGAAAAAAATATCCCGTTTGTGGAGAATAACGTGGTTCAAGTCAATTTTCTTGATTTTCAAGACAATATATTTTCCTTGCTGTTCAAGCCAAGGGACAGAAAGTTTCCTATACAGGGGTTTCAGACAAGGCGGTTCTAATGGTGTACTTTTTGTTTTGATCTGACTCCTTTGTTAGGAACTATGGGCTTTTATATTTCTTAACATTGGACGTGATCGTCTCTTACTAGGTTGCTAGCTACCGCTGCAACCCGGATTGCTAGCTACCGCTGCAACCCGGATACTGCCGCAACCCAGATTCACATATATATTTATTTATGAGAGGCAACCTGACCGAGTGGTCCAAGGCACTGGTGTTAGCCACCAGTCTCTTCGGAGGCGTGGGTTCAAATCTTACCGCTGGTATGCGATTATGTTTGAAAGACTGCAGTGTGAAAAGACATCGAAAATGCAGTTTTTGGTGGAAAAATTTATTCTCTTTTAGAAATAATTTATTTTAGTTACAAAAGATTTTTAACCCAATTAATTTCCTTTAAAATGAGCTATTGAACAACCCTTTACGATGTTCCAGTGCCAAGCTATCTCTGGATACAAAAGAAAAGAGAAAAAAATATCCCGTTTGTGGAGAATAACCTGGTAAAAGTCAATTTGCTTGATTTTCAAGCCAATATATTTTCTTTGTTATTCAAGCCAAAGAGCGGCAAGTTTCATTTATAGAGGTTTCGGACAAGGCAGTTCTAATGGTGTACTTTTTGTTTTGATCTGACTCCTCTGTTAGGAACTATGGGTTTTTATATTTCTTAACATTGGACGTGATCGTCTCTTACTAGGTTGCTAGCTACCGCTGCAACCCGGAGGTTGCTAGCTACCGCTGCAACCCGGAGGTTGCTAGCTACCGCTGCAACCTGGATTTAACATTGGACGTAATCGTCTCTTACTAGGTTGCTAGCTACCACTGTAACCCGGATTCCAGAAGACAATTATGACTTTAAATTAAGAGATGAAATAAATTCTTAGACTTTTCATCAGCTGTATTCTTCAAGCACTCTACTGATACTGACACATGCTCATATATTGTTTTTATGTGGATTGCGTTTCTTTGTTGCTATATTGCCGTAGAAAATAAATTAATTTTTTGTTTGTTTTCTGCTCAGTCATTAATTTTATTATATAAATTGCAAATATACTTAAGTTGAGCAATAATGTTAATTTTTTAATTCCAACCAGAAAAATGCGAGAAGATTTGAAAATTGGTTTTGGTTTTTGTTCGATTTAATCAACTAAAATTTTTTCATTCCTCACTATTTTTTAAATTTCGCCTCAAAAGCATTTGGAAAAGTGGATGAAAAATTTAATTTCAAAAGGCTTACTGATCAAAAACTGGTTACTGCAAATTTTTTTCTCTGCAACTTTTTCTCTGCAACTGGTTACTGCAAAGCTTTCTCTGTTTTTTTGGTAGTATTGTTTTTTTAACTTGCGTGTAGCTTGCTTGATTGAAACCATTATGTAACCATTAGTTGAATGTTGAAGTCATTGAATGTTATTAATTTACTTTAAAATGATCCATTGAACAACTCTCTACGATGTTCCAGTGCTATGCTATCTATGGAATATAAAGTTTAAAATACAACCTTACCGCGAACTGTTTGATTGCTTCAAAAATCAAATATCTTTGAAAAGACAGCAGTACGGAAAGATATCAAAAATACAGTTTTTAGTGGAAAAATTTATCCTGTTTTAAAATAATTTGTTTTAGTTACAAATGGTTTTTAACCCAATTAATTTCCTTTAAAATGAGCCATTGAACAACTTTCTACGATGTTCCAGTGCAAAGCTATCTCTGGATAACAAGAAAGAAAGAAAAAAATATCCCGTTTAGGCAGATTGTTTTAGTAGCTGCCACTTTTTTTGATTTTCAAGCCAATATATTTCCCTTGCTGTTCAAGCCAAATGACAGAAAGTTTCCTATACAGGGGTTTCAGGCAAGGTGGTTCTAATGGTGTACTTTTGGTTTTGATCTGACTCCTTTTTTAGGAACTATGGGTTTTTTTATTTCTTAACATTGGACGTTATCGTCTCTTATTAGGTTGCTAGCTACCGCTGCAACCCAGATTTATATTTCTTAACATTGGACGTGATCGTCTCTTACAAGGTGGCTTATCATATAAACTATAGCCTACAGTTTGTTACCTCGAACTGTTTGAAATACCACAAACTGTTTGATTTATGTATCATATTGTTAATTTTACAACTTCGATTAATGACGTTATAGTCCAAGCGGCTAGTATGTTTGGCCGTTAACCGAAAGGTTGGTGTTTCAAATCCAGCCGGTGTCTTTTTCCTTTGATTTGTAGTTCAGCTATCAATAAAATCCTATCATTACAATATCATTAACTATAATTAAGTTGAGTATCTAATCTATTATAGGCAAGAGTCAATTCTTACCGCTGGTATACGATTATGTTTGAAAGACTGCAGTGTGAAAAGACATCAAAATGCAGTTTTTGGAGTGGTCCAAGGCACTCGTGTTACCCACCAGTCTCTTCGGAGGCGTGGGTTCAAATCTTACCGCTGGTATACGATTATGTTTGAAAGACTACAGTGTGAAAAGACATCAAAAATGCAGTTTTTGGTGGAAAAATTTATTCTCTTTTAGAAATAATTAATTTTAGTTACTATAGATTTTTAACCCAATTAATTTCCTTTAAAATGAGCTATTGAACAACCCTCTACGATGTTCCAGTGCCAAGCTATCTCTGGATACAAAAAAAGAAAAAAAGAAAAAAAGAAACAAATATCCCGTTTGTGGAGAATAACGTGGTTCAAGTCAATTTTCTTGATTTTCAAGACAATATATTTCCCTTGCTGTTCAAGCCAAGGGACAGAAAGTTTCCTATACAGGGGTTTCAGACAAGGCGGTTCTAATGGTGTACTTTTTGTTTTGATCTGACTCTTTTTTTAGGAGCTACGGGTTTTTATATTTCTTAACATTGGAGGTGATCGTCTCTTACTAGGTTGCTAGCTACCGCTGCAACCCGGATTTTGATCTTACTCTATTTTTAGGAGTTTTGTTATATTTCTTAGCATGGGACTGATCGTCTCTTACTAGGTTGCTAGCTACTGCTGCAACCCAAATTCATATATATATTTATTTATGAGAGGCAGCCTGGCAGAGTGGTCCAAGACACTGGTGTTAGCCACCAGTCTCTTCGGAGGCGTGGGTTCAAATCTTACCGCTGGTATACGATTATGTTTGAAAGACTGCAGTGTGAAAAGACATCAAAAATGCAGTTTTTGGTGGAAAAATTTATTGTCTTTTAGAAATAATTTATTTTAGTTACTATAGATTTTTAACCCAATTAATTTCCTTTAAAATGAGCTATTGAACAACCCTCTACGATGTTCCAGTGCCAAGCTATCTGTGGAAAAGAAAAAAAAAGAAAAGAGAAAAAAATATCCCGTTTGGGGAGAATAACGTGGTTAAAGTCAATTTTCTTGATTTTCAAGCCAATATATTTCCCTTGCTGTTCAAGCCAAGGGACAGAAAGTTTCCTATACAGGGGTTTCGGACAAGGCGGTTCTAATGGTGTACTATTTGTTTTGATCTGACTCCTTTGGTAAGAACTATGGGTTTTTATATTTCTTAACATTGGACGTGATCGTCTCTTACTAGGTTGCTAGCTATCGCTGCAACCCGGAAAAAAAACACATTGTGCCCACATCGTTCTTTACTCAGGCAGTGCTATCGCGCTGCCTATGATAATAAACTGATTACACACAGGAAAAAGCCTACGGCTTTTTCTTCTTTTAAATAGTAAGAGACGAGTCTCAAATAATCAAGTAGCTAGCTAATTCCAAAGGTATGCAATTTTTGTTATTCCAATGATCGTTTTTTATTGTAACTAGGTTTCAGCCATCTCTACAGCCATGATACTATTGGAAATTACATAATCCCTATTTATGTTTTAGTTAACATGGGCAAGGTGTCGTTCTTTATTGTACTGTACATTGAATTAGTTGTTCTCTGTCATCTTTGGGTATGTCCTGTTGTAGGTGTTCTAAAATCGTGGCCATCATTACATCAAAACCTTTCTTATTTGAAAGGGATCTTAGACTCTTCAATTGGTATTTTGTCTTTATCTGCTCACAACTGTCACAATGCATTGTGGGGTATACATCCCTAATGTTAGCTACCTTATCAAGGCTCTCACCAAATAATTTTATTATTGTATTTTCATCCACAGAAACTCTAATATTGCTATCACCGTAAATGAAGTCTTGACTATTATTACGACAGAGTCTACTTGACACTTCTTCTATGTAATGACTTAGTTCCTTGTACGAGCCCTCGACTTTTAGTAGATTAATAAGTTGTATAATCTTACATTTTGATACTGCCTTATATACGCTATTAATGAAACAGTTCAAGACAGGAAAATGTGGAGCTAGTGCCCTTAGAGAACGCAAATAGCTCTGACATCCCTCATTTGGGCTACAGTATAACGAATGCCCATGCTTTCTTGTGTCCCTGTAATTGATTTCACAATAATCCAAGCCGCCAAGGTAGAAATTAACCACTTTGTCAGTTGAAAATTTTAATGCTATATTATTTTCAAGGATATCAAAAAGAATTTGACATAATTCAATATCCGTCGGATAGAGCTTGCAGATATCAGGGTGACATTGCCAAGTAACCTGCTGCCCAATTTTTGGTTTTGAATGTTTACTCAGATTGTTATAGGTGACTTCAGCCATCATAATTTCCTTGTCAGATCTAGTTTTAGAGCATTTTTCAATAGTTGTCTCGTACTTTTCAGGACAGTTTGTTCTACTACACAAAGAATTTTTTGCCAAATATTCAGTAGAACTAAACGAACTGTTTAAAACACAGTTAGAAATGCTTTTTTCTTGAGTCGGTGTTCCAGGAATTTGTTCTAAATCATTAGTCTTACAAACACATTTACTAATAACCCTAACAGGCTCGTTTTCGCCATAATTGAAAAACATTGCTTTTCCTTCGCTGTTGATAGGTATGCTTGTATATATATTTTTATTGCTGCTACATAAACTGCAATTGCTCGTTCCAAAATTAATATACGAATTTTCTAAGAAGTACGCCTCCGTATATTCACTGTGTTGTCGAACATTTTCCATTGCATCTATAAACTGTTCCGCAGTTGCCAATCCATACATTGGAAGCTTTTCGGTAAACTGACAACATTTCTTTTGGATATTACTATGAAGCTTTGCCAAGGAATTTCTAGCCGACTTTTCAACAGCATCCGCTCTTTCAAAGAGAACTTTAATCTGTAATTTTGAATACTTTTTGTGATCCCGATAAAACATGCGTAAAATGTTTCTCAATTTACAAAGATCAGCCTGCATTTTTGCCATCTTCTTGTATTTCTGAATTTAATTTTTCCCTTTGTCCTTATGCGTTCTTCGGTACAACCTCGCAGAGAATTTAATTTTTTCATTATAGATTTTGTCACCCCAGTAACGCTCCTTGATCTTTTGTTTGGCTGTCTCAATTTTTGCATGTCTATAATCTTCATCATTGTGATAACACATCTTGCTGTTTTGTTTTGCTCTCTCAATTATTACTTCTCGATACGCCTGGTCGGTTGAATACCTTTGTTTTGCTCTCTCAATTATTACTTCTCGATACGCCTGGTCGGTTGAATACCTTTGTTTTGCTCTCTCAATTTTTACTTCTCGAACGCCTGGTCGGTTGAATACCTTTGTTTTGCTCTCTCAATTATTACTTCTCGATACGCCTGGTCGGTTGAATACCTTTGTTTTGCTCTCTCAATTTTTACTTCTCGATGTGCCTGGTCGGTTGAATACCTTTGCTTTTCTCTTTTCAAGATACTATCTCTGTTGTTTGTGTAGTACTGTTTTTTCAAATTGCGTATAGCTTGCTTCGATCTAACCATTATTCTAATCAAGAATGAGAGAATTTATATCTGTGTCGTTCTTAAGTAGTAATTATGACGTCACGGCGTAATGATTTTATTGACGTCAAGGCGCAATGATATTATTTCATGACGTCATCAGAAACAACAATATAATTTCGTGTTTTTCTATTCACTTCATAGCTCTAATATAAAGCTACGACATTCATTATTTATCTAGTAGGGTTTCAGACAAGGTAGTTCTAATGATTTACTTTTGTTTTGATCTTACTCTATTTTTAGGACTTTTGTTATATTTCTTAGCATGGGACTGATCGTCTCTTACTAGGTTGCTAGCTACTGCTGCAACCCAAATTCACATATATATCTATTTATGAGAGGCAGCCTGGCCGAGTGGTCCAAGACACTGGTGTTAGCCACCAGTCTCTTCGGAGGCGTGGGTTCAAATCTTACCGCTGGTATACGATTATGTTTGAAAGACTGCAGTGTGAAAAGACATCAAAAATGCAGTTTTTGGTGGAAAAATTTATTCTCTTTTAGAAATAATTTATTTTAGTTACTATAGATTTTTAACCCAATTAATTTCCTTTAAAATGAGCTATTGAACAACCCTCTACGATGTTCCAGTGCCAAGCTATCTGTGGAAAAGAAAAAGAAAAAAAAAGAAAAAAATATCCCGTTTGGGGAGAATAACGTGGTTAAAGTCAATTTTCTTGATTTTCAAGCCAATATATTTCCCTTGCTGTTCAAGCCACGGGACAGAAAGTTTCCTATACAGGGTTTTCGGACAAGGCGGTTCTAATGGTGTACTTTTTGTTTTGATCCGACTCCTGTTTTAGGAACTATGGGTTTTTATATTTCTTAACATTGGACGTGATCGTCTCTTACTAGGTTGCTAGCTACCGCTGCAACCCGGATGAAAGACTGGAGTGTGAAAAGACATCGAAAATGCAGTTTTTGGTGGAAAAATTTATTCTCTTTTAGAAATAATTTATTTTAGTTACTAAAGGTTTTTAACCCAATTAATTTACTTTAAAATGAGCTATTGAACAACCCTCTACGATGTTCCAGTGCCAAGCTATCTGTGGAAAAGAAAAAAAAAAAAAAGAAAAAATATCTCGTTTAGGCAGAATGTTGTAGTAGCTGCCACTTTTCTTGATTTTCAAGCCAATATATTTCCCTTGCTGTTCAAGCCAAGAGACAGAAAGTTTCCTATACAGGGATTTCGGACAAGGCGGTTCTAATTGTGTACTTTTTGTTTTGATCTGACTCCTCTGTTAGGAACTATGGGTTTTTATATTTCTTAACATTGGACGTGATCGTCTCTTATTAGGTTGCTAGCTACCGCTGCAACCCGGATCAATGATCAATCTTTAACATAATGCAGCTGCCTCTGCAACCCGGATACCGCAAAAATCTGGATAGCTTGTAGATACCCCTGGAACCACCGTATATCAGTTACTATGGGCGAGAGATCGTTCTTTACTGAAAAACTTTAGCGATTCTAAACTGAAAAACTAACTCAGTCCAATATATGCAATGGTGTGCTTTTCTAATGATCGTCCTTTAATATAAACTATGGACTAAAGTTCGTTCTTTAATGTAAAAATTCGATGAGAGAGCCTTTATGTAACCCGGATTAAAAAATTATTATCATATCTTATATGTAACTTTTATTTTATAAGTCTTCGATAATCTAATGGTAAGTATGCCCACTTGTTACCTGGGAGAAGGGGGTTCGATTCCCCGTCGGGGAGAACTTTTAATATGGTGAATTAAAAGCCCTATCTTTTCAATTTAAAATTTAAAAAAGAAACTTGTTTATTTACATTCTAGCTAAAATAATGAAGATAATATGAATGAACCACAGTGTTCAGTTTGTTTGGACTTGAGTTCGGTTTTTAACTATAAATACAAACAGGAAAAAGCCTACGGCTTTTTCTTCTTTTAAATAGTAAGAGACGAAACTCAAACAATCAAGTAGCTAACTAATTCCAATGTATGGAATGGTTTGTTATTTCAGTGATCGTCTTTTAATGTAAAAATATAAATACTGTAATCTTAACGATAGTGAAGTTGCGTATGCAAGTTAGTATAGGGAAGAGTTTGATCTTTATTATATGATTTCACAATAATCCAAGCCACCAAGGTAGAAATTAACCGCTTTGTCAGTTGAAAATTTTAATGCTATATTATTTTCAAGGATATCAAAAAGAATTTGACATAATTCAATATCCGTCGGATACAGCTTGCAGATATCAGGGTGACATTGCCAAGTAACCTGCTGCCCAATTTTTGGTTTTGAATGTTTACTCAGATTGTTATAGGTGACTTCAGCCATCATAATTTCCTTGTCAGATCTAGTTTTAGAGCATTTTTCAATAGTTGTCTCGTACTTTTCAGGACAGTTTGTTCTACTACACAGAGAATTTTTTGCCAAATATTCAGTAGAACTAAACGAACTGTTTAAAACACATTTAGAAATGCTTTTTTCTTGAGTCGGTGTTACAGGAATTTGTTCTAAATCATTAGTCTTACAAACACATTTACTAATAAACCTAAAAGGCTCGTTTGCGCCATAATTGAAAAACATTGCTTTTCCTTCGCTGTTGATAGGTATGCTTGTATTTATATTTTTATTGCTGCTACATAAACTGCAATTGCTCCTTCCAAAATTAATATACGAATTTTCTAAGAAGTACGCCTCCGTATATTCACTGTGTTGTCGAACATTTTCCATTGCATCTATAAACTGTTCCGCAGTTGCCAATCCATACCTTGGAAGCTTTTCGTTAAACTGACAACATTTCTTTTGGATATTACTATGAAGCTTTGCCAAAGAATTTCTAGCCGACTTTTCAACAGCATCCGCTCTTTCAAAGAGAATTTTAATCTGTAATTTTGAATACTTTTCATGATCCCGATAAAACATGCGTAAAATGTTTCTCAATTTACAAAGATCAGCCTTCATTTTTGCCATCTTCTTGTATTTCTGAATGTAATTTTTCCCTTTGGCCTTATGCGTTCTTCGGTACAACCTCGCAGAGAATTTAATTTTTTCATTATAGCTTTTGTCACCCCAGTATCTACCCATTATTCTGGTAGCAACTTTTTTCTTATGTTTGTTTCGGTAATCTTCATCATTATCATACCGTTCCTTGCTCTTTTGTCTAGCCTGATCAATTGTTGCTTCTCTATAAAGTTTATCATTGTTATAACGCTCCTTGATCTTTTGTCTAGCCTGCTCAATTCTTGCTTCTCTGTAATCTTCATCATTACCATACCGTTCCTTGCTCTTTTGTCTAGCCTGCTCAATTGTTGCTTTTCTATAAAGTTTATCATTGTGATAACGCTCCTTGATCTTTTATTTGGCTCTCTCAATTTTTACTTCTCGATACGCCTGGTCGGTTGAATACCTTTGCTTTTCTCTTTTCAAGATACTATATCTGTTGTTTGTGTAGTACTGTTTTTTCAACTTGCGTGCGACTTGCTTGATTGAAACCATTATGTAATTATGAATGAGAACATTTGCATCTTTGTAGTTCTTAAGTAGTAATTATGACGTCACAGCGTAATGATTTTGTTGATGTCATAGAGCAATGATATTATTTCATGACGTCTTCAGAAACAACAATATAATTTCGTGTTTTTCTATTCACGTCATAGCTCTAATATAAAACTATGATGACATTCATTATTTATCTAGTAGGGTTTCAGACAAGGTAATTCTAATGATGTACTTTTGTTTTGATCTGACTCTATTTTTAGGAGTTTTGTTATATTTCTTAGCATTGGACTGATCGTCTCTTACTAGGTTGCTAGCTACTGCTGCAACCCAAATTCACATATATATTTATTTATGAGAGGCAGCCTGGCCGAGTGGTCGAAGGCACTGGTGTTAGCCACCAGTCTCTTCGGAGGCGTGGGTTCAAATCTTACCGCTGGTATACAATTATGTTTGAAAGACTGGAGTGTGAAAAGACATCGAAAATGCAGTTTTTGGTTGAAAAATTTATTCTCTTTAAGAAATAATTTATTTTAGTTACAAAAGGTTTTAAACCCAATTAATTTACTTTAAAATGAGCTATTGAAGAACCCTCTACGATGTTCCAGTGCCAAGCTATCTGTGGAAAAGAAAAAAAGAAAAAAAAATATCTCGTTTAGGCAGAATGTTGTAGTAGCTGCCACTGTTCTCGATGTTCCAGCCAATACATATCCCTTGCTGTTCAAGCCAAGGGACAGAAAGTTTCCTATATAGGGGTTTCAGAAAAGGCGGTTCTAATGGTGTACTTTTTGTTTTGATCTGACTCCTCTGTTAGGAACTATGGGTTTTTATATTTCTTAACATTGGACGTGATCGTCTCTTACTAGGTTGCTAGCTACCGCTGCAACCCGAACAAGCGACTCAAAGCACTACGTAACTCATTTTAAAGGTAGAACTCTTTCTAATTAATTACAAGCTTCTTTGAAATAGTAAGAGACTAGCCTCAAACAATCAAGTAGCTAACTAAATCAAATGTATGTATTGGGTTTTTATTCCAATGACCGTCTTTTAGTGGAAAATTTTAATATATTGACCTTAAATATAACTGTACTAGCCTATACTATAGTTAAGTGGCCATTAAAATTTAGTATAGGCAAGAGGTCGTTCTTTATTATAACAAATTTTCTAAGAAGTACGCCTCCGTATATTCACTGTGTTGTCGAACATTTTCCATTGCATCTATAAACTGTTCCGCAGTTGCCAATCCATACCTTGGAATCTTTTCATTAAACTGACAACATTTCTTTTGGATATTACTATGAAGTTTTGCCAAAGCATTTCTTGCCGACTTTTCAAAAGCATCCGCTCTTTTAAAGATAATTTTAATCTGTAATTTTGAATGCTTTTTGTGATCCTGGTTAAACATGCGTAAAATGTTTCTCAATTTACGGATATCAGCCTGCATTTTTGCCATCTTCTTGTATTTCTGAATGTAATTTTTCCCTTTGTGCTTTTGCGTTCTTCGGTACAACCTCGCAGAGAATTTAATTTTTTCATTATAACTTTTGTCACCCAAGTATCTACCCATTATTCTGGTAGCAACTTTTTTCTTATGTTTGTTTCGGTAATCTTTATCATTATCATACCGTTCCTTGCTCTTTTGTTTGGCTATCTTAATTTTTGCATGTCTATAAACTTCATCATTATAATAACGCTGTTTGTCACTATCAATTTTTGCATGTCTATAATCTTCATCATTATAATAACGCTGTTTGTCACTATCAATTTTTGAATGTCTATAAACTTCATCATTATAATAACGCTGTTTGTCACTATCAATTTTTGCATGTCTATAAACTTCATCATTATAATAACGCTGTTTGTCACTATCAATTTTTGCGTGTCTATAAACTTCATCATTATAATAACGCTGATTGTCACTATCAATTTTCGCATGTCTATAAACTTCATCATTATAATAACGCTGTTTGTCACTATCAATTTTCGCATCTCGATACGCCTTGTCGGTTGAATACCTTTACTTTTCTCTTTTCAAGATGTTGTCTCTGTTTTTTGTATAGTACTGTTTTTTTTTTAAATTACGTATAACTCGCTTAAAAGGCGTCTTATTACAAAACAAGAAATAATATTCTTATCTAATTAACACTTCTTAAGACTCGTATCATGTACCCATAACCTAACAAAAATAAAACTAATTTTTTAATTTTCAGGTATTTTGTTAGTTTGAATGAAAAGATTAAAATTATTGCTCAGATATCATAAATATGTTTGCAGTTTACATAACAACTTTAGCGATTCTAAACTGAAAAATAAAATATATTAAAAAATTGAATTTTTTGGTCTGAAAATACATAGTAAATCCCAGATCGGGTAGTTAGAACCTAACCAAAAATAAAACTAATTTTAACATTTTAAGGTATATTTCTAGCTTGAATTGAAATATTCATACTATTGCTCGGATACCATGGATATTTTTGCAGTTTACACAAGCTGCAAAGAACGCATAAGGACAAAATTAAAAATTACATTCAGAAGTCCAAAAAGATGGCAACAATGCAGGCTGATCTTAGTAAATTGAGAAAAATTTTACAAATGTTTTACCGGGATTACGAAAAATATTCAAAATTAAAGATTAAAATTATCTCTGATAGAATGGATTTTGTTGAAAAGTCAGCTAGAGATGCTTTCGCAAAACTTCATAGTAATATCCAAAAGAAATGTTGCATGTTTAGTGAAAAGGTTCCAAGGTATGAACTGGCAACTGTGGAACAGTTTACAGATGTAATGGGAAATCTTATACATCACTGTGAATATATGGAGGCATAATTGTCCTTTACTTAGTTTCAACTTAAATTCGATGATCGAGACTTTATGTACTAACTACATCCAAAGACTATGACGTCATTGATCAATATTGTATATAAAAAATTATGTTTTTCGTAAAAAAAAATTAATTTAAAAGAAATTAAGTACAAATAGCGCTAGATCTAGAGATTTACATTAAAATGAGCCATTGAACAACTCTCTACGATGTTCCAGTGCCAAGCTATCTGTGGAAAAGAAAGAAAGAAAAAAATATCTCGTTTGTGGAGAATAACGTGGTTCAAGTCAATTTTCTTGATTTTCAAGCCAATATATTTTCTTTGTTATTCAAGCCAAAGGGCGGTAAGTTTCCTATATAGGGGTTTCGGACAAGGCGGTTCTAATGGTGTACTTTTTGTTTTGATCTGACTCTTTTCATAGGAGTTTGGGGTTTTTATATTTTTTTAACATTGGACGTGATCGTCTCTTACTAGGTTATAGCTACCGCTGCAACCCGGATATTATCATATCTTATATGTAACTTTTATTTTATAAGTGTTAGATAGTCTAATGGTAAGCATGCCTACTCGTTACCTGGGAGAAGGGGGTTCGACTCCCCGTCGGGGAGAACTTTTAATATGTTGAATTAAAAGCACTGTCTTTTCAATTGAATGAACCACAGGGTTCAGCTTCTTTGGACCTGAGTTCGTTTTTTAACTATAAATACAAACAGGAAAAAGCCTACGGCTTTTTCTTCTTTTAAATAGTAAGAGACGAAACTCAAACAATCAAGTAGCTAACTAAGTCCAATGTATGGAATGGTTTGTTATTTCAGTGATCGTCTTTTAATGTAAAACTCTCTACGATGTTCCAGTGCCAAACTATCTCTGGAAAAGAAGAAAAAAGAAAAAAAGAAAAAAAAATATCCCGTTTAGGCAGAATGTTGTAATAGCTGCCACTTTTCTTGATTTTCAAGCCAATATATTTCCCTTGCTGTTTCAAGCCAACGGACAGAAAGTTTCCTATACAGGGGTTTCGGACAAGGCGGTTCTAATGGTGTACTTTTGAATTTGATCTAACTTCTCTGTTAGGAACGATGGGTTTTTATATTTCTTAACATTGGACGTGATCGTCTCTTACTAGGTTGCTAGCTACCGCTGCAACCCGGATGGCTTGTTGTTTACTAGGTTTCAGCTATCTCTTCAGCCATGATACTGATGGAAATTACATAATCCCTATTTATGTTTCAGTTAACAGGGGCTAAGTGTCGTTCTTTATTGTACTATAAAAAAACAGGAAAAAGCCTATGGCTTTTTCTTAATTGGAATAGTAAGAGACGACATGGCTACAACCTAAGAATATGACTTCATTGATCAATCTTTAACATGAAATTAATTACAAAAGGTTTTTGCTAGCTACTGCTGCAACCCAAATTCACATATATATTTATTAGAGGCAGCCTGGCCGAGTAGTCAGAGGCACTGGTGTTAGCCACCAGTCTCTTCGGAGGCGTGGGTTCAAATCTTACCGCTGTTATACGATTATGTTTGAAAGACTGCAGTGTGAAAAGACATCAAAAATGCAGTTTTTGGTAGAATAATTTATTCTCTTTTAGAAAAAAATTATTTTAGTTACTATATATTCGTAACCCAATTAATTTCCTTTAAAATGAGCTATTGAACAACCCTCTACGATGTTCCAGTGCCAAGCTATCTCTGGAAAAAAAATATCCCGTTTAGGCAGAATATTGTAGTAGCTGCCACTTTTCTTGATTTTCAATCCAATATATTTCCCTTGCTGTTCAAGCCAAGGGACAGAAAGTTTACAATACAGGAGTTTCGGATAAGGCGGTTCTAATGGTGTACTTTTTGTTTTGATATGACCCATTTTTTAGGAGCTATGGGTTTTTATATTTCTTACTATTGGACGTGATCGTCTCTTACTAGGTTGCTAGCTACCGCTGCAACCCGGAAAATAACTATAAAGCTCGTTAACGCGAACTGATTGACAATACTGATGGTTAGAGTTCGGTCCTTAAGTTATCATATGCTGTTAAAATTCTTTCTTAAATGAATGTTTCTTGGTGTAGTGGTTAGTACTTAAGACTTTGAATCCTGAAGTCTGAGTTCAAATCCTGGTTGATGGTTTTTATGAATTGTAGTTTACTTATACTGCCATTTAGGTTTCCGCCGTAATTGTTTCTTTTCAAAATTAAATTATTTATTATGACCTAAGTTAGTTCTTTACCATATCATAACAATTTATTTTATAATAAAAATTATTTTTGTTAATTACAAAAGGTTTCTATACAGAGCAGTTTCCTTTAAAACGAGCCATCACACAGCTCTTTATTATGACCACGAACTATTTGATTTAATACTTCAGTTACTATGCGTTACATTTCGTTCTTTATTGTATTATTTATTTACATCCTAGCTAAAATAATGGAGATAATATGAATGAACCACAGGGTTCAGTTTCTTTGGGCTTGAGTTCGTTTTTTAACTGTAAATACAAACAGGAAAAATCCTTCGGCTTTTTCTTCCTTTAAATAGTAAGAGACGAAACTCAAACAATCAAGTAGCTAAATCCAATGTAAGGAATGGTTTGCTATTTCAGTGATCGTCTTTTAATGTAACTTACTAGGTTGCTAGCTACCGCTGCGACCCGGAAATAGTTACTATGTGCCGTGGTTTGTTCTTTACTAGGTTTCAGCTATATCCGATGAAATTTATGCTATAAGATATCATAAAACAAATAATTATCTTAATTAATGAGCATAAACAATATATATCTCATATGGTTTAGTGGTTTAGGGTAGTTGGCTTTCAATTAATTGTCTTGGGTTCAAATCCCGGTGTGGGAATTATTTTTAAACAAAATTAGATGAAATTAATTAGATAATTTGACATGACATAGTAGGTAACTAAGGGCAAGAGTTCGTTCTTTACTATAATAGTAGGGTTTCAGACAAGGTATTTCTAATGATGTACTTTTGTTTTGATCTGACTCTATTTTTAGGAGTTTTGGGTTTTTATATTTCTTAGCATTGGACTGATAGTCTCTTACTAGGTTGCTAGCTACTGCTGCAACCCAAATTCACATATATATTTATTTATGAGAGGCAGCCTGGCCGAGTGGTCCAAGGCACTGGTGTTAGCAACCAGTCTCTTCAGAGGCGTGGGTTCAATTCTTACCGCTGGTATACGATTATGTTTGAAAGACTGCAGTGTGAAAAGACATCAAAATGCAGTTTTTGGTGGAAAAATTTATTCTCTTTTAGAAATAATTTATTTTAGTTACTATAGATTTTTAACCCAATTAATTTCCTTTAAAATGAGCTATTGAACAACCCTCTACGATGTTCCAGTGCCAAGCTATCTCTGGATACAAAAAAAGAAAAAAAGAAAAAAAAGAAAAAAATATCCCGTTTAGGCAGAATGTTGTAGTAGCTGCCACTTTTCTTGATTTTCAAGCCAATATATTTCCCTTGCTGTTCAAGCCAAGGGACAGAAATTTTACTATGCAGGGGTTTCGGACAAGGCGGTTCTAACGGTGTACTTTTTGTTTTGATCTGACTCTTTTTTTTAAGAACTATGGGTTTTTATATTTCTTAACATTGGACGTGATCGTCTCTTACTAGGTTGCTAGCTACCGCTGCAACCCGGATGTTGAATTACTAACCTATACTATAATTAAGTGGCGTATAAAATTTATTATAGGCAAGAGGTCGTTCTTTATTATAAATTTTGTTTTTATCTTACTCCTCTTTTACGAACTATGGGTTTTTATATTTCTTAACATTGGACGTGATCGTCTCTTACTAGGTTGCTAGCTACCGCTGCAACCCGGATTCAATAATCAAATATCTTTGAAAAGACATCAAAAATACAGTTTTTAGTGGAAAAATTTATCCTGTTTTAAAAATAATTTGTTTGAGTTACAAAAGATTTGTAACCCAATTAATTTTCTTTAAAATAAGCCATTGAACAGCTCTCTACGATGTTCCAGTGCCAAGCTATCTCTGGATACAAAGAAAAGAGAAAAAAATATCCCATTTGGGGAGAATAACGTGGTTAAAGTCAATTTTCTTGATTTTCAAGCCAATATATTTCCCTTGCTCTTCAAACCAAGGGACAGAAAGTTTCCTATAAAGGGGTTTCGGACAAGGCGGTTCAATGGTGTGCTTTTTGTTTTGATCTGACTCGTTTTTTAGGAGCTATGGGTTTTTATATTTCTTAACATTGGACGTGATCGTCTCTTACTAGGTTGCTAGCTACCGCTGCAACCCGGACTAGAGATGCTTTCGCAAAACTTCATAGTAATATCCAAAAGAAATGTTGCATGTTTAGTGAAAAGCTTCCAAGGTATGGACCGGCAACAGTGGAACAGTTTACAGAGGTAATGGGAAATCTTATACATCACTGTGAATATATGGAGGCATAATTGTCCTTTACTTGGTTTCAGCTTAAATTCGATGATCGAGCCTTTATGTAATGCTAGCTACCGCTGCAACCCGGATAATCGTCTTTTAATGTAACTCTTACTAGGTTGCTAGCTACCGCTGCAACCCAGATTCCAGTTACTATAGACTATAGTTCGCTCTTTAATGTAATTTTAGAAATAATTTATTTTAGTTACTATAGATTTTTAACCCAATTAATTTCCTTTAAAATGAGCTATTGAACAACCCTCTACGATGTTCCAGTGCCAAGCTATCTGTGGAAAAGAAAGAAAAGAGAAAAAAATAAAAAATATCCCGTTTAGGCAGAATGTTGTAGTAGCTGCCACTTTTCTTGATTTTCAAGCCAATATATTTCCCTTGCTGTTCCAGCCAAGGGACAGAAAGTTTCCTATACAGGGGTTTCGGACAAGGCGGTTCTAATGGTGTACTTTTTGTTTTGATCTGACTCCTCTCTTAGGAACTAAGGGTTTTTACATTTCTTAACATTGGACGTGATCGTCTCTTACTAGGTTGCTAGCTACCGCTGCAACCCGGAAAGACGAGTCTCAAAAAATCAAGTAGCTAGCTAATTCCATTGTATGCACTTGTTTGTTGTTCCAATGATCGTCTTTTATCGTAACTAGGTTTCAGCCATCTCTACAGCCATGATACTGATGGAAATTACATAATCCCTATTTATGTTTCAGTTAACATGGGCAAGGTGTCGTTCTTTATTGTAATAATAAAAATAATTTGTTTTAATTAGAAAAGGTTTTTAACCCCATTAGTTTCCTTTAAAATGAGCCATTGAACAACTCTCTACCATGTTCCAGTGCCAAGCTATCTGTTGAACTTATACTATAGTTAAGTGGCCTATAAAATTTAGTATAGGCAAAAGGTCGTTATTTATTATACATCCAACGACTATGACGTCATTGATCAATATTGTATATACAAAATCAAGTTTTTCGTGAAAAATATTTAATAAAAAAAAATAAGTGCAAAAGGCGCTAGATCTAGAGATGTCCTTTAAAATGAGCCATTGAACAACTCTCTACGATGTTCCAGTGCCAAGCTATCTCTGGAAACAAAAGAAAGAAAAAAATATCCCGTTTGTGCAGAATACCGTGGTTAAAGTCAATTTTCTTGATTTTCAAGCCAATATATTTTCTTTGTTATTCAAGCCAAAGGATGGTAAGTCTCCTTTATAGGGTTTTCGGACAAGGCGGTTCTAATGGTGTACTTTTTGTTTTGATCTGACTATTTTTCTAGGAGTTAGGGGTTTTTATATTTCTTAACATTGGACGTGATCGTCTCTTACTAGGTTGCTAGCTACCGCTGCAACCCGGATAAACTGAAAAATAAAATATATATTAAAAAATTGAATTTTTTGGTTTGAAAATACATAGTCAATCCCACATCGGGTAGTTAGAACCTAACCAAAAATAAAACTAATTTTAAACTTTTTAAGGTATTTTTCCAGCTTTTATTGAAATATTCAAACTATTGCTCGGATACCATGGATATTTTTGCAGTTTACACAAGCTGCAAAGAACGCACAGGCTGATCTTTGTAAACTGAGAAAAATTTTACGAATGTTTTACCGGGATTACGAAAAATATTCAAAATTAAAGATTGAAATTATCTCTGAAAGAATAGATTTTGTTGAAAAGTCAGCTAGAGATGCTTTCGCAAAACTTCCTAGTAATATCCAAAAGAAATGTTGCTTGTTTAGTGAAAAGCTTCCAAGGTATGGACCGGCAACTGTGGAACAGTTTACAGATGTAATGGGAAATCTTATACATCACTGTGAATATATGGAGGCATAATTGTCCTTTACTTAGTTTCAGCTTAAATTCGATGATCGAGCCTTTATGTACTACATCCAACGACTATGATGTCATTTATCAATATTATATATACAAAATTAAGTTTTTCGTGAAAAATAATTAATAAAAAAAATTAAGTGCAAAAGGCGCAAGATCTAGAGATTTCCTTTAAAATGAGCCAGTGAACAACTCTCTACGATGTTCCAGTGCCAAGCTATCTCTGGAAACAAAAGAAAGAAAAAATATCCCGTTTGTGCAGAATAACGTGGTTAAAGTCAATTGTCTTGATTTTCAAGCCAATATATTTTCTTTGTTATTCAAGCCAAAGGGTGGTAAGTTTTCTTTATAGGGGTTTTGGACAAGGCGGTTCGAATGGTGTACTTTTTGTTTTGATCTGACTATTTTTCTAGGAGTTAGGGGTTTTTATATTTCTTAACATTGGACGTGATCGTCTCTTACTAGGTTGCTAGCTACCGCTGCAACCTGGATTATTGTAAAAAAGCCTACGGCTTTTTCGTCTTTGAAATAGTAAGAGACGAGTCTCAAATAATCAAGTAGCTAGCTAATTCCAAATGTATGCAATTTTTTGTTATTCCAATGATCGTTTTTTATTGTAACTAGGTTTCAGCCATCTCTACAGCCATGATACTATTGGAAATTACATAATACCTATTTATGTTTCAGTTAACATGGGCAAGGTGTCGTTCTTTATTGTAAAATTTCTTAATGTAATAAAAATAATTTGTTTTAATTATAAAAGGTTTTTAACCCCACTAATTTCCTTTAAAATGAGTCATTGAACAACTCTCTACGATGTTACAGTGCCAAGCTATCTGTTGAATTACTAACCAATACTATAATTAAGTGGCGTATAAAATTTAGTATAGGCAAGAGGTCGTTCTTTATTATAATGCTTGTTTCCATCTTATTTCAAGAATCAATACATTTTGAGCAGCACCATTGCTTGTTTCCTCTTCTTTTTTAAAGAAACAATATAATTTCAGTAACACCAATGCATATTTCTTCATCTTATTTCAAGCAATAACGTATTTCGAATAATATAATTGGAATTTTGAATACTTCAATTACTTATTCCGTCTTATTTCAAGAATCAATACATCTTGAGCAACACCATTACATGGTTCCACATGTTTCACCATTACATGTTTTTTCTTCGAGATGTTTTTTTTAGCTTCGAGACATTTTTTCTTTTTGAGTTTTTTCCCTTCGAGATGTATGCTGGAGAAAAATTTTCAGC
This sequence comes from Artemia sp. Qi Xiang Cuo, assembly GCF_049724085.1. Taxonomy (NCBI): domain Eukaryota; kingdom Metazoa; phylum Arthropoda; class Branchiopoda; order Anostraca; family Artemiidae; genus Artemia; species Artemia sp. Qi Xiang Cuo. Next base: position 24,781,389 of record NC_142803.1, on the reverse strand, counting down.
AAGTTTTATTTAAAGAAACAATACAATTTCAGTAACACCAAATGCATATTTCTTCATTTTATTTCAAATTCGTTTCTTGAAATAAGATGAGGCATTTATTCACTCTGATACTTATATTTTGTCAATTTTCTGTTGGTTTTTTTTATAAGTTGGGGGGTTTTATATTTCTTAACATTGGAGGTGATCGTCTCTTACTAGGTTGCTAGCTACCGCTGCAACCCGGATAATAAAATTACTAACCTATACTATAATTAAGTGGCGTATAAAATTTAGTATAGGGGAGAGGTCGTTCTTTATTATTACTTAATGTAAATAATCGTTTTTTAACTATAAATACAAACAGGAAAAAGCCTACGGCTTTTTCTTCTTTTAAATAGTAAGAGACGAAACTCAAACAATCAAGTAGCTAACTAAGTCCAATGTATGGAATGGTTTGTTATTTCAGTGATCGTCTTTTAATGTAGAAATATAAATCCTGTAATCTTAACTATAGTGAAGTTGCGTATGCAAGTTAGTATAGGGAAGAGTTCGATCTTTATTATACGTACACAAGAGTCCATTCTTTATTATAACTTGATTTTCAAGCCAATATATTTTCTTTGTTTTCAAGCCAAAGGGCGGTAAGTTTTCTTTGTAGGGATTTCAGACAAGGCAGTTCTAATGGTGTACATTTTGTTTTGATCTGACTCCTTTTTTAGGAGTTATGGGTTTTTATATCTCTTACTAGGTTGCTAGCTACGGCTGCAACCCGGATCAGTCCTTTATGTAAACCTTACTAACCTATACTATAGTTCAGTGGTCTATAAATTTAGTGTAGGCAAGAGGTCGTTCTTTATTATACCATCACTGAAAAAGGGGAAACAACCCCTAAAAGTCATATAACCTTAATAAAAATAGTGGCTTATTTAGTATAGGAAAGAGTTTGTTCTTTATTATAAATATAGCTCGTTGTTTAATGCAATACTTGTCGAAAGATGAACGTGTATAAATATTGCATTCACTTATTAGGTCACATATGGTTATCTTTTAATGTATTATTACAAACTATTCTTTGGAATAGTAAGAGACGAACCTTAAAGAATCAGGCAGCTAACTAAGTCCAATATAGGCAATTGTTTGTTCTTCTAATGATCATCTTTTAATTTGGCGTTTCTTACTAGGTTGCTAGCTACCACTTAAACCCGGATTATGTAATAGGTTGCTAGCTACCGCTGCAACCTAGATATTCTTATTTCTGCTACTATGGACTAAGGTTCGTTCTTTCATGTAAAACTAGCAAAACATTTTTTAAGCCTGATGAAGATTTAACTAATGTGTCAAAAGTAAGGTTGCAAGTCGACGATTTTGTTTTGGCCTTATTATAATTGGTATGGTGAAATAATAATACGCATATGGCTCTTAAATCATACTTCTTTATGGTTCAATATGGTCTAGTGGCTAGGATAGTTAACTTTCACTTAACAGGCTCGGGTTCGAGTCCCGGTGTGGGAAAATTTTTAACTCTATAATCTTCGAATATTTGAACCTTTTATAATTTATGATGATGCATAATATAAATACTGTAATCTTAACTATAGTGAAGTTGCGTATGCAAGTTAGTATAGGGAAGAGTTCGATCTTTATTATAATGGTGGAAAAATTTATTCTCTTTTAGAAATAATTTATTTTAGTTTCTATAGATTTTTAACCCAATTAATTTCCTTTAAAATGAGCTATTGAACAACCCTCTACGATGTTCCAGTGCCAAGCTATCTCTGGATACAAAAAAGAAAAAAAAAGAAAAAAAAGAAAAAAATATCCCGTTTAGGCAGAATGTTGTAGTAGCTGCCACTTTTCTTGATTTTCAAGCCAATATATTTCCCTTGCTGTTCAAGCCAAGGGACAGAAATTTTACTATGCAGGGGTTTCGGACAAGGCGGTTCTAATGGTGTACTTTTTGTTTTGATCTGACTCTTTTTTTAAGAACTATGGGTTTTTATATTTCTTAACATTGGACGTGATCGTCTCTTACTAGGTTGCTAGCTACCGCTGCAACCCGGATACAATACAGGGGTTTTGGACAAGGCGGTTCTAATGGTGTACTTTTGAATTTAATTTGACTCCTTTTTCTTAGGAACTATGGGTTTTTATATTTCTTAACATTGGACATGATCGTCTCTTACTAGGTTGCTAGCTACCGCTGCAACCCGGATTAAAGGTAGAACTCTTTCTAATTGATTACAAACAGGAAAAAGCCTACGGCTTTTTCTTCTTTGAAATAGTAAGAGACTAGCCTCAAACAATCAAGTAGCTAACTAAATCAAATGTATGTATTGGGTTTTTATTCCAATGACCGTCTTTATAATATGGACGAGAGATCGTTCTTTACTGTAATCAAAAATACAGTTTTTATTGGAAAAATTTATTCTCTTTTAGAAATAATTTATTTTAGTTACTATAGATTTTTAACCCAATTAATTTCCTTTAAAATGAGCTATTGAACAACCCTCTACGATGTTCCAGTGCCAAGCTATCTCTGGATACAAAAAAAAAGAAAAAAATATCCCTTTTGGGGAGAATAACGTGGTTAAAGTCAATTTTCTTGATTTTCAAGCCAATATATTTCCCTTGCTGTTCAAGCCAAGGGACAGAAAGTTTCCTATACAGGGGTTTCGGACAAGGCGGTTCTAATGGTGTACTTTTTGTTTTGATCTGACTCCTTTTTTAGGAGCTATGGGTTTTTATATTTCTTAACATTGGACGTGATCGTCTCTTACTAGGTTGCTAGCTACCGCTGCAGCCCGGATTTCACTTAACAGGCTCGGGTTCGATTCCCGGGGTGGGAAAATTTTTAACTCTATAATCTTCGAACATTTGAACCTTTTATAATTTATAATGATGCATAATATAAATACTGTAATCTTAACTATAGTGAAGTTGCGTATGCAAGTTAGTATAGGGAAGAGTTCGATCTTTATTATAATTAAGGTATTTTTCTAGTCTAAATTAAAAGATTAAAACTATTGTTCAGACACCATAAATATTTGTGCAGTTTATAACTTTAGCGATTCTGAACTAAAAACGAAAATAAAATAAAGATTAGTTTTTTCAATTTTTACGTCACGTCGCTAATTAAGTCATATATGGTTATTAGTACACAATAGGTTTTAGATATTACGTCATGTCACTTATTACGTCATATATGGTTATTAGTAGATAATCGGTAAAATATTCGTTCTTTATTATAATAAGGGAGAGAGATCGTTCTTTACTGTAACTTTTTGTTTTGATCTGACCTTTTTCTTAGGAGTTATGGGTTTTTATATATTTTAACATTGGACGTGATCGTCTCTTACTAGGTTGCTAGCTACCGCTGCAACCCGGATATACATGATATAATATTTAGTCAAATAATAGTGTAAGCCATCGGTAGCTCAGTTGGTAGAGTCGTCGGACGGCAAACGGACGTATGTCGCTGGCTAAAATCCGGCTCGAAGGAATTTCTTACCACCTTTGTTTTCAACTATATTCTGTCCCGTGTTTTAATTTAATAAACCACAGAAAATCAAGCAACTAAGCTATTCAATTACATGCTGTTGTTTGTTATTTACTAATTTTCAGATCGATCCTTTATGTAATACTAACCTATAGTATAGTTAAGTAGTCTATAAAATTTAGCATAGGCAAGAGGTCGCTCTTTATTATAACTATTTATGTTTAAGTTAACATGGGCTAGGTGTCGTTCTTTATTGTAAATTTCAAGCCAATATATTTCCCTTGCTGTTCAAGCCAAGGGACAGAAAGTATCCTATACAGGGGTTTTGGACAAGGCGGTTCTAATGGTGTACTTTTTGTTTTGATCTGACTCCTCTGTTAGGAACTATGGGTTTTTATATTTCTTAACATTGGACGTGATCGTCTCTTACTAGGTTGCTAGCTACCGCTGCAACCCGGATTTAATGTACTTACTGTAACGTCAATATAATGAATAGTAAATTGTTCATTTTTAGCTTTGAAGACTCTTCGAGTAATGCGATATAATTCTTCAATCGTGTCGCATTCTATGACACATGCTTTTCCATTATCATTTTGCAATGGTGCTCCTCTGGGTCCGCATGAGTGAGAATCTGTAAAATAGTATTTTTCATCACAATGCATAAGACCCAGTGATTTAAAGTATGCAACTATTATTCCAGCATTATGTTCTCTAAATAATTTTTTTAAAGCAGCCAAGAATGTAATTCCTAATTCTCCATTATTTATAGAATCCAATAAGCTTCCGCTGCACAACCAATTATCGTCATAATTTAGGGAAAACACTGCGTCATACATTAGAAAATCGTCCTTGATGACATATAAATTTTTCAATACCAAATAGCCACTAGGAGGAATCGGAAAAACTCTTGGATTTCTATTATTATTATTTTCACGTATGAGAGCATAAATAGTATCCCCTTCAATCATGTTTCTGTTGAGAATATTTTTATTCCATTACCTTGGGGGTATAATAGCAGCTCGGATAATATTTGCGATTACCATGGCAAAGCATTGGCTGCCAGCGTATCCTGATAGAAATATATTAGCTTCTGCTTGATTCCAGTCAGCATGTACAATTCTTGATACCTTTCTATTACTATCAAGAGTAACATATGCACTTGCTGGTGCATTTGCATTTTTAGCATTTTTGTGTTGTTCTTGACGATCTTGGGCCGGTTGAATGACACGAAATATATCACTGTGATCAAGTTTCGCATTAGTATTTAATTTTTTCTCTTCTGTTGACACCACCGGTCCGACACTAGTTATCCTTTTCTTATTTTTGGGATAAATTTCTATTAATAAGAGTTCTTCAACTGAAGGGCTTCTCATTCTTTTTCTGGGACCTCCAGCAATGGAAATTTTTTTTCTTTGAGTCTGTTGTCCTTTAGAGTTTACTTCATTTGTTATACATACTTCATCTGGTGTACCTCTGAGTTGCCTTTCTGGGAACTCAAACAATGGAAGATCTGTTCTATAAATTTGTCTCAAACGGTTGTACTCAATTAAAGCATCAACATCGCAATAAATCTTTGTCTTATCAAATTCTACTAGATGTAAACCTGCACTAGTGGTCACACGGGAAAGAGCAACGTACAACATACCTGGACAGAAGCAACGATTACCTGCGTCAACAATTGCACACTGTAAACTTAGTCCTTGGGACTTGTGTATTGTAATGGCAAAGGCCAGTTGAAGAGGAAACTGTCTTCGCGTAAAAAGACTTGCTTCAAAACTTCAAAGCGCACGGTTTCTCTGCCAATTTCAACCGGAAGTTCCAGTCCATCAAATTTTACAAGAACTCCAATTATTTCTCCGTTTGGTAGCAACTTGAAGCTTGTTAATGTCCCCATTGATCCATTTACTAGCCCCTTAGCAACACAAATATTTCTTTGGAGCATTACACGTGCACCTACTGGAAGTAACAAGCTCATGAAAGAACCGGCTGTTCTTTTTTGTCGTTGCCAAAGTTTAAAACAGTGTTTGCTGCTTTCTGTTCGATTCGTTTGTCGTCAACAACTGAAGAGAGTCGATCAACTGCAGAAAGTTTAACGTAGTCTGAGCAGCTTTTTGTAAGAAGTAACTCGTTAACTACCATATAATTTTCATTGGTGGGCATAAGAATGACAGGTCTATATCCCTCTTCACACAATTTTGAGTAAAGATCTATTATTTCGTCATTTGAAGCTCTGTAGGAGTTCCCAATTTTTCTCTTGTAAAGACTATTCAAATTTTCACCAGTGCAACACCCTTGTCTAATTTCAGCAAGTGTATTAGCACAACTCTTATCCATCTTTTGTCTCACATTTATGCTTAGTTCCACATACTCAAATAGATGCCAGAGGTTAAAAGTACCAACTGATCCGATCCTGTTTTTTACTTCTAGTCGTGTGAGAGGCATATAAGGAGGATTACCACTTACTGGTCTTAATTGAAGAAAATCTCACAAAAATAGGCAGTTAGCAGTACCCATTGGCAAATCAACTGCCAATATTTTTGATAGTCTTAAATGAATGTAGGTTAAAAGAAGAGACGAAACCATACAAATTTCATCAATAATAAAAACTCTTGTCTCCTTAAGTGTCTTTCTCAAAGTGAGAAGTTTTTCAGTGGAGAGAGGTGTGTATTTTGTGGTGTTTTTCTGATCAATAGCTAAACTTAAACAACTATGTATTGTTAAACCATTTATGCTATGTGCAGCAATACCAGTAGGTGCCATAACTACAACGGGACAATCTTCATTCTTGAACTTGTTGCAAAGTAGTCTTCTCACGATACTGATAACCCTAGATTTTCCTGTACCCCCACATCCAGATACAATCAACTTCAAAGATGTTGCACCATTGCGCTTGGTAACTGAGTCTAAAATTTTGTCAACAACTCTCTTTTGATCAATATTGAGCGACTCATAATCATTTTTCAACCATTCTTCGGTGTCACCATTTAAAATCTGTTTGTTTGTGTCTAACAAATCCTCCATAGCATCTGCTGCTCTGTCAATGACTCCTCCTGAATTGCATTTTCTGGGTCATCTTCAATGTTTTCATCAATATTTTCTGCCTTCAGAATTTCTTTTGCACGTTCTCGGACCCTTTCTTCAAATTCTATATCGCTTTTCCTCTTAACAACAAATTTTTCATGGTAAGCTACCATGTTGGGATAGTTTACACTTTCAACACAGTAGGTTTTGTAGTTGCTATTTCCACTTACTACTAATTCATTTTCATTTCTCCAAGGTTTAAACAATTTTAAAAGATCTCCATAATAAGCATTTTTCTTCTCGTCAGTTTCAAATGGGTTTACCTTTCTGTGCTGTATGATATACGGTTTAAAAAGCCTTTTTCTGAGGTAGAAGGACCCGTCAGTTAACATCATATTATTATCAGTACGATTACGCTCCCGTTCATACCAAGACAATAACTGAAAAAGACTGATATTTTCCATATGTTCCGGTCTTTTAGGGTATATATCAATAACCCAGTGGGCAATGTACAGATCACTACTCTGTGGATCGTTTTTAGCAAGCTTTTCAAGCTCCTCATACCTTCTCAGTGTCCTCTTTACCTCGCTCTTTTTCGCAAGGTCAATATATCTAAATTGCCTAGAAATACTATACAATTTAGTACCAAGAAGCCTATCAGCAGCTTCAACTGCTCCAACTTGGCAGGTTTTTATGGACTTCAACAAGTAGGACATAGTTCGTTGACCAAGACTTTTGCATGCATTATTTACTTCCTCCCACATTGCTTCTATTTCGACACTCTCTGCTTTTGTCATGTAATCAGTAATGTAATACGGTAATTTAGAGCCCAAATGGCCAATATATTGAACATCAATGTTTGCTTGATTAGCAATAAATAACGCAGGAGAATAGTCATTTATATAACGCTCGTCATCTCTTCGAAGCAGATGATATATTCTTTTTCTTGGCTTTTTACGGTTTGTACCATGAGCCAAGCAGTCAAGGATGTCATATAATTCTGTTCGTTCCTTTGTAGGACGAGGAAAGCCAAACTTACAATACGTAACCCATCTTCCTCTTTTTCTCTTATACTTTCTTTGACAGTATGTATTACAGCGGTGCACTTGATGGTCTTTGACCAGTTTGTGAAGAGTTGGACTCGTCAATCTATTTGGTATTCCACAAGTTATAATACTATTGATATACTGAATCACTTCAGACGCTGTTGATTTCCCAATAATAGGAGCATCTTCAATCCACAACACACAGTGTACATGAGGCGCACCTCGTTTCTGATACTCGATACGCCAGAAATGATCCTTAATTTTACCAAACAAAGGATTTGTCTTTGAGCAAATTAGCTCATTAAATATAGGTGTCCATTTTTGGTCAAAGTGCATGGAAACTGCAATTGGATCTAGACACGTCAACTCTGCTGGGGTTATTTTTGCCACACCAGGTAAGTTCTTATGGACAGTCCGTAAATAATCAATAAATTCAGGAGAGTACCACTCAGCACATGAAACTGTCAGAAACAAAGTAGGTGGACCCAATTGCTCAATCATTGACTTTACTTTATAGGAAAGAGATTGAAAATACTGCTGAGATCCTCTGATTTTTGATTGAACAGAAAACAAAGTCGCTTCCATCTCTCCATCACGGGAATGAAGCCTGTCTATAAATTGACGAGCATTTTGATTTGGTTTCACAGTCCGCAACATATGACCAACGCTATTACACATGTAAGAGAATTCTTGCAATTGGAAGCTGTGAAAAAGAAACTGTTTGTCAAGACGAAACTTAGTATGTCTGCTAAGAAGCCTTGATTTAAAATATTCTGCATTCCTAATCCGAAATGGTCTTGCCTTGTCACGCAAGCCATATTTGCCTTTCGGGAAAAGATTTGGAAACACTTTTAGATCAAGTTCTTCCTGAAATAAGTCTTCGCTCTCACCTTTTAGTTTCTTGATTTGAAATTGGTCAGTACCAAGATCTTTCATTTGCTTAAAATCTTCAATGAAGTCTTTTGGAACCGCTGAATTGAGAGGCTGGACAGAAAAATGTTCAACCAATGTAGATTTTGCGCTTTCTGTCAGTTTCTGAAGGATTGCAGCTTCCGGTATTTCAGGTAAATTATCAACACCAACCGCTTTTTCAGCAAGACGGACTTCAAGTATTTTTTTAAATCTTCTAGGGTGTATGCATGTATTGTTTTATAGAGACTGTTGTTCTCTCTTAACCACAACAGTGCTTCATGGACTTTTCTCAGATCTATTAGTGCAGTCCAAACATTCTTGTTGTAAGTAGGCTGACCATTGACAATGACTACAAAACTATCAATGTTAAGAAGTTTTTCAGGCTGAATATCTGCATTTGCTTGCACATCAACAGGTAGATATACTATTCTCCCCTTAAGAGCGTCAACAAGTTCTGTTCTAGGTCTCTTCAATGCAGTTACTTGCCCTAATCTGACGATCGTAAGACAAGGCATTACAAATCGAATCATTGCCATTTCAAAATTATTTAAACACTTTATACATTCCGGTGTACAGTCTACATGAAGGTTATTTAATACTGATCGGACATTCTCCTGACTTTTCAACATTTTCCCAGCACAGTAATCACAGACAAAGAATGAATCTATGACATCCTCTTTCCAACCTGTACATTGAATTAGTTGTTCTCTGTCATCTTTGGGTATGTCCTGTTGTAGGTGTTCTAAAATCGTGGCCATCATTACATCAAAACCTTTCTTATTTGAAAGGGATCTTAGACTCTTCAATTGGTATTTTGTCTTTATCTGCTCACAACTGTCACAATGCATTGTGGGGTATACATCCCTAATGTTAGCTACCTTATCAAGGCTCTCACCAAATAATTTTATTATTGTATTTTCATCCACAGAAACTCTAATATTGCTATCACCGTAAATGAAGTCTTGACTATTATTACGACAGAGTCTACTTGACACTTCTTCTATGTAATGACTTAGTTCCTTGTACGAGCCCTCGACTTTTAGTAGATTAATCTGTTGTATAATCTTACATTTTGATACTGCCTTATATACGCTATTAATGAAACAGTTCAAGACAGGAAAATGTGGAGCTAGTGCCCTTAGAGAACGCAAATAGCTCTGACATCCCTCATTTGGGCTACAGTATAACGAATGCCCATGCTTTCTTGTGTCCCTGTAATTGATTTCACAATAATCCAAGCCGCCAAGGTAGAAATTAACCACTTTGTCAGTTGAAAATTTTAATGCTATATTATTTTCAAGGATATCAAAAAGAATTTGACATAATTCAATATCCATCGGATAGAGCTTGCAGATATCAGGGTGACATTGCCAAGTAACCTGCTGCCCAATTTTTGGTTTTGAATGTTTACTCAGATTGTTATAGGTGACTTCAGCCATCATAATTTCCTTGTCAGATCTAGATTCAGAGCATTCTTCAATAGTTGTCTCGTACTTTTCAAGGACAGTTTGTTCTACTACACAGAGAATTTTTTGCCAAATATTCAGTAGAACTAAAAGAACTGTTTAAAACACAGTTAGAAATGCTTTTTTCTTGAGTCGGTGTTCCAGGAATTTGTTCTAAATCATTAGTCTTACAAACACATTTACTAATAACCCTAACAGGCTTGTTTTCGCCATAATTGAAAAACATTGCTTTTCCTTCGCTGTTGATAGGTATGCTTGTATATATGTTTTTATTGCTGCTACATAAACTGCAATTGCTCCTTCCAAAATTAATATACGAATTTTCAAAGAAGTACGCCTCCGTATATTCACTGTGTTGTCGAACATTTTCCATTGCATCTGTAAACTGTTCCGCAGTTGCCAATCCATACCTTGGAAGCTTTTCATTAAACTGACAACATTTCTTTTGGATATTACTATGAAGCTTTGCCAAGGAATTTCTAGCCGACTTTTCAACAGCATCCGCTCTTTCAAAGAGAATTTTAATCTGTAATTTTGAATACTTTTCGTGATCCTGGTAAAACATGCGTAAAATATTTCTCAATTTACGAAGATCAGCCTGCATTTTTGCCATCTTCTTGTATTTCTGAATGTAATTTTTCCCTTTGTCCTTATGCGTTCTTCGGTACAACCTCGAAGAGAATTTAATTTTTTCATTATAGCTTTTGTCACCCCACTATCTACCCATTATTCTGTTAGCAACTTTTTTCTTATGTTTGTTTCGGTAATCTTCATCATTATCATACCGTTCCCTGCTCTTTTGTCTAGCCTGCTCAATTGTTGCTTCTCTATAAAGTTTATCATTGTGATAACGCTCCTTGATCTTTTGTCTAGCCTGCTCAATTCTTGCTTCTCTATAAAGTTTATCATTGTGATAACGCTTCTTGATCTTTTGTTTAGCCTGCTCAATTCTTGCTTCTCTGTAATGTTCATCATTACCATACCGTTCCTTGATCTTTTGTTTGGCTGTCTCAATTTTTGCATGTCTATAATCTTCATCATTGTGATAACACATTTTGCTGTTTTCTTTTGCTCTCTCAATTATTACTTCGCGATACGCCTGGTCGGTTGAATACCTTTGTTTTGCTCTCTCAATTATTACTTCTCGATACACCTGGTCGGTTGAATACCTTTGCTTTTTTCTTTTCAAGTTACTATCTCTGTTGTTTGTGTAGTACTCTTTCTTCAACTTGCGTATAGCCTGCTTTGATCTAACCATTATTCTAATCAAGAATGAGAGAATTTTCAGTTTTGACTTTCCTTATATACTAATTATGACGTCACTCTATTCACGTCATAGCTCTAATATAAAACTATGATGACGTTCATTATTTATCTAGTAGGGTTTCAGACAAGGTATTTCTAATGATGTACTTTTGTTTTGATCTGACTCTATTTTTAGGAGTTTTGGGTTTTTATATTTCTTAGCATTGGACTGATCGTCTATTACTAGGTTGCTAGCTACTGCTGCAACCCAAATTCACATATATATTTATTTATGAGAGGCAGCCTGGCCGAGTGGTCCAAGGCACTGGTGTTAGCCACCAGTCTCTTCAGAGGCGTGGGTTCAATTCTTACCGCTGGTATACGATTATGTTTGAAAGACTGCAGTGTGAAAAGACATCAAAATGCAGTTTTTGGAGTGGTCCAAGGCACTCGTGTTACCCACCAGTATCTTCGGAGGCGTGGGTTCAAATCTTACCGCTGGTATACGATTATGTTTGAAAGACTACAGTGTGAAAAGACATCAAAAATGCAGTTTTTGGTGGAAAAATTTATTCTCTTTTAGAAATAATTAATTTTAGTTACTATAGATTTTTAACCCAATTAATTTCCTTTAAAATGAGCTATTGAACAACCCTCTACGATGTTCCAGTGCCAAGCTATCTCTGGATACAAAAAAAGAAAAAAAGAAAAAAAGAAAAAAATATCCCGTTTGTGGAGAATAACGTGGTTCAAGTCAATTTTCTTGATTTTCAAGACAATATATTTCCCTTGCTGTTCAAGCCAAGGGACAGAAAGTTTCCTATACAGGGGTTTCAGACAAGGCGGTTCTAATGGTGTACTTTTTGTTTTGATCTGACTCCTTTGTTAGGAACTATGGGCTTTTATATTTCTTAACATTGGACGTGATCGTCTCTTACTAGGTTGCTAGCTACCGCTGCAACCCGGATTTTTCTTCTTTGAAATAGTAATCAAGCAATCAAGTAGCTAGCTTTTATTGTAACTATGTTTCAGCCATCTCTACAGCCATGATACTGATGGAAATTATATAATCCCTATTTATGTTTTAGTTAACATGGGCAAGGTGTCGTTCTTTATTGTAAGAACCTCAAACAATCAAGTAGCTAACTAATTCCAATTTATGCAACTGTTTGTCGTCTTTTAAGGTAATATTATCTTAACGTTTAGTTACTGTGTCCCATGGTTTGTTCTTTACTTGATTTCAGCTATATCCACTGAAAGTAGCTTAGGCTCCATTTATCATAAACGTTATCGATACTTTATGTAAGCTTTTTCTTCTTTGAAATAGTAAGAGACGAATCTTAAAACATCAAGTAGCAAGCTAAGTTCAATGTATCTTACTAGGTTGCTAGCTGCCACTGCAACCCTGATTAATTTCAGCCATCTCTACAGCCATGATACTGATGGAAATTACATAATCCTTATTTATGTTTCAGTTAATATGAGCTATGTGTCGTTCTTTATTGTAAATTTATGTAAAATTCTAATCCCAAGGCTGCAGGTTCAAATCCTGCCAGGGACGATTTTTATATATTTATCTATCTAAAGTCTAATTAAAAATTATATTAATTAGTACTACATTAGATTCTCTTAACTGACATCGATCCTTTATGTAATTTTCTGTACTAGGTTTCAGCCATCTTTATAGCCATGATACTGATAGAAATTTCATAATCCCTATTTATGTCACAGTTAACATGGGCTAGGTGTCCTTCTTTATTGTAATCAGCTATATCCGATGAAATTTATGCTATAAGAGATCATAAAACAATTAATTAGCTTTCTATATATATCTCATATGGTTTAGTGGTTTAGGGTAGTTGGCTTTCAATTAATTGTCTTGGGTTCGAATCCCGGTGTGGGAATTATTTTTAAACAAAATTACATGAAATTAATTAGCCAATTTGACAAGACATAGTTGGTAACTAAGGGCAAGAGTTCGTTCTTTACTATGACAACCAGGATGACGTCAGTTACAACTTGGAATTCGTTTTATGCTATATCATTACAAACAGGAAAAAACCTACGGCTTTTTCTTCTTTGAAATAGTAAGAGACGAACCACAAGTAACTACCCCTGGAACCACCATATATCAGTTACTATGCATGAGCGATCGTTCTTTACTTTAAATAAGTGGCCTATACATGTTAGTATGGGCAAGAGTTCGTTCTTTATTATATTTATTTTTAATTACAAAAGTGACTAGATGTTGCAATTTCCTTTAAAATGAGATATTATACAGCTCTCTATGATTTTCCAGTGCCCAGCTAGCTGAGGAGAAAAATCAAGCGGAAAGAAAAAAATATCCCGTCTGTGGCGAATAACGTGGTAAAAGTCTATTTTCTTGATTTTCAAGCCAAAATATTTTCTTTGTTATTCAAGCCAAAGGGCGGTAAGTTTCCTTTATAGAGGATTCGGACAAGGCGGTTCTAATGGTGTACTTTTTGTTTTGATCTGACTCTTTTTTTAGGAGTTGGGGGGTTTTATATTTATTAACATTGGAGGTGATCGTCTCTTACTAGGTTGCTAGCTACCGCTGCAACCCGGATTATCATAAACGTTATCGATCCTTTATGTAAAATTCTCTTACAACGCCATACCTAATTTAGTATAGCCAAGAGGTCGTTCTTTATTATAAGGCCTATATAATTTAGTATAGGGAACAGGTCGTTCTTTATTATAAATCTAGTAAGGTTTCAGACAAGGTAGTTCTAATGATGTACTTTTGTTTTGATCTGACTCTATTTTTAGGAGTTTTGGGTTTTTATATTCCTTAGCATTGGACTGATCGTCTCTTCCTAGGTTGCTAGCTACTGCTGCAACCCAGATTCACATATATATTATTTATGAGAGGCAGCCTGGCCGAGTGGTCCAAGGTACTGGTGTTAGCCACCAGTCTCTTCAGAGGCGTGGGTTCAAATCTTGCCGCTGGTATACGATTATGTTTGAAAGACTGCAGTGTGAAAAGACATCAAAAATGCAGTTTTTGGTGGAAAAATTTATTCTCTTTTAGAAATAATTTATTTTAGTTACTATAGATTTTTAACCCAATTAATTTCCTTTAAAATGAGCCATTGAACAACTCTCTACGATGTTCCAGTGCCAAGCTATCTGTGGAAAAGAAAAAAAGAAAAAAAGAAAAAAAAATATCCCGTTTAGGCAGAATGTTGTAGTAGCTGCCACTTTTCTTGATTTTCAAGCCAATATATTTCCCTTGCTGTTCAAGCCAAGGGACTGAAATTTTCCTATACAGGGGTTTCGGACAAGGCGGTTCTAATGGTGTACTTTTGAATTTGATCTGACTCCTTTTTTTAGGAACTATGGGTTTTTATATTTCTTAACATTGGACGTGATCGTCTCTTACTAGGTTGCTAGCTACCGCTGCAACCCGGATACAAACAGGAAAAAGCCTACGGCTTTTTCTTCTTTGAAAAAGTAAGAGACGAACCACAAGTAACTACCCCTACCCCATATATCAGATACTATGCATGACCGATCGTTCTTTACTGTAAAAAAATTCAAATATATTTGAAAATACTGCTGCATGAAAATACATCAAAAATGCAATTTTTTTGACAAAATTGATTCTACTTTAAAAAGTATTTTAATTTTAATTACAAAAGGCACTAGATGTTGAAATTTCCTTTAAAATGAGCTATTATACAGCTCTCTATGATTTTCCAGTGCCCAGCTAGCTGAGAAAAAAAATCAAGCGGAAAGAAAAAAATATCCCGTTTGTGGAGAATAACGTGGTAAAAGTCAATTTTCTTGATTTTCAAGCCAATATATTTTCTTTGTTATTCAAGCCAAAGGGCGGTAAGTTTCCTTTATAGAGGTCTCGGACAAGGCGGTTCTAATGGTGTACTTTTTGATCTGACTCTTTTTTTAGGAGTTGGGGGTTTTATATTTCTTTACATTGGAGGTGATCGTCTCTTACTAGGTTGCTAGCTACCGCTGCAACCCGGAAACAAAAGTAAGGTTGCAAGTCGACGATTATTTTGGCCTTATTATAATTGGTATTGTGAAATAATAATTTGCATATGGCTCTTAAATCATACCTCTTTATGGTGCCATATGGTCTAGTGGCTAGGATAGTTAACTTTCACTTAACAGGCCCGGGTTCGATTACCGGTGTGGGAAAATTTTTAACTCTATAATCTTCGAACATTTGAACCTTTTATAATTTATAATGATGTAGAATATAAATACTGTAATCTTAACTATAGTGAAGTTGCCTATGCAAGTTAGTATAGGGAAGAGTTCGATCTTTATTATATTTTGTTTTTAATTGAAAAGGTTTTTAACGACATCAATTTCCTTTAGAATGAGCCATTAAACAACTCTCTACGACGTTCCAGTACCAGGCTATCTGAGGAGAAAAACAAGAAAAAAAGATGCCGTATATGCAGAATATCTTGGTTGCAGGTTGCAACCACGTTGCAACCTTATTAGGTTGCTAGCTACCGCTACAACTCGAATCACAAACCGGAAAAAGCCAATGGCTTTTTCTTATTTGGAATAGTAAGATACGAGCTTCAGAGAATCAGGCAGCAAACGAATTCAAATATGTGCTGTGGTTTTCTCTTTACTATGTTTCAGCAACCTCTACTGCCATAATACCACTGCAATCTGGATTAATGCACCAATGTTCGGTTACTGTAATAAGTATTTTATTTATTATGCAACCCGATCTTTACTGTCTGACATCATTTATAATAAACTTTACCGGTTCTTTATACAAATAAAAAAATAAAACTTTCTACCAGAGTGCTATAGAAAAAGACAGTTTTTCGTAAAAAATTGATTCTTGTAATTATGTGTTTCTTATAGTATTATCTTGTCGATAGATAAGCGTGTATAAATATTACATTCAATTATTACATCATATATTGTTATAACCTATACGATTATAACGTCATTGATCAAGCTTGTACATGAACATGGAACTTTTTTTGTCAAAATTGATTATATTTTTAAAACTATTTTATTTATAATTACAAAATGCATTAGATGTAGTAATTTCCTTTCAAATGAGTCATTATACAGCTCTTTCTGATTTTTCAGTGCCCAACTACCTGAGGAGAAAAAAACGGAAAGAAAGAAAGAAAAAAAAATCCGGATATGCAGAATAGCGTCGTTGCAGCCACTTTTCTCGATTTTCAAGCGAATATATTTTCCTTTATAGCGAATATATTTTCCTTTAATATATTTTCAAGGCCAAAAGACGGTAAGTTTTCTATGTAGGTGGTTTCGGACAAGGCGGCTCTAATAGTGTACTTCTTGTTTTGATCTGACTCTATTTTTAGGATTTATGGGTTATGTTAGCCTTTACTATTGGGCGTGATCGTCTCTTACTATGCTGCTAGATACCGCTGCAATCCAGATGAATGCACCAATATTCGGTTACTTTAATAAATATTTTATTTATTATGCAACCCATTCTTTACTGTAACCTTATTTGGGGTTTGCTATCCACTGGTTCAATCATCTGTGATATTTGAATTTTTTGCATCGTTTTGGGAGGGACTTTTGTTTTCCTTATCGCGAATCCGTAATAGTTCTCTTTATTTTCATTGTCTATTAGATTCCTACTGTTTCTATGCTGCGTCATTGCGGCATCTTGTGGCGTCACGTTGGGTTTTACTATGTTTTTCCATAATTCCGATATTTTCTTGATTTCGTTTGACCTATACTGTCGCCTATCTCCTATTTTCATTTTCGCAGATTCAATCCACTTATTATTTAAATTTACTTCATCTCTGCGATGTCTCTCAGAATAATTGAACAAATTTCTGGTTATGCCATGTCCTCCTTGCGAGACATGAGGTTCAAAAGAATGCGACATTATACTGCCAGATATTTGATTTACTGTTATGTCCTCTTCGTAACCTCAGTTGAAATTTCTTAAGGTAGAAATTCCTTCCCCTACCTTAGCCGGGTAGACAAGCCTTTCGTTTGCCACGTCTAATAGTACTCTATTAGATTTGTGCCGATAATGGCTTCATACGGAAAGCTATCGCATATTATAAAATTTGTCGGAAAAATTCTATTATCCCTTTTTACGTTTAGGCGTATTGAACCTTTGGCATCCAATTTATGCCCTGTCACGCTATTTAAAGTGGGATTATTAAAATTGCTTTGTCGCCTAATATACGGAGGCAACCTATTACATATGCATGAGTTTATGATGTTCGCAGTAGCGCCAGCGTTAATCAAAGCTTTAAACTAAACATTTGCTACACAAAAATCATTAAATATAGGTAACTTATTATTACCATCACTACAAGACGGTACTACTATCGGTTTGGACCTATAAAACATTCTAGGCGCCCTCTGGGTCCAATTTATATTTCTGAGCGGCCTGAAAAGTTTCCCTGAGAATCTATTTCATGCGTCGGTGCCTGCAATAGATATTCGGATATGTTCGTGGAATCTCTAGCTATGGCAGCGCCGGCTGCTGGTGCTGACTGCCAATGCCGTCGGCTTGGAAAGTTTTAATTTCCAGTCGGCCAATTAACTATTTGCCGTAGGCTTGAAAAATTTGTATTTCCCGTCGGCAAATTTTCGGGATTCCTATACACCATTCTCGCATTATATTGGCTTTGGCGAGTATTTGGGTTTTCAAATCGGTAAGTAATTTGTCTATGGGGGAGGGGAGGATTGTACAAATTTGGTTGATACGCGTTGTAAGGTACTGATTGCCGCAATCTTCCCTGGCTATAGCCTAGTGCACCACTGGCGCTAAAATTTGTTCTTCCGGACAAATGGTTGCCATAATTTTTCGTGCTACCGACAGCAATTCTTTGTGTGCGATTGGGGACATAACGGCACTCTTTCGCGATATGCCCAACAAGATTGCAAATATAGCATCTTATTATTGTAGGGTTATTTTCATATCTAATATGTTTGACAGGCTGAAAACGTACTGTTTTCTGCCTAGCGGGTTCTTGCGTTTTATTTCTTTGTGGCACTGGGGAGTTATCCCTTGAATAGAATTTGGGAGACGCCTGATCGCCCTTGAAGGTCAGTTTTGCGTTTGTTTCGCCTAGGCTATTTATTTTTGCTTTGCTGCGAATAGCCACCATTGTATCAACTTCGATCAATCGCTCTACCTCCTGAACTGCAAGATCCAACGTCTGAATATTTTTGGATACTACCATTCTATATAGTTTTGGGGGTAGCCCTTGCAAAAAGGTATTTAGTATGACTTTTTCATACAGTTCTCCTGAACCTTTTTCGTATTTTGCCTCTGCTGAAATGCGTATATTGTCAAGATATTCTCTTATGTTTTGTGAATGGTCAAAGCATACTATTCCATGTTTTAATTTATTTGTGGAACTGGTTTCGATAAATCTATCTTTAACTGCCGTTAACAATTTGTCCGCTGTATTTATTGGCAAGCTGGCGTCGTCACCTATAGTATGTTCAATTTGCTTTAGAAAGGTTAAGGCCTGTCCTTTTAATCTTAATAGAAGCATGTCGACTAACGTTTCTAGCTCTGTTTTTGTTAATTCTACAAACTGGGCCAATTGGATGTTAAATTCATCGATATCTGATTGTCCATTGTATTGTGGAATAGATTTCGCTATTTCTATATTTTTCGCGGCCAACTTTTGCGCCATTAATAAATCGCTTAGTTCTTCTGAAATTTTTTTTGCGTTTGAATTAACTCAAAATAAATTAATTATTTCACTTGACCTATTTTGGAGGAAGATATTATCTCCTATGAGATATTTTAAAGCGTTTTCCTATAATTGCTTAGCGGTTATAGGCCTAATTACTTTTTATTATATGTCTGTACCTCTCCAATAATTAAATTTCAATTACAAAGTTTATAGCCTAATTAGTTCGCATGATTTTCTCCAATTTCAGACTGCGCCAGATGTAGCGACAAACTTTTATGGCTATACTAATTGTGGTAATAACGATTGACCGCGTAAAATGTAATATTATACCTTAAGGCTGGTAACTTACACCTTATAAGTTCTTCGATAGCGCCACTTATAGCGCTAAAGATCGCGCCATCAAGACCTGCGCCACAGCAATGGGGAGTAATGTTAATGATTGACCGCGCCACCCACTGAAAGCGAGAAAATAAAATATGTAGCTTTATAAATGTAACCTCTTTTCCTTGAGTTATCTGGAAATCAATTACCTCTAATGTTATGTAGAGATCAGATTCCTGGGAGCGTACCTTGGAGACATACGAACTAATTACCTGTCGTGCGACTAGATATAGACATATAAAATAAACACAAGTAGAAAAGCAATAGTTTTATTATGACTTACATATTTAGGTGTACAGCAGTGGTTCACTTCAAATGACAACGACAAAGGCAAGGATAAATTGGCTTTCAAAGATAATGTTGATGGCAATAGAGACAATCCATAATTGAAACGAAAAAACAGTTTGTTTCACTATATCACACAAATAAAACACCTGTGCATTACTAGCTTTTTTCACGATTGGCGCAAGTCCTGTGGAGGGGGCCGCTATTTTGTAATTATGTTCACAAACTCACTACATTATGCGGACTATTTATCCAATAATTTTGTTTTAAATATTTCGATGATTTCAACGATCACACTCTCTTATAACTTAGACTTCCTGCGAAACATTGTATCTATCTTTTTTTTTTATTACCAACGATCTTAGCGAAATTCAAAACCGTCTAGCGTCATTGTTTGACTTAAGCTAAAATGCAATTTTTCTTTTTGCTGATTAAGAATTTAGACTCTTGGAAACAGTATTTGAACTCAATTAGGGGACGTTTAATTTCTGTCGGAATTATCTTTAGAAAAAAGGAATTTTATTTTTTGTATTTTAAATATATCACATTTTACTCACGGTACATAGTTAGGGGTTTTTATATTTCTTAACATTGGACGTGATCGTCTCTTACTAGGTTGCTAGCTACCGCTGCAACCCGGATTGGAATAGTAAGAGACGATCCTCAATTAATCAGACAGCTAACTAGGTTTATAATTTGCTCTTTAACATAAACGTCATTAATCGGATATTTTAATAAATCCTAAATGGTCTAGAGGTTGGGATAGATCTCACCCATTTAGCTTGAGTTAAAATTTTGTATGGGAAATTTTACCTTACTATGATTTCTTAAGGAACATAATTAAAATATCTTAATGTAATAAAAATAGTTTGTTTTAATTACAGGAAGTTTTTAAACCCTATTAATTTTCTTTAAAATGAGTCATTGAACAACTCTACGATGTTCCAGTGCCAAGCTATCTGTTGAATTACTAACCTATACTATAATTAAGTGGCGTCTAAAATTTAGTATAGGCAAGAGGTCGTTCTTTATTATAAATCGGTGTTCCAGGAATTTGTTCTAAATCATTAGTCTTACAAACACATTTACTAATAACCCTAACAGGCTCGTTTTCGCCATAATTGAAAAACATTGCTTTTCCTTCGCTGTTGATAGGTATGCTTGTATATATGTTTTTATTGCTGCTACATAAACTGCAATTGCTTCTTCCAAAATTAATATACGAATTTTCAAAGAAGTACGCCTCCGTATATTCACTGTGTTGTCGAACATTTTCCATTGCATCTGTAAACTGTTCCGCAGTTGCCAATCCATACCTTGGAAGCTTTTCATTAAACTGACAACATTTCTTTTGGATATTACTATGAAACTTTGCCAAGGAATTTCTAGCCGACTTTTCAACAGCATCCGCTCTTTCAAAGAGAATTTTAATCTGTAATTTTGAATACTTTTCGTGATCCTGGTAAAACATGCGTAAAATGTTTCTCAATTTACGAAGATCAGCCTGCATTTTTGCCATCTTCTTGTATTTCTGAATGTAATTTTTCCCTTTGTCCTTATGCGTTCTTCGGTACAACCTCGCAGAGAATTTAATTTTTTCATTATAGCTTTTGTCACCCCAGTATCTACCCATTATTCTGGTAGCAACCTTTTTCTTATGTTTGTTTCGGTAATCTTCATCATTATCATACCGTTCCCTGCTCTTTTGTCTAGCCTGCTCAATTCTTGCTTCTCTGTAATGTTCATCATTACCATACCGTTCTTTTGCTCTCTCAATTACTACTTCTCGATGCGCCTAGTCGGTTGAATAACTTTGTTTTGCTCTCTCAATTACTACTTCTCGATACACCTGGTCGGTTGAATACCTTTGCTTTTTTCTTTTCAAGTTACTATCTCTGTTGTTTGTGTAGTACTCTTTCTTCAACTTGCGTATAGCCTGCTTTGATCTAACCATTATTCTAATCAAGAATGAGAGAATTTTCAGTTTTGACTTTCCTTATATACTAATTATGACGTCACTCTATTCACGTCATAGCTCTAATATAAAACTATGATGATCTTATATAGTAATTATGACGTCACTGCATCAAAAATACAGTTTTTATTGGAAAAATTTATTCTCTTTTAGAAATAATTTATTTTAGTTACTTTAGATTTTTAACCCAATTAATTTCCTTTAAAATGAGCTATTGAACAACCCTCTACGATGTTCCAGTGCCAAGCTATCTCTGGATACAAAAAAAAAGAAAAAAATATCCCTTTTGGGGAGAATAACGTGGTTAAAGTCAATTTTCTTGATTTTCAAGCCAATATATTTCCCTTGCTGTTCAAGCCAAGGGACAGAAAGTTTCCTATACAGGGGTTTCGGACAAGGCGGTTCTAATGGTGTACTTTTTGTTTTGATCTGACTCCTTTTTTAGGAGCTATGGGTTTTTATATTTCTTAACATTGGACGTGATCGTCTCTTACTAGGTTGCTAGCTACCGCTGCAACCCAGATTATCATAAACATTATCGATCCTTTATGTAAAATTCTCCTACAACGCCATGCCTAATTTAGTATAGCCAAGAGGTCGTTCTTTATTATAAGGCCTATATAATTTAGTATAGGCAACAGGTCGTTCTTTATTATAAATTTTGTTTTGATCTGACTCTATTTTTAGGAGTTTTGTTATATTTCTTAGCATTGGACTGATCATCTCTTACTAGGTTGCTAGCTACCGCTGCAACCCAAATTCACATATATATTTATTTATGAGAGGCAGCCTGGCCGAGTGGTCCAAGGCACTGGTGTTAGCCACCAGTCTCTTCGGAGGCGTGGGTTCAAATCTTACTGCTGGTATAATGTTTGAAAGACTGGAGTGTGAAAAGACATCGAAAATGCAGTTTTTGGTGGAAAAATTTATTCTCTTTTAGAAATAATTTATTTTAGTTACAAAAGGTTTTTAACCAAATTAATTTAATTTAAAATGAGCTATTGAACAACCCTCTACGATGTTCCAGTGCCAAGCTATCTCTGGAAAAGAAAGAAAAAGAAAAAAATATCCCGTTTGGGGAGAATAACGTGGTAAAAGTCAATTTTCTTGATTTTCAAGCCAATATATTTCCCTTGCTGTTCAAGCCAAGGGACAGATAGTGTACTATACAGAGGTTTCGGACAAGGCGGTTCTAATGGTGTACTTTTTGTTTTGATCTGACTCCTCTGTTAGAAACTATGGGTTTTATATTTCTTAACATTGGAGGTGATCGTCTCTTACTAGGTTGCAAGCTACCGCTGCAACCTGGATCTAGTAGGGTTTCAGACAAGGTGGTTCTAATGATGTACTATTGTTTTCATCTGACTCTATTTTTAGGAGTTCTGGGTTTTTATATTTCTTAGCATTGGACTGATCGTCTCTTGCTAGGTTGCTAGCTACTGCTGCAAACCGGATTCACATATATATTATTTATGAGAGGCAGCCTGGCCGAGTGGTCCAAGGCACTGGTGTTAGCCACCAGTCTCTTCAGAGGCGTGGGTTCAAATCTTGCCGCTGGTATATGATTATGTTTGAAAGACTGCAGTGTGAAAAGATATCAAAAATGTAGTTTTTGGTGGAAAAATTTATTCTCTTTTAGAAATAATTTATTTTAGTTACTATATATTTTTAACCCAATTAATTTCCTTTAAAATGAGCCATTGAACAACTCTCTACGATGTTCCAGTGCCAAGCTATCTATGGAAAAGAAAAAAGAAAAAAATATCCCGTTTAGGCAGAATGCTGTAGTAGCTGCCGCTTTTCTTGATTTTCAAGCCAATATATATCCCTTGCTGTTCAAGCCAAGGGACTGAAAGTTTCTTATACAGGGGTTTCGGACAAGGTGGTTCTAATGGTGTACTTTTGAATTTGATCTGACTCCTTTTTTAGGAACTATGGGTTTTTATATTTCTTAATATTGGACGTGATCGTCTCTTACTAGCTTGCTAGCTACGGCTGCAACCCGGATATCTCTTACTAGGTTGCTAGCTACCGCTGCAACCCGGATATAAACTTTTAAAAAGATGCTGGTATTATCTTAATTTTAGTTACTGTGTGCGGTCGATTGTCCTTTACTAGGTATCAGCTATATCCGGGGATCGATCCTTTATGTAATTAACCCAATTAATTTCCTTTAAAATGATCTATTGAACAACCCTCTACGATGTTCCAGTGCCAAGCTATCTCTGGATACAAAAAAATAAAAAAAGAAAAAAATAAAAAAATATCCCGTTTGTGGAGAATAACGTGGTTCAAGTCAATTTTCTTGATTTTCAAGACAATATATTTCCCTTGCTGTTCAAGCCAAGGGACAGAAAGTTTCCTATACAGGGGTTTCAGACAAGGCGGTTCTAATGGTGTACTTTTTGTTTTGATCTGACTCCTTTGTTAGGAACTATGGGCTTTTATATTTCTTAACATTGGACGTGATCGTCTCTTACTAGGTTGCTAGCTACCGCTGCAACCCGGATTTTGCAAAACTTCATAGTAATATCCAAAAGAAATGTTGCATGTTTAGTGAAAAGCTTCCAAGGTATGAACCGGCAACTGTGGAACAGTTTATAGATGTAATGGGAAATTTTATAGATCACTGTTAATATATGGATGCATAATTTTTCTTTACTTAGTTTCAGCTTTAATTCGATGATACAGACTTTATGTACTAACTACATCCAAAGACTATGACGTCATTGATTAATATTGTATATAAAAAATTAAGTTTTTCGTAAAAAAAATTAATTAAAAAAAAATTAAGTACAAACAGCGCTAGATCTAGAGATTTCGTTTAAAATGAGCCATTGAACAACTCTCTACAATGTTCCAGTGCCAAGCTATCTGTGGAAAAGAAAGAAAGAAAAAAATATCCCGTTTGTGGAGAATAACGTGGTTAAAGTCAATTTTCTTGATTATCAAGCCAATATATTTTCTTTGTTATTCAAGCCGCAGGGCGTTAAGTTTCCTTTATAGGGGTTTCGGACAAGGCGGTTCTAATGGTGTACTTTTTTTGTAAAATAATTACTATAAACTAGGTTGCTAGCTACCGCAGCAACACAGATTTGACTTTACTGTATCTTATAAGACTTCAGTTACTATGGACTACAGATCGGTCTTTATTATAACTACCGCTGCAATCGAGATTGATAAATCAGATTATGTAAACCCTGATTACAAACAGGAAAAGCCTACGGCTTTTTCTTCTCTGGAGTAGTAAGAGACGACTCTTAAAAAATCAGGCTGCTAACTAAGTCCAATGTATGCAATTGTTTGTTATTCCAACGATTGTATTTTAATGTGACTACCATTGCAACCCGGAATATATTAAAGATTTGAGTTAGTATAAGCGAGGGTTCGTTCTTTATTATAAAAGAGAAAAAAATATCCCGTTTGGGGAGAATAACGTGGTTAAAGTCAATTTTCTTGATTTTCAAGCCAATATATTTCCCTTGCTGTTCAAGCCAAGGGACAGAAAGTTTACTATACAGGGGTTTTGGATAAGGCGGCTCTAATGGTGTACTTTTTGTTTTGATCTGACTCCTTTCTTAGGAGCTATGGGTTTTTATATTTCTTAACATTGGACATGATCGTCTCTTACTAGGTTGCTAGCTACCGCTGCAACCCGGATCAATGTTTGTGGAGAATAACGTGGTAAAAGTCTATTTTCTTGATTTTCAAGCCAATATATTTTATTTGTTATTCAAGCCAAAGGGCGGTAAGTTTCCTTTATAGAGGATTCGGACAAGGCGGTTCTAATGGTATACTTTTTGTTTTGATCTGACTCTTTTTTTAGGAGTTGGGGGTTTTATATTTCTTAACATTGGAGGTGGTCGTCTCTTACTAGGTTGCTAGCTACCGCTGCAACCCGGATTACCACTTGAGTTTTTTTTATGCTATATCATTACAAACAGGAAAAAGCCTATGGCTTTTTCTTCTTTGAAATAGTAAGAGACGAACCTCAAGTAACTACCCCTGGAACCACCATTTATCGGTTACTATGGATGAGAGATCGTTCTTTACTGTATTTTAGTTACTATAGATTTTTAACCAAATTAATTTCCTTTAAAATGAGCTATTGAACAACCCTCTACGATGTTCCAGTGCCAAGCTATCTCTGGATACAAAAAAAGAAAAAAAAAGAAAAAAAAAAAAGAAAAAAATATACTGTTGAGGCCGAATGTTGTAGTAGCTGCCACTTTTCTTGATTTTCAAGCCAATATATTTCCCTTGCTGTTCAAGCCAAGGGACAAAAATTTTACTATGCAGGGGTTTCGGACAAGGCGGTTCTAATGGTGTACTTTGTGTTTTGATCTGACTCTTTTTTTAGGAGCTATGGGTTTTTATATTTCTTAACATTGGAAGTGATCGTCTCTTACTAGGTAGCTAGCTACCGCTGCAACCCGGATTACTAGATTTCAGCTATCTCTACAACCATGATACCGAGGAAACTTATATAATCCACAGTTTTAATGAACTAAATCAAGGTTTTATGTAATTACTTATTTTAATATTTTAGTTACTATAGGCTAGAGTTCGTTCCTTATTATATAATTTTAACCCCATTAATTTCCTTCAAAATGAGCCATTGAACAACTCTCTACAATGTTCCAGTGCCATGCTATCTGTTGAATTACTAGTGGCGTATAAAGTTTAGTATAGGTAAGAGGTCGTTCTTTATTATATTTCAAAGAAGTACGCCTCCGTATATTCACTGTGTTGTCGAACATTTTCCATTGCATCTGTAAACTGTTCCGCAGTTGCCAATCCATACCTTGGAAGCTTTTAATTAAACTGACAACATTTCTTTTGGATATTACTATGAAGCTTTGCCAAGGAATTTCTAGCCGACTTTTCAACAGCATCCGCTCTTTCAAAGAGAATTTTAATCTGTAATTTTGAATACTTTTCGTGATCCTGGTAAAACATGCGTAAAATATTTCGCAATTTACGAAGATCAGCCTGCATTTTTGCCATCTTCTTGTATTTCTGAATGTAATTTTTCCCTTTGTCCTTATGCGTTCTTCGGTACAACCTCGCAGCGAATTTAATTTTTTCATTATAGCTTTTGTCACCCCAGTATCTACCCATTATTCTGGTAGCAACTTTTTTCTTATGTTTGTTTCGGTAATCTTCATCATTATCATACCGTTCCCTGCTCTTTTGTCTAGCCTGCTCAATTGTTGCTTCTCTATAAAGTTTATCATTGTGATAACGCTCCTTGATCTTTTGTCTAGCCTGCTCAATTCTTGCTTCTCTATAAAGTTTATCATTGTGATAACGCTCCTTGATCTTTTGTTTAGCCTGCTCAATTCTTGCTTCTCTGTAATGTTCATCATTACCATACCGTTCCTTGATCTTTTGTTTGGCTGTCTCAATTTTTGCATGTCTATAATCTTCATCATTGTGATAACACATCTTGCTGTTTTCTTTTGCTCTCTCAATTATTACTTCGCGATACGCCTGGTCGGTTGAATACCTTTGTTTTGCTCTCTCAATTATTACTTCTCGATACACCTGGTCGGTTGAATACCTTTGCTTTTTTCTTTTCAAGTTACTATCTCTGTTGTTTGTGTAGTACTCTTTCTTCAACTTGCGTATAGCCTGCTTTGATCTAACCATTATTCTAATCAAGAATGAGAGAATTTTCAGTTTTGACTTTCCTTATATACTAATTATGACGTCACTCTATTCACGTCATAGCTCTAATATAAAACTATGATGACGTTCATTATTTATCTAGTAGGGTTTCAGACAAGGTATTTCTAATGATGTACTTTTGTTTTGATCTGACTCTATTTTTAGGAGTTTTGGGTTTTTATATTTCTTAGCATTGGACTGATCGTCTATTACTAGGTTGCTAGCTACTGCTGCAACTCAAATTCACATATATATTTATTTATGAGAGGCAGCCTGGCCGAGTGGTCCAAGGCACTGGTGTTAGCCACCAGTCTCTTCAGAGGCGTGGGTTCAATTCTTACCGCTGGTATACGATTATGTTTGAAAGACTGCAGTGTGAAAAGACATCAAAATACAGTTTTTGGAGTGGTCCAAGGCACTCGTGTTACCCACCAGTCTCTTCGGAGGCGTGGGTTCAAATCTTACCGCTGGTATACGATTATGTTTGAAAGACTACAGTGTGAAAAGACATCAAAAATGCAGTTTTTGGTGGAAAAATTTATTCTCTTTTAGAAATAATTAATTTTAGTTACTATAGATTTTTAACCCAATTAATTTCCTTTAAAATGAGCTATTGAACAACCCTCTACGATGTTCCAGTGCCAAGCTATCTCTGGATACAAAAAAAGAAAAAAAAGAAAAAAAGAAAAAAATATCCCGTTTGTGGAGAATAACGTGGTTCAAGTCAATTTTCTTGATTTTCAAGACAATATATTTCCCTTGCTGTTCAAGCCAAGGGACAGAAAGTTTCCTATACAGGGGTTTCAGACAAGGCGGTTCTAATGGTGTACTTTTTGTTTTGATCTGACTCCTTTGTTAGGAACTATGGGCTTTTATATTTCTTAACATTGGACGTGATCGTCTCTTACTAGGTTGCTAGCTACCGCTGCAACCCGGAAACCTTGCAGAGAATTTAATTTTTTCATTATAGCTTTTGTCACCCCAGTATCTACCCATTATTCTGGTAGCAACTTTTTTCTTATGTTTGTTTCGGTAATCTTTATCGTTATCATACCGTTCCTTGCTCTTTTGTTTGGCTGTCTCAATTTTTGCATGTCTATAATCCTCATCATTAACATAACACTCCTTGCTGTTTTGTTTGGCTCTCTCAATTTTCGCATCTCGATACGCCTTGTCGGTTGAATACCTTTGCTTTTCTCTTTTCAAGATGTTGTCTCTGTTTTTTGTATAGTAATGTTTTTTTAAATTACGTGTAACTTTATTAGAACGCATCTTATTACAAAACAAGAAATAATATTCTTATCTAATTGAAACTTTTTAAGACTCGTATCATGTACCCATAACCTAACAAAAAATAAAACTAATTTTTAAATTTTCAGGTATTTTGTTAGTTTGAATTAAAAGATTAAAATTATTGCTCATATATCATAAATATTTTTGCAGTTTACATAATAACTTTAGCGATTCTAAACTGAAAAATGAAATATATTAAAAAATTGAATTTTTTGGTCTGAAAATACATAGTAAATTCCACATCGGGTAGTTAGAACCTAACTAAAAATAAAACTAATTTTAACATTTTCAGGTATTTTTCTAGCTTGAATTGAAATATTCAAACTTTTGCTCGGATACCATGGATATTTTGCAGTTTACACAAGCTGCAAAGAACGCATAAGGGAAAAATTAAAAATTATATTCAGAAGTCCAAAAACATGGCAACAATGCTGGCTGATCTTAGTAATTTTAGAAAAATTTTACGAATTTTTTACCGGGATTACGAAAAATATTCAAAATTAAAGATTAAAATTATCTCTGAAAGAATGGATTTTGTTGAAAAGTCAGCTAGAGATGCTTTCGCAAAACTTCATAGTAATATCCAAAAGATATGTTGCATGTTTAGTGAAAAGCTTCCAAGGTATGAACCGGCAACTGTGGAACAGTTTATAGATGTAATGGGAAATTTTATAGATCACTGTGAATATATGGAGGCATAATTGTTCTTTACTTAGTTTCAGCTTTAATTCGATGATCCAGACTTTATGTACTAACTACATCCAAAGACTATGACGTCATTGATTAATATTGTATATAAAAAATTAAGTTTTTAGTAAAAAAAATTAATTAAAAAAAAATTAAGTACAAATAGCGCTAGATCTCGAGATTTCCTTTAAAATGAGCCATTGAACAACTCTCTACGATGTTCCAGTGCCAAGCTATCTGTGGAGAAGAAAGAAAGAAAAAATATCCCGTTTATGGAGAATAACGTGGTTAAAGTCAATTTTCTTGATTATCAAGCCAATATATTTTCTTTGTTATTCAATCCGCAGGGCGGTAAGTTTCCTTTATAGGGGTTTCGGACAAGGCGGTTCTAATGGTGTACTTTTGTTTTGATCTGACTCTGTTTTTAGGAGTTAGGGGTTTTTATATTTCTTAACATTGGACGTGATCGTCTCTTACTAGGTTGCCAGCTACCGCTGCAACCCGGATCTATTCACGTCATAGCTCTAATATAAAGCTATGACGACATTCATTATTTATCTAGTAGGGTTTCAGTCAAGGTAGTTCTAATGATGTACTTTTGTTTTGATCTTACTTTATTTTTAGGAGTTTTGGGTTTTTATATTTCTTAGCATGGGACTGATCGTCTCTTACTAGGTTGCTAGCTACTGCTGCAACCCAAATTATGAGAGGCAGCCTGGCCGAGTGGTCCAAGACACTGGTGTTAGCCACCTGTCTCTTCGGAGGCGTGGGTTCAAATCTTACCGCTGGTATACGATTATGTTTGAAAGACTGCAGTGTGAAAAGACATCAACAATGCAGTTTTTGGTGGAAAAATTTATTCTCTTTTAGAAATAATTTATTTTAGTTACTATAGATTTTTAACCCAATTAATTTCCTTTAAAATGAGCTATTGAACAACCCTCTACGATGTTCCAGTACCAAGCTATCTGTGGAAAAGAAAAAAAGAAAAAAGAAAAAAATATTCCGTTTGTGGAGAATAACGTGGTAAAAGTCTATTTTTTTGATTTTCAAGCCAATATATTTTCTTTGTTATTCAAGCCAAAGGGCGGTAAGTTTCATTTATAGAGGATTCAGACAAGGCGGTTCTAATGGTGTACTTTTTGTTTTGATCTGACTCTTTTCTTGGGAGTTGGGGGGTTTTATATTTCTTAACATTGGAGGTGATCGTCTCTTACTAGGTTGCTAGCTACCGCTGCAACCCGAATAACATTGGACGTGATCGTCTCTTACTAGGTTGCTAGCTACCGCTGCAACCCGGATACAGCTACCCGTGCAACCACAATATATCAGTTACTATAAGCCAGAGATCGTTCTTTACTATACTCGCTACCACCGCAACCCAGATACCAGTTACTATGGGCTATAGTTCGTCCTTTAATGTAAAATGGGACTGATCGTCTCTTACTAGGTTGCTAGCTACTGCTGCAACCCAAATTCACATATATATTTATTTATGAGAGGCAGCCTGGCCGAGTGGTCCAAGACACTGGTGTTAGCCACCAGTCTCTTCGGAGGAGTGGGTTCAAATCTTACCGCTGGTATACGATTATGTTTGAAAGACTGCAGTGTGAAAAGACATCAAAAATGCAGTTTTTGGTGGAAAAATTTATTCTCTTTTTGAAATAATTTATTTTAGTTACTATAGATTTTTAACCCAATTAATTTCCTTTAAAATGAGCTATTGAACAACCCTCTACGATGTTCCAGTGCCAAGCTATCTGTGGAAAAGAAAAAGAAAAAAAAGAAAAAAGAAAAAAATATCCCGTTTGAGGAGAATAACGTGGTTAAAGTCAATTTTCTTGATTTTCATGCCAATATATTTCCCTTGCTGTTCAAGCCAAGGGACAGAAAGTTTCTTATACAGGGGTTTCGGACAAGGCGGTTCTAATGGTGTACTTTTTGTTTTGATCTGACTCCTCTGTTAGGAACTATGGGTTTTTATATTTCTTAACATTGGACGTGATCGTCTCTTACTAGGTTGCTAGCTACCGCTGCAACCCGGATGAAGATAATATGAATGAACCACAGTGTTCAGTTTCTTTGGACTTGAGTTCGTTTTTTAACTATAAATACAAACAGGAAAAAGCCTACGGTTTTTTCTTCTTTTAAATAGTAAGAGACGAAACTCAAACAATCAAGTAGCTAACTAAGTCCAATGTATGGAATGGTTTGTTATTTCAGTGATCGTCTTTTAATGTAAAAATATAAATACTGTAATCTTAACTATAGTGAAGTTGCGTATGCAAGTTAGTATAGGGAAGAGTTTGATCTTTATTATATATAAATACTGTAATCTTAACGATAGTGAAGTTGCCTATGCAAGTTAGTATAGGGAAGAGTTCGATCTTTATTATAATTTATTATAACTATATTACCTTATCTAAAGATTAGTATGTGTTGCTTCATCCTCTATATAATGATTCCTTTTAATACTTCAGTTACCATGGGCTACAGTACATTCTATTAATGTAATTATAATGAACTAAATCAAGCTTTTATGTAATTATTAATTTTAATATTTTGGTTACTATACGCAAGAGTTTGCTCTTTATTATAATTCCTATGACATGGTTTTTCTTTACTAGGTTTCATCTATATCTACAACCATGATATCAATAAAACTTATGTAATCCCTAGTTTTAATAAACTAGATCGAGCTTTTATGTGATTGCTTATTTTAATATTTTAGTTACTACAGGCTAGAGTTCATTCCTTATTATAATCTTGATTATAAATAATATTAACTATAATTAAGTTGAGTATCTAATATATTATAGGCAAGAGTTCGCTCTTTATTATAAAAATTCGATAATTGAGCCCTTATTGACCCGGATTAAAAAATTATTATCATATCTTATATGTAACTTTTATTTTATAAGTCTTCGATAGTCTAATGGTAAGTATGCCAAACTTGTTACCTGGGAGAAGGGGGTTCGATTCCCCGTCGGGGAGAACTTTTAATATGTTGAATTAAAAGCACTATCTTTTCAATTTAAAATTTAAAAAAGAAACTTGTTTATTTACATTCTAGCTAAAATAACGAAGATAATATGAATGAACCACAGTGTTCAGTTTCTTTGGACTTGAGTTCGTTTTTTAACTATAAATGCAAACAGGAAAAAGCTTACGGCTTTTTCTTCTTTTAAATAGTAAGAGACAAAACTCAAACAATCAAGTAGCTAACTAAGTCCAATGTATGGAATGGTTTGTTATTTCAGTGATCGTCTTTTAATGTAAAAAAAATTTCAACCTCATTAATTTCCTTTAAAATGAGCCATTGAACAACTCTCTACGATGTTCCAGTGCCAAGCTATCTGTGGAGAAGAAAGAAAGAAAAAATATCCCGTTTATGGAGAATAACGTGGTTAAAGTCAATTTTCTTGATTATCAAGCCAATATATTTTCTTTGTTATTCAATCCGCTGGGCGGTAAGTTTCCTTTATAGGGGTTTCAGACAAGGCAGTTCTAATGGTGTACTTTTGTTTTGATCTGACTCTGTTTTTAGGAGTTAGGGGTTTTTATATTTCTTAACATTGGACGTGATCGTCTCTTACTAGGTTGCCAGCTACCGCTGCAACCCGGATCTATTCACGTCATAGCTCTAATATAAAGCTATGACGACATTCATTATTTATCTAGTAGGGTTTCAGACAAGGTAGTTCTAATGATATACTTTTGTGTTGATCTTACTCTATTTTTAGGAGTTTCGGGTTTTTATATTTCTTAGCATGGGACTGATTGTCTCTTACTAGGTTGCTAGCTACTGCTGCAACCCAAATTATAAGAGGCAGCCTGGCCGAGTGGTCCAAGACACTGGTGTTAGCCACCTGTCTCTTCGGAGGCGTGGGTTCAAATCTTACCGCTGGTTTACGATTTTGTTTGAAAGACTGCAGTGTTAAAAGACTTCAAAAATGCAGTTTTTGGTGGAAAAATTTATTATCTTTTAGAAATAATTTATTTTAGTTACTATAGATTTTTCAACAAATAAATTTTATTTAAAATGAGATATTGAAAAACTCTCTACGATGTTCCAGTACCAAGCTATCTGTGGAAAAGAAAAAAGAAAAAAGAAAAAAATATCCCGTTTGTGGAGAATAACGTGGTAAAAGTCTATTTTTTTGATTTTCAAGCCAATATATTTTCTTTGTTATTCAAGCCAAAGGGCGGTAAGTTTCCTTTATAGAGGATTCGGACAAGGCGGTTCTAATGGTGTACTTTTTGTTTTGATCTGACTCTTTTCTTAGGAGTTGGGGGTTTTATATTTCTTAACATTGGAGGTGATCGTCTCTTACTAGGTTG
The DNA here is from genome assembly GCF_049724085.1 of Artemia sp. Qi Xiang Cuo. NCBI lineage: Eukaryota > Metazoa > Arthropoda > Branchiopoda > Anostraca > Artemiidae > Artemia > Artemia sp. Qi Xiang Cuo. The sequence goes on along the minus strand of NC_142803.1, from coordinate 24,747,928 downwards.
CTAGCTACCGCTGCAACCCGAATAACATTGGACGTGATCGTCTCTTACTAGGTTGCTAGCTACCGCTGCAACCCGGATACAGCTACCCGTGCAACCACAATATATCAGTTACTATAAGCCAGAGATCGTTCTTTACTATACTCGCTACCACCGCAACCCAGATACCAGTTACTATGGGCTATAGTTCGTCCTTTAATGTAAAATGGGACTGATCGTCTCTTAATAGGTTGCTAGCTACTGCTGCAACCCAAATTCACATATATATTTATTTATGAGAGGCAGCCTGGCCGAGTGGTCCAAGACACTGGTGTTAGCCACCAGTCTCTTCGGAGGAGTGGGTTCAAATCTTACCGCTGGTATACGATTATGTTTGAAAGACTGCAGTGTGAAAAGACATCAAAAATGCAGTTTTTGGTGGAAAAATTTATTCTCTTTTAGAAATAATTTATTTTAGTTACTATAGATTTTTAACCCAATTAATTTCCTTTAAAATGAGCTATTGAACAACCCTCTACGATGTTCCAGTGCCAAGCTATCTGTGGAAAAGAAAAAGAAAAAAAAAGAAAAAAGAAAAAATATCCCGTTTGGGGAGAATAACGTGGTTAAAGTCAATTTTTTTGATTTTCATGCCAATATATTTCCCTTGCTGTTCAAGCCAAGGGACAGAAAGTTTCTTATACAGGGGTTTCGGACAAGGCGGTTCTAATGGTGTACTTTTTGTTTTGATCTGACTCCTCTGTTAGGAACTATGGGTTTTTATATTTCTTAACATTGGACATGATCGTCTCTTACTAGGTTGCTAGCTACCGCTGCAACCCGGATGAAGATAATATGAATGAACCACAGTGTTCAGTTTCTTTGGACTTGAGTTCGTTTTTTAACTATAAATACAAACAGGAAAAAGCCTACGTTTTTTTCTTCTTTTAAATAGTAAGAGACGAAACTCAAACAATCAAGTAGCTAACTAAGTCCAATGTATGGAATGGTTTGTTATTTCAGTGATCGTCTTTTAATGTAAAAATATAAATACTGTAATCTTAACTATAGTGAAGTTGCGTATGCAAGTTAGTATAGGGAAGAGTTTGATCTTTATTATATATAAATACTGTAATCTTAACGATAGTGAAGTTGCCTATGCAAGTTAGTATAGGGAAGAGTTCGATCTTTATTATAATTTATTATAACTATATTACCTTATCTAAAGATTAGTATGTGTTGCTTCATCCTCTATATAATGATTCCTTTTAATACTTCAGTTACCATGGGCTACAGTACATTCTATTAATGTAATTATAATGAACTAAATCAAGCTTTTTATGTAATTATTAATTTTAATATTTTGGTTACTATACGCAAGAGTTTGCTCTTTATTATAATTCCTATGACATGGTTTTTTCTTTACTAGGTTTCATCTATATCTACAACCATGATATCAATAAAACTTATGTAATCCCTAGTTTTAATAAACTAGATCGAGCTTTTATGTGATTGCTTATTTTAATATTTTAGTTACTACAGGCTAGAGTTCATTCCTTATTATAATCTTGATTATAAATAATATTAACTATAATTAAGTTGAGTATCTAATATATTATAGGCAAGAGTTCGCTCTTTATTATAAAAATTCGATAATTGAGCCCTTATTGACCCGGATTAAAAAATTATTATCATATCTTATATGTAACTTTTATTTTATAAGTCTTCGATAGTCTAATGGTAAGTATGCCAAACTTGTTACCTGGGAGAAGGGGGTTCGATTCTCCGTCGGGGAGAACTTTTAATATGTTGAATTAAAAGCACTATCTTTTCAATTTAAAATTTAAAAAAGAAACTTGTTTATTTACATTCTAGCTAAAATAACGAAGATAATATGAATGAACCACAGTGTTCAGTTTCTTTGGACTTGAGTTCGTTTTTTAACTATAAATGCAAACAGGAAAAAGCTTACGGCTTTTTCTTCTTTTAAATAGTAAGAGACAAAACTCAAACAATCAAGTAGCTAACTAAGTCCAATGTATGGAATGGTTTGTTATTTCAGTGATCGTCTTTTAATGTAAAAAAAATTTCAACCTCATTAATTTCCTTTAAAATGAGCCATTGAACAACTCTCTACGATATTCCAGTGCCAAGCTATCTGTGGAATTACTAACCTATACTATAATTAAGTGGCGTATAACATTTAGTATGGGCAAGAGGTCGTTCTTTATTATAAAAAAACTATGATGACGTTCATTATTTATCTAGTAGGGTTTCAGACAAGGTATTTCTAATGATATACTTTTGTTTTGATCTGACTCTATTTTTAGGAGTTTTGGGTTTTTATATTTCTTAGCATTGGACTGATCGTCTCTTACTAGGTTGCTAGCTACTGCTGCAACCCAAATTCACATATATATTTATTTATGAGAGGCAGCCTGGCCGAGTGGTACAAGGCACTGGTGTTAGCCACCAGTCTCTTCAGAGGCGTGGGTTCAATTCTTACCGCTGGTATACGATTATGTTTGAAAGACTGCAGTGTGAAAAGACATCAAAATGCAGTTTTTGGTGGAAAAATTTATTCTCTTTTAGAAATAATTTATTTTAGTTACTATTGATTTTTAACCCAATTAATTTCCTTTAAAATGAGCTATTGAACAACCCTCTACGATGTTCCAGTGCCAAGCTATCTCTGGATACAAAAGAAAAAAAAGAAAAAAAGAAAAAAATATCCCGTTTAGGCAGAATGTTGTAGTAGCTGCCATTTTTCTTGATTTTCAAGCCAATATATTTCCCTTGCTGTTCAAGCCAAGGGACAGAAATTTTACTATGCAGGGGTTTCGGACAAGGCGGTTCTAATGGTGTACTTTTTGTTTTGATCTGACTCTTTTTTTAAGAACTATGGGTTTTTATATTTCTTAACATTGGACGTGATCGTCTCTTACTAGGTTGCTAGCTACCGCTGCAACCCGGATTGCTAGCTACCGCTGCAACCCGGATTGTGGAGAATAACGTGGTTAAAGTCAATTTTCTTGATTATCAAGCCAATATATTATCTTTGTTATTCAAGCCGCAGGGCGGTAAGTTTCCTTTGTAGGGGTTTCGGATAAGGCGGTTCTAATGGTGTACTTTTTGTTTTGATGTGACTCTATTTTTAGGAGTTACGGGTTATTATATTTCTTAACATTGGACGTGATCGTCTATTACTAGATTGCTAGCTACCGCTGCAACCCGGATTGCTAGCTACCGCTGCAACCCGGATTACAAACATATACTATAATTCAGTGGCGTATAAAATTTAGTATAGGCATGAGGTCGTTCTTTATTATAATGCCTAATATTCAGTCAAACTAAAAGAACTGTTTAAAACACAGTTAGAAATACTTTTTTCTTGAGTCGGTGTTCCAGGAATTTGTTCTAAATCATTAGTCTTACAAACACAAATGCTAATAACCCTAACAGGCTCGTTTTTGCCATAATTGAAAAACATTGCTTTCCCTTCGTTGTTCATATATATTTTTATTACTGCTACATAAACTGCAATTGCTCCTTCCAAAATTAATATACGAATTTTCAAAGAAGTACGCCTCCCTATATTCACAGTGCTGTCGAACATTTTCCATTGCATCTATAAACTGTTCACAGTTGCCAATCCATACCTTGGAAGCTTTTCATTAAACTGACAACATTTCTTTTGGATATTACTATGAAGCTTTGCCAAAGCATTTCTAGCCGATTTTTCAACAGCATTTGCTCTTGCAAAGAGAATTTTAATATGTAATTTTGAATACTTTTCGTGATCCTGGTAAAACATGCGTAAAATGTTTCTCAATTTACGAAGATCAGCCTGCATTTTTGCCATCTTCTTGTAATTCTGAATGTAATTTTTCCCTTTGTTCTTATGCGTTCTTCGGTACAACCTCGCAGAGAATTTAATTTTTTCTTTATAGCTTTGTCACCCCAGTATCTACCCATTATTCTGGTAGAAACTTTTTTCTTTTATATTTTTCTGTAATCTTCATAATTGTGATAACGCTCCTTGATCTTTTGTCTAGCCTGCTCAATTGTTGCTTCTCTGTAATCTTCATCATTATCATAAAGTTCCTTTCTCTTTTATTTGGCTGTGTCAATTTTCACATGTCTATAAACTACATCATTATAATAACGCTGTTCGTCACTACCACTTATCACTTCTCGATACGCCTGGTCGGTTGAATACCTTTGCTTTTTTCTTTTCAAGACGCTATCTCTGTTTTTTCGGTAGTACTGTTTTTTTAACTTGCGTATAGCTTGCTTTGATCTAACCATTATGTAATCATAATTGAAACCATTTAAACTTTTGACGTTTCTTATATAGTTATATTTTTACGAATTATGGGCTGTAAAATATTACAAACAGGAAAAAGCCTACGGCTTTTTCTTCTTTGAAATAGTAAGAGACGAACCTCAAACGATCAAGTAGCTAACTAAGTCCAATGCATGCAATAACTTTTTATTCCAATGATCGTCTTTTAATGTAACATATCAGTTACTATGGGAGAGAGATCGTTCTTTACTGTAAAATAGTAATCGAAAGCAACCACTTACAGCACCGCAGAACCCCCCGCACAACCAGGCTTATGAAAATTTATGTGCGGACCCACCGTCCAGGGATGAAGTAATTAAGACGATGCAAGTTTTGAAAAACAATAAAAGCCCAGGAATAGATAGGATTCCTGCCGAGTTACTGAAATCTCTCCCCAAGGTGGCGGTGGATGAACTTCATAGCGTGATAACCGAAGGCTGGGACAATGAATACATCCCAGATGACTGGAAGACTTCAATAATTGTCCCTATCTTCAAAAAAGGAGACCGAATGGACTGCAAAAACTACCGAGGTATATCCCTTATCCCCATTGCTGCCAAGCTGTTCGCAGTCATACTTTTAAATAGATTCAGAGACACCAGAAACAGCCGAACGCGACCCAACCAAGCAGGATTCAGGCCGGGCATGGGTTGCTATGACCAGATTTTCAACCTGCGACAGATCCTTGAACACTGGTTTAAACACCAGCAGGAAACAATCCAATTCTTCGTAGACTTCATTACCGCGTTTGATTCGGTCCATCGTGATGCAATATGGGAGGCAATGAGAGAGGACAGTGTGCTTGAGAAGATCATTTAATCTTCTCAAGGCATACTATGCTGAAACAAAGGCCCAGGTAAGAGTTGATGGCGATCTTTCAGATCTGGTCCTGATCGAGGAAGGTGTACGTCAAGGCTGTGTCCTTTTACCAACTTTGTTCAACTTCGTCATCGATTGGATCTTCAGGGTCCTGGACAATTATAAAGGCGTTGCAGTGAGCCAGTCCTTCTCCGTCACAGATCTTGACTGTGCTGACGATGTGGACATGCTTGCTGAATCCGTTGCAGAAGCCCAGGCTATGATAAATGACTTGGCAGTCAAGGCACTTTCGACTGGTCTCCAAATAAGCCTTCCGAAAACAAAATCCATGCGAACAAATGGGATGGATGAAACCCCTGTGACCCTAAATAGTAATCGGATAGAGGATATCCAGTCGTTTAAATACCTCGGATCGACGGTAAACCCTGCTGGCGAACCTTCAGAAGAAATACAGACCCGCATATCGTCAGCCTGGAGTGTCTTCCTTCAATTACGGAAGTATCTCTGGAAGCGGAGCGAAATATCGCTACGCACAAAGCTCCGAGTGTATGATGATATGGTTCTCTCTGTCCTCCTCTATGGATGTGAAACGTGGTCACTTAAAGCAGCCGAAGCGTTGAGCTTGAATATATTCAACCACAAATGCCTGCGCTATATCCTGGGTATCCGCCCCTCAGATAGAATCTCGAATGAAGAAGTAAGGAGAAGATGTGGGGATCGCCCACTTGTCTCTGACCCTGTTACGCATAAGAGACTGAGATGGTTTAGCCAAACAATGCGCAGACCAGATGACTATATAAGCAAAAAATGCCTCAAATGTCTACCGCTACCTGCATGGAAGAAAAGGGCAGGAGGCCAAAAGAAGACGTGGTTAGCTACAGTTAAGTCTGATCTGGAGCCAATCGGAGGATTCCGAAAATACGGCCGGCGCTGGGATCGCCAGTGGCTGGAACTGGAGCAGCCTGCCACCCTCGAGCGAAACCTATAGAAGGAGACATGTCGTCATCTGCTGGGCGCCACGATGAGTCTGGATGCGGCTTGAACGTGTAACAAGTACAAGTAAATAAGTACAAATAGCAGGCCAAACTATAAAGTCATAAAAAACGAAAAAATTTAAAGAATTATAGTCTTTTTCCCTGAATTGACTATGTCAATACAAATCGAACAGAAATTAATTAAAAAAACTTTTTCCATAAAATAAGTTTTTTTAAAGAAAAGTAAAGAACTCCCAAAAATGAAACCCAAAACGAAGAGAAATTACAATAAATAACCGAGTCAAACTAAAAAACGAGCAGAAATTAACGTGAGTAGCAAAACCCTTATGCCTTCCCAAGGCCAGAACATAATTATCGCTTTACTGAAAAAAATAAAAATGAATGAGCATTGTCAGTTTAATATACTTATACTGATATTTGTTAATCAAAATTTTAAAATTACTTTATTTATTAAATTTATAAAACTAAAAAAATTTATTTTTTTTTTATTAATGTGCAAATTATGTTCGGGCCTTGGGAAGGCATAGAGGTATTGAGCCTTACTCATGTTAATTTCTGATCGTGTTGAGTTTGACTCGGTTATTTATTGTAATTTACAGTTTGTTTCGGGTTTCATTTATTTATCGATGCTGATTTGTGGTAGTTTCACGCTTGGTAGATTATTTGATTTTGTTTTAGCTCATTTTTTGTTCAATGGAGTTCTTTACTTTTCTTTGAAAAAACTTATTTGTGGAAAAAGTTTTTTTTAATTAATGTAAAATAAATACTGCCAGTTTACCTGGGCCGGAAAATGGGCGTTTGAAACGACCGGGCTCCGCGTTTGAATAGGCACCGCGCCACCATCAAAATGAACAATTGACTTTTGAAATTGTGAAATGTTCTTAACAATTCCAGCAGGCGTTGCTTCTGGGAAAAGATAGTTTTCCAGGCTAAAACCAATAAAAAAAGAACTCTGTGATATCAAAAATAAATCAGGATAGACTAAATACAGGATAGACGGGGATACATACCCCCCTAAAATTCAGAAAATGTGTCCCATAGGGTCGACATTCTTATAGATCTTGAGTAATACAATAACATATTGTACGCTATAAATCTTATTGTGATTAGGATAAAAACTGAACCATTTATTCATTTTATAAAATAAAATTTTGAAGCAAAACTGTCATAAAAGCTAACCAAATTCATTATATAGAAGTTATATCTAAAACGGAAATCAACTATTACAGACTTTTTTACGAAGAAATAGTTGGTTGATGGCAGACCTTGGTTGGTTGATACAAACCTTAATTGGAATAGTGTTGTGACGTTGTATTTATAGTCTCAGAAACTTTATTTATAGTCTCAGTTGTTGTGAAGTGTAGTGACGTGTATTTTATGGTATTTGGGTGTTTTAGTCGTAGATGCCTTTATTCTCCCTTTATAGGGGAGATAAACTCTGGCCCTAAGATAGTTAAACTTTGGTAGCGTGCCTTAGGCTATGACCGAACTAATGAGGCGTACCGACTGGGTATGTTCGAGTGGCTAAAGGTAGATCGTAGAGAGGTTGTCTAACATACAATACTTTTATTCAATATACACATAGTAATTACAGATATAGATATGCTACTGGGACTGGCTGCCCCAAGTAGACCACAAGTCTCAAAATACTACAATAATATATAATAAGATACAGACAATTACAATGATCCGACAAAATCCCAAGGTATTTCTAATTAGAGAATAAACGGGCAGAGGTTCACCCGGCAAGTCAATAAGTCTGTCTTCAGTATCAAAAATCGGGGTATATATATGAAAAACTAACCACGCCCTTCCAGTACATTGACGCATTTAGCCAGGAAATTGGTTATTGAGCAAGTTCCCTCTAGGCCAACACATTCCACGATTTGTTTCTTTATCTTAAAAAGTGGTATTTTCAAATTTTGTTTTTGCATCTTAATATACTTTCATTCAATTAATAATTAAATAAATTAGAAAGATTTACCACAATACTCCCCATTTAAAGAAGAATTGTCCCAATTCTCAATACTTTACTTTTAAAACCACTTAACTATGCTTACAGCTATTAATCTGCCATCTTTGGGTCATTATTTGCATTTACCCTCAATGGGTTTCGTTAGGGTTTTGTTTTTGGTCTAATATAGGCCCTGCTTTTATTTGTCGAAGTATTTCAATTTAAAATTCCACTTCGTTTCCCTTTTTTTCTGTCTCTAAGGCTGAAAAATACACTTTTTACCCTTCTTATATGCATCTTCTGTTTCAACTTGACCCCAAGCGGCTTAAACATTATATTATTGGCTTTGCTTAAATTAGTTTTATATTAGAAAAGTTTTATGAATTTTTTTTAGTTTAAATTTAATTCCCATTAATAATTTAATTTATTTGTGTGATGTGGTTAATATACCGTTTATTTTTCCTTTTTGAATTACCTTGGATAAATTACATATAACATTATTGATTCTTAAATTTTCACATATTTTTTCAGCCAAAGCATTTTCACATATTTCAATAACATAAGCCATTTGGCTATGTAGCACATTTTCTAGGCCTAAATTAAGTTCTGATTTTATCTAACTTTTAATGATTTTGTATCAAAGTCTGTGGTTTCCAAATATCAGTTGATCAAGTATGGTTTGGTTTCTGATGGTATCAGGATATAATTGAACTGGCTTTGAAATTTGCTACTTTACAAAAATGCGTCAAAGAAATTATTGAGAACTGGATCCAAAAGGATGTTATGAAAAATTTGATTTCAAAAAAAAAAATATATCTAAGGCTTTATGTAGAATAAATATCCACACTATTATATATATATAGCATATATTTTTACATATATAGTAGAATGAAGCACTAAATTTCTGTATATATCAATGCCTTTAAAAGTTAGTTACTTTTAATTACTTTCTCCTCTTTTTTAATTATTCCAAAAATAATATCCCGCTTCAATCGAAACATTATGTTTCTTGCTGGATTATTCTTTCAAACTTAATACTAAACGGATTATTTCACAATAAAAATTATTAATACGTTGACTCGAGGTCAAACATTTACATATAAAATTAAATCTCTAGTTAAAACTTAAAGTTAATAAAAATATAGTATATATATACAAGCCTTGTGTAACAACTTAAACAAGTATTTAAGTCGCAAAACTAGATATATTATTATGCTATAGGTTAAAACTTAAAGCATTTTTAAAAACAAAACACGGTATAGACTAGTATTGGAATTAATTCCAATTATTGTTTTGTTAATTGCTTATGAAGTATTAATGTAGGATACTTCTTGATTGATATAAACATAAAAAAACCAAATACACAACATTTAATTCACTATATTCACATGGATAGTTTAGTATATATATATATGTATATATATATATTAACAAAAGTTATGTTGATACATAACTTAATTGTTAAAAACAAATAATAATTATGTACTCATAATTTATTTAATCACTGCAATATTCATTCGCTGTACAACTTTTAAATAAGTCCGTCAATACTTTTATTTGACAAGTCCTAAATGCTATTAAAATACTTACATAACAAACAAAACTCCAAGAAATAGATTTATGCACTATAACTGATAACTGTGATTAGCCTCTATATAAGGGCTTGGCAATAGTTAATGCACCATAACTTTTCTATTTACATTTCTATAATTTTTTTTTTTTTTTTAATACAATTCTCTGTTTACAAAAGGTTTTCGAGATATATTAATAACAGTAGATATTTTCTCAATTACATTTGTTACAACTGTATAACTTTTCCCATATACGACTATATACATTTTGTTTTAAAACTTTGGTTCTATTTCGAACCTACTTGTGTCATTAACTGTCATTAGCTTATAAACCTGTTTGTTTATTCAGACTTTTAAGCTTTCTAATTCTTTTCGAATTTTTTTGGTACTTGAGATAGTTTTATAAAGTTTTTGTCTGTAATCTCTCTTTTTTCCGCTTTTATGTCCTTTTTAGATAAAGCTCCATTTACACCTTAGATCTGATAAGCTAAAAATTTTTGCTGTTCACCTTATACCTGTCATGCCATTATCAAATGACTTGGCCTGTACTCTGAAGGTTTTCTTACCAGGGCTGCCTTCTGGTAGCTCTTTATAACGTTTCCAGGTCCTCTTGTCATCAGCTACAGCTAAAAGGACTATTATGAACCTGCACACACAATAATTAATAACTTATAGTATTGCCACACTTTTTAATTTGTTGCTATAATTTTCTCTTGGGCTATTCTTTCTTCAGAAAATTAGCCTTTCTGCAGAAAAAATACCTGGCCTTCATGGCACACAGTAATTTGTAACACACAGTAATAATGGCACACAGCTCTGTAGTATTAATGCCACTCATTTTGTACTTATTTAGTACATTTTTCGTACTAGTTTCGTTCAGCAAGTTCAATAAGTGTGTATAACAGAGTTTAACTGACTCCATTCAGTTTCTTTTCCTTTTTAATTTCGTCTGGCTATATTTTCAAATTGAACCCTTCTCTTTTTTTTTTTTTGATTCAATGAATCATGAGCGTTTTTTTCAAGTTTTTGTTCCGTTTTTTTTTCAGTAAGATAGGTATTTTCTAAGCTTATCTTGATATGTTTCATGTTTTATTCAATAACTTTTACAAGTTTTTATACTAATTGACCTTGTATGGTCAAATTTATTATCCCTTTATTTTTAAGGGGTGGGGGGGGGTGTCTAATTTTTGCAACCTGTATTTTTTGAAATTATTCAAATTTTTTCTTCGAAAGTTTTTGTGTTAGAAAAGTACTGTAGTTTTTTAGCTAATTTGTTTTTTTGTTTTTTTTTTAACACTTTTAATTTCGTTTTGCCCCGCATTTGCTAGTTCTCATTTCTATATAAAAATGTAAGTTTTTACGATATCCTGATTGCCAATTTTATCCTAGCTTTAATTACTATTTTATTTGCCAAAGAAAGAGAGGCAATAATTCCCTTGCAAGGCTAAATAACTTTGAATTCAGTGCTCATTATCTGCGGTTTATTGATAAGCTTGAATTTGGGAGGATTACAAGAATGAATTTCTGTTCATTACTGCGAGTTTTTTTTGTTGTGAAAGGTTATTTTTTATTTTCAAAGAAAAAGTGGATACTGTTTAGTTTGTGTTAGGGTTCAACGGATTGGGATTTGGGTGTTTGGGTTGGCACAGGTGAGAACCAACTGTTTAAACTAAGATTCTCCTGTGCCAGTTCGTTTTCTCAGATCCAAAATATCGCTAGAGTTAAAATTGTTATCTTGAACTACTGTGGTTTGCTTGTGACGATGAGGTTTAATTTTTGGTTTATTTTAATGGATTTTGTCCTTGGCTTTTACCTCCTGGTAAGTTTTTAGGTTATAATTTATTTTTATATCGCTTTTCGTTTCCTTTACCTAGCACTCTTTTTGCTTTCTAAGCTTATTCTAAGTTTTGCTTAAACCTTTATAGCGGAAAAAGCCTATGGCTTTTTCTTATTTGGAAAAGTAAGAGACGAACTTCGAAGAGCCAGGCAGCTAACTAAGTCTAATTTGTGCCATGGTTTGTTCTTTATTAGGTTTCAGCCATCTCTACAGTCATGATACTGATAATCCATGATACATGATACTAATAATTCCTATTTACTTTTCAGTTAACATGGGCTAGATGTCGTTCTTTACTATAAATTTTAATTACAAAAGGTTTTAAACTCCATTAATTTCCTTTAAAATGAGCCATTGAACAACTCACTACGATGTTCCAGTGCCAAGCTATCTGTGGTATTACTAACCTATACTATAGTTAAGTGGCGTATAAAATTTAGTATAGGCAAGAGGTCGTTCTTTATTATAAAAATTGCTGCTAAAATTGTTTAATCTTTTTTCGCGTGCTTCTGAGCGACCAGTATCCTGTTCTCGTGTAGGCTTGTAAAAAGTTCCATTGGAGTTTCGAGATCCTTCAAACCTGTCGTTGTGAGTAATATGATGGCGAGGTAAGCATTCTGTCGTGCCACCTGCTTGTCTTCGATTTAAATAACTTGAGTGCATGTTTCTATAACTATTATGGATCTTAATAAAGATTAATCGGATATTTTAATATATCCTATATGGTCTAGAGCTTGGGATAGCTCTCACCCAGTTGGCTTGAGTTCAATTTCCGCATGGAAAATTTTAACTTATGATGATTTCTTAAGGAATATAATTGAAATTTCTTAATGTAATAAAAATAATTTGTTTTAATTACAAAAGGTTTTAACCCCATTAATTTGCTTTAAAATGAGCCATTGAAAAACTCTCTACGATGTTCCAGTGCCAAGCTACCTGTTGAATTACTAACCTACACTATAATTAAGTGGCGTATAAAAGTTAGTATAGTCAAGAGGTTGTTCTTTATTATATATAAATACAAACAGGAAAAATCCTACGGCTTTTTCTTCTTTTAAATAGTAAGAGACGAAACTCAAACAATCAAGTAGCTAACTAAGTCCAATGTATGGAGTGGTTTGTTATTTCAGTGATCGTCTTTTTATGTAAAGAAAATTATAAAAATACTGTAATCTTAACTATAGTAAAGTTGCGTATGCAAGTTAGTATAGGGAAGAGTTTGATCTTTATTATACTTGAAACAAAGAAAAGAGAATCTTATATAGTAATTATGACGTCACTGCATCAAAAATACAGTTTTTATTGGAAAATTTTATTCTCTTTTAGAAATAATTTATTTTAGTTACTATAGATTTTTAACCCAATTAATTTCCTTTAAAATGAGCTATTGAACAACCCTCTACGATGTTCCAGTGCCAAGCTATCTCTGGATACAAAAAAAAAGAAAAAAATATCCCTTTTGGGGAGAATAACGTGGTTAAAGTCAATTTTCTTGATTTTCAAGCCAATATATTTCCCTTGCTGTTCAAGCCAAGGGACAGAAAGTTTCCTATACAGGGGTTTCGGACAAGGCGGTTCTAATGGTGTACTTTTTGTTTTGATCTGACTCCTTTTTTAGGAGCTATGGGTTTTTATATTTCTTAACATTGGACGTGATCGTCTCTTACTAGGTTGCTAGCTACCGCTGCAACCCGGATTGCAGTTTACATAATAACTTTAGCGATTCTAAACTGAAAAATGAAATATATTAAAAAATTGAATTTTTTGGTCTGAAAATACATAGTAAATTCCACATCGGGTAGTTAGAACCTAACCAAAAATAAAATTAATTTTAACATTTTAAGGTATTTTTCTAGCTTGAATTGATATATTCAAACTATTGCTCGGATACCATGGATATTTTGCAGTTTACACAAGCTGCAAAGAACGCATAAGGGCAAAATTAAAAATTATATTCAGAAGTCCAAAAACATGGCAACAATGCTGGCTGATCTTAGTAAATTTAGAAAAATTTTACGAATGTTTTTCCGGGATTACGAAAAATATTCAAAATTAAAGATTAAAATTATCTCTGAAAGAATGGATTTTGTTGAAAAGTCAGCTAGAGATGCTTTCGTAAAACTTCATAGTAATATCCAAAAGAAATGTTGCATGTTTAGTGAAAAGCTTCCAAGGTATGAACCAGCAACTGTGGAACAGTTTACAGATGTAATGGGAAATTTTATACATCACTGTGAATACATGGAGGCATAATTGTTCTTTACTTAGTTTCAGCTTTAATTCGATGATCCAGACTTTATGTACTAACTACATCCAAAGACTATGACGTCATTGATTAATATTGTAAATAAAGAATTAAGTTTTTCGTAAAAAAAATTAATTTAAAATTAAGTACAAATAGCGCTAGATCTAGAGATTTCCTTTAAAATGAGCCATTGAACAACTCTCTACGATGTTCCAGTGCCAAGCTATCTGTGGAAAAGAAAGAAAGAAAAAAATATCCCGTTTGTGGAGAATAACGTGGTTAAAGTCAATTTTCTTGATTATCAAGCCAATATATTTTCTTTGTTATTCAAGCCGCAGGGTGGTAAGTTTCCTTTGTAGGGGTTTCGGACAAGGCGGTTCTAATGGTGTACTTTTTGTTTTGATCTGACTCTGTTTTTAGGAGTTAGGGGTTTTTATATTTCTTAACATTGGACCTTATCGTCTCTTACTAGGTTGCTAGCTACCGCTGCAACCCGGATGTATAGATCACTGTGAATATATGGAGGCATAATTGTTCTTTACTTAGTTTCAGCTTTAATTCGATGATCCAGACTTTATGTACTAACTACATCCAAAGACTATGACGTCATTGATTATTATTGTATATAAAAAATTAAGTTTTTCGTAAAAAAATTAATTAAAAAAAAATTAAGTACAAATAGCGCTAGATCTAGTGATTTCCTTTAAAATGAGCCATTGAACAACTCTCTACGATGTTCCAGTGCCAAGCTATCTGTGGAAAAGAAAGAAAGAAAAAAATATCCCGTTTGGGGAGAATAACGTGGTAAAAGTCAATTTTCTTGATTTTCAAGCCAATATATTTTCTTTGTTATTCAAGCCAAAGGGCGGTAAGTTTCTTTTATAGAGGATTCGGACAAGGCGGTTCTAATGGTGTACTTTTTGTTTTGATCTGACTCTTTTTTTAGGAGTTGGGGGGGGTTTATATTTATTAACATTGGAGGTGATCGTCTCTTACTAGGTTGCTAGCTACCGCTGCAACCCGGATTATCATAAACGTTATCGATCCTTTATGTAAATTCTTAACATTGGACGTGATCGTCTCTTACTAGGTTGCTAGCTACCGCTGCAACCCAGATGGTAGGAAAATATTATGATTTAAACCTGATAAAATGGCGTAACGAGTCACTTTAAGCGAAAGAAAAACCAAATTATTTTTTAGATTTTCAGGTATTTCTCTGGTTCAAATTCCAAAATTAAAATTATTGCTTAGAAATCACAAATATTTCTGGAGTTTGCAGTTAAATAAAATTATTATATTTAAAAGTTTCAGGATTTATTCTAGTTTCAGTTAACAAATTAACCGTTAAATTAGTTAAATTAACCCAAAAATTACTGCATTTTACATAATAATGGATAATTATATACAAAAACCTAATTGACAAACACCACTCATGATGAACTATATCGGTTGTTCATGTAATTTTCTTGATTTTCAAGCCAATATATTTCCCTTGCTGTTCAAGCCAAATGACAGAAAGTTTCCTATACGGGTGTTTCGGACAAGGCGGCTCTAATGGTGTACTTTTTGTTTTGATCTGACTCTTTTTTTTAGGAGCTATGCGTTTTTATATTTCTTAAAATTGGACGTGATCGTCTCTTACTAGGTTGCTAGCTACCGCTGCAGCCCGGATTAAAAAATTATTATCATATCTTATATGTAACTTTTATTTTATAAGTGTTCGATAGTCTAATGGTAAGCATGCCTACTTGTTACCTGGGAGAATGGGGTTTGATTCCCCGTCAGGGAGAACTTTTAATATGTTGAATTAAAAGCACTATCTTTTCAATTTAAAATTTAAAAAAGAAACTTGTTTATTTACATTCTAGCTAAAATAATGAAGATAATATGAATGAACCACAGGGTTCAGTTTCTTTGGACTTGAGTTCGTTTTTTAACTATAAATACAAACAGGAAAAAGCCTACGGCTTTTTCTTCTTTTAAATAATAAGAGACGAAATTCAAACAATCAAGAAGCTAACTAAGTCGATGTATGGAATGGTTTGTTATTTCAGTGATCGTCTTTTAATGTAAATGATCTGACTCTATTTTTAGGAGTTTTGTTATATTTCTTAGCATTGGACTGATCGTCTCTTACTAGATTGCTAGCTACTGCTGCAACCCAGATTCACATATATAGTTATTTATGAGAGGCAACCTGGCCAAGTGGTCCAAGGCACTGGTGTTAGCCACCAGTCTCTTCGGAGGCGTGGATTCAAATCTTACCGCTGGTATACGATTATGTTTGAAAGACTGCAGTGTGAAAAGACATCGAAAATGCAGTTTTTGGTGGAAAAATTTATTCTGTTTTAGAAATAATTTATTTTAGTTACAAAAGGTTTTTAACCCAATTAATTTCCTTTAAAATGAGCTATTGAACAACCCTCTACGATGTTCCAGTGCCAAGCTATCTCTGGAAAAAAAGAAAAAAAGAAAAAAAGAAAAAAATATCCCGTTTAGGAAGAATGTTGTAGTAGCTGCCACTTTTCTTGATTTTCAAGCCAATATATTGCCCTTGCTGTTCAAGCCAAGGGACAGAAAGTTTCCTATACAGGGGTTTCGGACAAGGCGGTTCTAATGGTGTACTTTTTGTTTTGATCTGACTCCTTTTTTAGGAACTAGGGTTTTTTATATTTCTTATCATTGGACGTGATCGTCTCTTACTAGGTTGCTAGCTACCGCTGCAACCCGGATCTTTACTGTAACGTTCTATGAAAGGGATCCAGACGATATCGGAATCTGCAAGGGTACAGCATAGAAGTATTGCATGGAATCCTGAAGCTGGCACCCAAATTGCAGTCGCTTCTGAGGATGATGTGGAAAAGAAAAAAAAAGAAAAAAAAGAAAAAAATATCCCGTTTGGGGAGAATAACGTGGTTAAAGTCAATTTTCTTGATTTTCAAGCCACTATATTTCCCTTGCTGTTCAAGCCAAGGGACAGAAAGTTTCCTATACAGGGGTTTCGGACAAGGCGGTTCTAATGGTGTACTTTTTGTTTTGATCTGACTCCTTTGTTAGGAACTATGGGTTTTTATATTTCTTAACATTGGACGTGATCGTCTCTTACTAGGTTGCTACCTACCGCTGCAACCCGGATAGTAAGAGACGAACCTCAAGCAATCAATTAGCTAACTAAGTCCAATGTATGCAGTGGTAGGCTATTCCAATGATCGTCTTTTAATGTAAATCTTATGATCGTCCAATGATCGTCTTTTAGTGTAACTATATCATTACAAACAGGAAAAAGCCTACGGCTTTTTCTTGTTTGAAATAGTAAGAGACGAACCACAAGTAACTACCCCTGGAACCACCATATATCAGTTACTATGCATGAGAGATCGTTCTTTACTGTAAATTATTATTCTAATGATGGTCTTTTAATGTGAATAAAATAGATTATTTCAGTTAGCATGGTCATGTCGTTCTCTACTGTAATTAGTATAGGCAAGAGGTCGTTTTTTATTGTAAACATCTTTCTGCCATATAGAACAATGACGGAGGAACTTTGATGATGTACTCATCATTGCTCTTAGACCGCTGATCAGAGCAGAGTAATGAAAGACGTTTGCAAAAGAACGCTATAAGATGTAAGATCTTAGTTCTAAGATTTCACTTTCAAGTGTTCTTTGTCAAAAGATGTAAGATCTTAGCACAAAGATGAGGAAAAGAACGGCCCTTATGAAAGAAGGAGGCGATACTTAAACTCTGGTCTGCAGTGATTTTTGTTCGTTTCAAGCTTGATTTGCATATTTAATTTAAGTTCCACTCGTTTTAAGATTTATTTATTCATTTATATTAGAATGTATTGTATGTTTGTTTGCATTGATTGTTTAATTAATTTCTGTTCGTTTTGATCTTCATTTATACTTCAGTGGCAATTTTTTTTTCGTTTTTAGCTTTATTTGTAAATTCAATTTAAGCATTAATCGTTTTAATATTTATTTATTCATTTATATTAGTACTTGTTGTATGTTTTTTTTGCTATGATTGTTTATTTAATTTCTGTTCGTTTTGGGTTTCATTTGTTCTTTAATAGTAATAAGATGATGTTGATCTAAATTAAAAGATTCTATGTGCATCCAAGCTGACAAAATCTGTGAAATATCTGAGGAACATCTAAGATTGTTAAGTGGAAGCTTTCAATTCATTTTGAGAAAGATCTTTATTGCAGCAGTTTCTGAAACCTAGTAAAGGACAAACCTCGGCCATTATATTGAACTATATCAAACGGCACTATGTACAGCCAGGTAATCAAAAGGATGCATAAGCAATACTCAGAAACAACTAAGGGTATCAAGTTGATGCTTTCGTATCAAGGGGAAAAGCTAAGGGTATTAAGGTGGTATCAAGGAATGCTCAGTAGGATGTTGAACTAAATCAAAAGACATTATTTCCATCCTGTTTGTCAAAAGAATGCATCAGCAATACTCCGAAACAACTAAGGGTATCAAGTTGATACTTTCAAGGAATGCTGAGTAGGATGTCTAACTAAATCAAAAGACATTATTTCCATCCAGGTAATCAAAAGGATACATCAGTAATACTCAGAAACAACTAAGAGTATCAAGTTGATGCTTTCAAAGAATGCTCAGTATGATGTTTAAACTAAATCAAAAGACATTATTTCCATCCAGGTAATCAAAAGGATGCACCAGCAATGCTCAGAAACCACTAAGGGTATCAAGTTGATGCTTTCAAGTAATGCTGATAGGATGTTTAACTAAATAAAAAGACATTATTTCCATCCAGGTAATCAAAGGGATGCATCAGCAATACTCAGAAACAACTAAGGTTATCAAGTTGATGCTTTCAATGTATGCTCAATAGGATGTTTAAAATAAATCAAAAGACATCATTTCCATCAAGGTATTCAAAAAGATGCATCAACAATACTCAGAAACAACGAAGGGTATAAAGCTGATACTTTCAAGGAATATTGAGTAGGATGTTTAACTAAATCAAAAGATATTATTTCCATCCAGGTAATCAAAAGGATGCATCAGCAATACTCAGAAACAGCTAAGGTTATCAAGTTGATGCTTTCAAGGAATGCTAAATAGGATGTTTAAACTAAATCAAAAGACATCATTTCCATCCAGGTAATCAAAAGGATGCATCAACAATACGCAGAAACAACTAAGGGTATTAAGTTGATACTTTCAAGGAATATTGAGTAGGATATTTAACTAAATCAAACGACATTATTTCCATCTAGTTAATCAAAAGCATGCATCAGCAATACTCAGAAACAACTAAGGGGATTAAGTTGATACTTTCAAGGAATATTGAGTAGGATGTTTAACTAGATCAAAATACATTATTTCCATCTAGGTAATCAAAAGCATGCATCAGCAATACTCAGAAACAACTAAGGGCATAAAGTTGATACTTTCAAGGAATATTGAGTAGGATGTTTAAGTAAATCAAAAGACATTATTTCCATCTAGGTAATCAAAAGCATGCATCAGCAATACTCAGAAACAACTAAGGGTATAAAGTTGATACTTTCAAGGAATATTGAGTAGGATGTTTAAGTAAATCAAAAGACATTATTTCCATCCAGGTAATCAAAGGGATGCATCAGCAATACTCAGAAACAGCTAAGGTTATCAAGTTGATGCTTTCAAGGAATGCTCAATAGGATGTTTAAACTAAATCAAAAGACATCATTTCCATCCAGGTAATCAAAAGGATGCATCAACAATACGCAGAAACAACTAAGGGTATTAAGTTGATACTTTCAAGGAATATTGAGTAGGACTAAATCAAACGACATTATTTCCATCTAGTTAATCAAAAGCATGCATCAGCAATACTCAGAAACAACTAAGGGGATTAAGTTGATACTTTCAAGGAATATTGAGTAGGATGTTTAACTAAATCAAAATACATTATTTCCATCTAGGTAATCAAAAGCATGCATCAGCAATACTCAGAAACAACTAAGGGCATAAAGTTGATACTTTCAAGGAATATTGAGTAGGATGTTTAAGTAAATCAAAAGACATTATTTCCATCTAGGTAATCAAAAGCATGTATCAGCAATACTCAGAAACAACTAAGGGTATTAAGTTGATACTTTCAAGGAATATTGAGTAGGATGTTTAAGTAAATCAAAATACATTATTTCCATCTAGGTAATCAAAAGCATGCATCAGCAATACTCAGAAACAACTAAGGGTATAAAGTTGATACTTTCAAGGAATATTGAGTAGGATATTTAACTAAATCAAAATACATTATTTCCATCTAGGTAATCAAAAGCATGCATCAGCAATACTCAGAAACAACTAAGGGCATAAAGTTGATACTTTCAAGGAATATTGAGTAGGATGTTTAATTAAATCAAACGACATTATTTCCATCTAGTTAATCAAAAGCATGCATCAGCAATACTCAGAAACAACTAAGGGGATTAAGTTGATACTTTCAAGGAATATTGAGTAGGATGTTTAACTAGATCAAAATACATTATTTCCATCTAGTTAATCAAAAGCATGAATCAGCAATACTCAGAAACAACTAAGGTTATAAAGTTGATACTTTCAAGGGATATTGAGTAGGATGTTTAAGTAAATCAAAAGACATTATTTCCATCTAGGTAATCAAAAGCATACATCAGCAATACTCAGAAACAACTAAGGGTATTAAGTTGAGGCTTTCAAGGAATGCTCAGTAGGTTGTTTAAAGTAAATCAAAAGACATTATTTCCATCCAGGTTGCCAAAGGGCATGTAGTCAATATCTCAAGTACGTCTAAAGGGTGAAAATCAACGCATTACTCGACCAGCCGGGACTTTGAGAGAGTATTTGGGAGGGTTTCAAATAAATTTCTTGCATGGGACCATGGAGAGCTTATCAAGGAAAATATGAAAATTAAAAAAAAAAATGTGGTTTCACTCTTAGTGCGGAATATTATTTTATGTTAATCTGCTTGAAAACTTTGGTAATTGTTTTTGTAACTGAGACACATCAATTAAAGTTTCATAGCCGATAGAACCACAAACGGAAAAAAATCTGGTTGAATTGATTTTTGACATCCTGTTCATATTTGTGTTTTTTTAGCTAATAAATTAGTACTCTTTTCAATAAAAAGGCTCATTATGCGTTTATTTAATCAAGCAAGAAGTTAAAACGAAATATAGCACAATAAGATTCTTAAAATAAAATTGTCAATCAATATTTCTCTATATTAATTAAAAAAAAAACTTTCCGAAAATAAGTTTTGTTTTTTTTAAGTAAAGACCACATTAAACTTAAAATCAGAAGAAATAGAAACCTACAATAACTCAAACTCAAAATAACCAGAAATTATTATTAAAGAATAAATGAAACACAAAACGAACAGAAATTAAACAAGCATTCAGAGCAAAGAAAAACATACAACATTTACTAACATGAAGAAATCTTAAAAATAGTAAAGCTTCAATTGAATATGAAAGTTAATCTTGAAAAGAACTAAAATATTTTGCTGTTGAAGTATAAATGAAATCAAAAACGAACAGAAACTTAATAAACAATCAGAGCAAACAAACATACAATAGGTAATAATATAAATAAATAAATAAATCTTCAAACGAATAAAGCTTAAATTGAATATACAAATCAAACTTGAAACGAACAAAAATATTTTGCTATTGATGTATAAATGAAACCCAAAACGGACAGAAATTAAATAAACAATTCTAGCAAACAAATATATAATAGGTGCTAATATAAATGAATAAATAAATCTTAAAAGGAGTGAAACTTAAATAAAACCCAAAATGAACAGAAATTTAATAAACAATCATAGCAAACAAACATACAAAAGGCACTAATATAAATAATTAAATAAATCTTCAAACGAATAAAGCTTAAATTGAATATGCAAATCAAGCTTGAAACGAACAAAAACTTACTACAGACAAGGGTTTGGGTTTTGCCTCCTTCTCTCACTGTAAAAGTCTAAAATCTACTGCAGGGTAGGAGCCTTTCATTTGTAGTTTTTGAAGGGGATGATTCTTTGAAATTAGTTATTGACTATACTTCTGAACACCTGTAATTTTTGCTGCAAAAGTTTATTTGACCATAGAATCAATTTGGATTCCAACTTACCTTTCTTTGAGAGCACATTACGAAAAAAATGCTTACTCATCGGTACTGATGGCTACTTGTAAAACCACATAGCTTTGATAGCAAAATGGCCTCCAGTAACAATCTTTTACACTTTCAGTAAGTTATTATTTCAAAAGACATTATTTTCCAAATCTAAAGTATTGTATCACACATAATCAGCATTTCAAATTCTAATATCAAGTAACTTCCCAACTTTTAAAATTGACAAATCGATGGAATAAGAATTAATGTTGAATAAAAATCCAACAGTTGATGTTCACGGTGCTGAAGTATCTTTAGATGAAATATTCCTCAAGTATGTTCTGTCTTAATCAATGTAATTTCTCCTTTTGCACGCATTATATCAATACCGTTAGTGTGATGTTATATTTAGTTAGGAAAATATTCCAAATTGTAAAATTATTAATAGAGTTTCGACAAGATGACATCATTTTCGGTACAAACATCATAGCAGCTTGACCCCCATGACGTCATTTCCTTAATCAAACAATTTGTGGTAACGAACTGTAAGTAAGAGGCGACCTGGCTCAATAGTAACCTAAACTCTAAAAAAAGGAATTTTGATACCAATAGATACATCAAAATAATGGGATTTTTATGCTGATTTCAAATATATAAGTTTAGTCTTACCCATCAAAAGTTAAGAGCCTTATAAAATTTGCCTTATTTTCGAAAAACGGGAAGAACCCCCGTAAAAGTCATAGAATCCTAACGAATATTACACCGTCAGATTCAGCGTATCAGAAGAATTTACTGTAGGTGTTTCAAGTGCCTATCTGCAAAAAAGTGGAATTTTATATTTTTGCCAGAAAAAATATCACGGATGCGTATTTGTTTGTTTGTTTTTTTACCCATGGGTGATTGTATCGACCCAGTGGTCCTAGAATGTTGCGAGAGGGCTCCTTCAAACGAAAATTAAAATTTCTAGTGCCTTTTATAATTAAAAACAATAAAGTTTTTAAATAGAATCACTTTTTACAAACAAAAACTGCATTTTATTGTCTTTTCATACTGCAGTCTTTTCAAAGATATTTGATTATTGAAGCAATTCCGATTTCTAACAAAGATTGTCTACTAAGCTTCGAACTTTTGGTTTTTCATTTTTAATTATTTAATATAAAAAGCAACTTCAGTGATTGATGAATTATCTTATAAATTTTAAATTTAAAAGATATTGCTTTAAATTAAAAAGATAAAAAATTTTCTCTGACAAGGCATCAAACCCGGGTCTCCCACATGACAAGCAAGTATGCTTACCAATATACCATCGAAAACTTTTGAAATTTAAGTTACATATAAGACATGATAATAAATTAATTAATACACTAAAACATTATATAATGGATTGGTCTGGTTATTTAACCCTTCGAAATTATTATAAATTTCCTTTCTGTATAAACGTTTACTTTTAATATTATCCCAAATAATACTAACCATTCCTGAATGAGCATCAGACGGCAAATTTTTCTCACTAGGCAGTTTTTTTTTCAAAAGGTGTTTTTATCTTTTGGTTAGTATGGGCTGTGGTTCGTCATTTACTAGGTTGCAGATACTGCTGCAGTCATAATTTGGGTTGCGTCATCATGTATATGATGTTGTTCTTTAATATAATATTTGTTGGTTTGTATGTCTAAAATGTCTGTCTTTCTCTGTTTGTATGTCTGAAGTTTTTGTCTTTGTTAGTTTACTAGCATAAAAAAAACAACTAATTTTTAAATTTTCAGGTATTTATCTTGTTTGAATTACAAAATTAGTATTATTGGTTAGACACCATAAATATTTTTGCAGTTTACATAATAAGTTGAGCGATTCTGGACTGAAAACTAAAATAATTGCAATTATAAGACAATAATATGGAGATACGTACTTTACGGGTTACAAACCAAAAAAAGTTTGGCTCCAGGATACAATAATAACTTTGAACTGAGATGAAAAAAATTTTCTTCCAGGAGACAAAAAGTAAAAGCTAATTATAAAATTTTCATGTATTTTTGTTGTTTAAATTAAGAAATTACTATTACTGATTAGGCATCATAGATATTTTTGCAGTTTACATAATAATTTTAGAGATTAAGCCAAAAAAGAAAATTTTTGTTCCAGGAGTTTCGGTTACTATTGAGACAAGTAGCTATTATTACTATAGAGTTCATTACCATGAACTGTTTGATTGCTTCAAAATTCAAATATCTTTGAAAAGACTGCAGCATGAAAATATATACATCAAAAATGCAATTTTTTGACAAAATTGATTCTACTTTAAAAAGTATTTTATTTTTAATTACAAAAGGCACTAGATGTTGCAATTTCCTTTAAAATGAGCTATTATACAGCTCTCTATGATCTTCCAGTGCCCAGCTAGCTGAGAAGGAAAATCAAGCGGAAAGAAAAATATCCCGTTTGTGGAGAATAACGTGGTAAAAGTCAATTTGCTTGATTTTCAAGCCAATATATTTTCTTTGTTATTCAAGCCAAAGGGCGGTAAGTTTCCTTTATAGAGGTTTCGGACAAGGCGGTTCTAATGGTGTACTTTTTGTTTTGATCTGACTCTTTTTTTAGGATTTGGGGGGTTTTATATTTCTTGAAATTGGAGGTGATCGTCTCTTACTAGGTTGCTAGCTACCGCTGCAACCCGGATTGCTAGCTACCGCTGCAACCCGGATTGCTAGCTACCGCTGCAACCCGGATAATCTTACTAGGTTGCTAGCTACCGCTGCAACCCGGAACCTTATATCAGTTACTATGGGCCAGAGATCGTTCTTTACTGTAATTAAAAAAATAATTTGTTTTGTAATTACAAAAGGTTTTTAACCCCATGAATTTCCTTTAAATTGAGCCATTAAACAACTCTCTACGATGGTCCAGTTCCAAGCTATCTGTGGAATTACTAACCTGTACTATAATTAAGTGGCGTATAAAATTCAGTATAGGCAAGAGGTCGTTCTTTATTATATATAGTGAAGTTGCGTATGCAAGTTAGTATAGGGAAGAGTTCGATCTTTATTATAAAAAAGAAACTTGTTTATTTACATTCTAGCTAAAATAATGAAGATAATATGAATGAACCACAGGGTTCAGTTTCCTTGGACTTGAGTTCGTTTTTAACTATAAATACAAACAGGAAAAAGCCTACGGCTTTTTCTTCTTTTAAATAGTAAGAGACGAAACTCAAACAATCAAGTAGCTAACAAAGTCCAATGTATGGAATGGTTTGTTATTTCAGTGATCGTCTATTAATGTAAATTTACTAACCTATACTATAGTTAAGTGGCCTATATAATTTAGTATAGGCAAGAGATCGTTCTTTATTATAAGGTATACGATTATGTTTGAAAGACTGGAGTGTGAAAAGACATCGAAAATGCAGTTTTTGGTGGAAAAATTTATTCTCTTTTAGAAATAATTTATTTTAGTTACAAAAGGTTTTTAACCCAATTAATTTACTTTAAAATGAGCTATTGAACAACCCTCTACGATGTTCCAGTGCCAAGCTATCTGTGGAAAAGAAAAAAAAAAAAAGAAAAAAAATATCCCGTTTGGGGAGAATAACGTGGTTAAGGTCAATTTTCTTGATTTTCAAGCCAATATATTTCCCTTGCTGTTCAAGCCAAGGGAAAGAAAGTTTCCTATACAGGGGTTTCGGACAAGGCGGTTCTAATGGTGTACTTTTTGTTTTGATCTGACTCCTTTGTTAGGAACTATGGGTTTTTATATTTCTTAACATTGGACGTGATCGTCTCTTACTAGGTTGCTAGCTACCGCTGCAACCCGGATATTGTAACTACCACTGCAACCCGGATTCCAATTACTATGGGCTATAGTTCGTCCTTTAATGTAACTTTTCAATTTAAAATTTAAAAAAGAAACTTGTTTATTTACATTCTAGCTAAAATAATGAAGATAATATGAATGAACAACAGTGTTCAGTTTCTTTGATCTTGAGTTCGTTTTTTAACTATAAATACAAACAGGAAAAAAGCCTACGGCTTTTCTTCTTCTTTAAATAGTAAGAGACGAAACTCAAACAATCAAGTAGCTAACTAAGTCCAATGTATGGAATGGTTTGTTATTTCAGTGATCGTCTTTTAATGTCAAAATATAAATACTGTAATCTTAACTGCAGTGAAGCTGCGTATGCAAGTTAGTATAGGGAAGAGTTTGATCTTTATTATAATTTTAATGTAAATCTATTTAAAAATAATTTGTTTTATAACTACAAAAAGTTTTTAACCCCATTAATTGGCTTTAAAATGAGCCATTAAACAACTCTCTACGATGTTCCAGTGCCAAGCTATCTGTGGAATTACTAGCCTATTCTATAATTAAGTGGCGTATAAAATTTAGTATAGGCAAGAGGTCGGTCTTTATTATAAAATCTGACGATCGTAAGACAAGGCATTACAAATCGAATCATTGCCATTTCAAAATTATTTAAACACTTTATACATTCCGGTGTACAGTCTATATGAAGGTTATTTAATACTGATCGGACATTCTCCTGACTTTTCAACATTTTCCCAGCACAGTAATCACAGACAAAGAATGAATCTATGACATCCTCTTTCCAACCTGTACATTGAATTAGTTGTTCTCTGTCATCCTTGGGTATGTCCTGTTGTAGGTGTTCTAAAATCGTGGCCATCATTACATCAAAACCTTTCTTATTTGAAAGGGATCTTAGACTCTTCAATTGGTATTTTGTCTTTATCTGCTCACAACTGTCACAATGCATTGTGGGGTATACATCCCTAATGTTAGCTACCTTATCAAGGCTCTCACCAAATAATTTTATTATTGTATTTTCATCCACAGAAACTCTAATATTGCTATCACCGTAAATGAAGTCTTGACTATTATTACGACAGAGTCTACTTGACACTTCTTCTATGTAATGACTTAGTTCCTTGTACGAGCCCTCGACTTTTAGTAGATTAATCTGTTGTATAATCTTACATTTTGATACTGCCTTATATGCGCTATTAATGAAACAGTTCAAGACAGGAAAATGTGGAGCTAGTGCCCTTAGAGAACGCAAATAGCTCTGACATCCCTCATTTGGGCTACAGTATAACGAATGCCCATGCTTTCTTGTGTCCCTGTAATTGATTTAACAATAATCCAAGCCGCCAAGGTAGAAATTAACCACTTTGTCAGTTGAAAATTTTAATGCTATATTATTTTCAAGGATATAAAAAAGAATTTGACATAATTAAATATCCGTCGGATAGAGCTTGCAGATATCAGGGTGACATTGCCAAGTAACCTGCTGCCCAATTTTTGGTTTTGAATGTTTACTCAGATTGTTATAGGTGACTTCAGCCATCATAATTTCCTTGTCAGATCTAGATTCAGAGCATTTTTCAATAGTTGTCTCGTACTTTCCAGGACAGTTTGTTCTACTACACAGAGTATTTTTGCCAAATATTCAGTAGAACTAAAAGAACTGTTTAAAACACAGTTAGAAATACTTTTTTCTTGAGTCGGTGTTCCAGGAATTTATTCTAAATGATTAGTCTTACAAACACATTTACTAATAACCCTAACAGGCTTGTTTTCGCCATAATTGAAAAACATTGCTTTTCCTTCGCTGTTGATAGGTATGCTTGTATATATGTTTTTATTGCTGCTACATAAACTGCAATTGCTCCTTCCAAAATTAATATACGAATTTTCAAAGAAGTACGCCTCCGTATATTCACTGTGTTGTCGAACACTTTCCATTGCATCTGTAAACTGTTCCGCAGTTGCCAATCCATACCTTGGAAGCTTTTCATTAAACTGACAACATTTCTTTTGGATATTACTATGAAGCTTTGCCAAGGAATTTCTAGCCGACTTTTCAACAGCATCCGCTCTTTCAAAGAGAATTTTAATCTGTAATTTTGAATACTTTTCGTGATCCTGGTAAAACATGCGTAAAATATTTCTCAATTTACGAAGATCAGCCTGCATTTTTGCCATCTTCTTGTATTTCTGAATGTAATTTTTCCCTTTGTCCTTATGCGTTCTTCGGTACAACCTCGCAGAGAATTTAATTTTTTCATTATAGCTTTTGTCACCCCAGTATCTACCCATTATTCTGGTAGCAACTTTTTTCTTATGTTTGTTTCGGTAATCTTCATCATTATCATACCGTTCCCTGCTCTTTTGTCTAGCCTGCTCAATTGTTGCTTCTCTATAAAGTTTATCATTGTGATAACGCTCCTTGATCTTTTGTCTAGCCTGCTCAATTCTTGCTTCTCTATAAAGTTTATCATTGTGATAACGCTCCTTGATCTTTTGTTTAGCCTGCTCAATTCTTGCTTCTCTGTAATGTTCATCATTACCATACCGTTCCTTGATCTTTTGTATGGCTGTCTCAATTTTTGCATGTCTATAATCTTCATCATTGTGATAACACATCTTGCTGTTTTCTTTTGCTCTCTCAATTATTACTTCGCGATACGCCTGGTCGGTTGAATACCTTTGTTTTGCTCTCTCAATTATTACTTCTCGATACACCTGGTCGGTTGAATACCTTTGCTTTTTTCTTTTCAAGTTACTATCTCTTTTGTTTGTGTAGTACTCTTTCTTCAACTTTCGTATATCCTGCTTTGATATAAACATTATTATAATCAATAATGAGAGAATTTTCAGTTTTGACTTTCCTTATATACTAATTATGACGTCACTCTATTCACGTCATAGCTCTAATATAAAACTATGATGACGTTCATTATTTATCTAGTAGGGTTTCAGACAAGGTATTTCTAATGATGTACTTTTGTTTTGATCTGACTCTATTTTTAGGAGTTTTGGGTTTTTATATTTCTTAGCATTGGACTGATCGTCTATTACTAGGTTGCTAGCTACTGCTGCAACCCAAATTCACATATATATTTATTTATGAGAGGCAGCCTGGCCGAGTGGTCCAAGGCACTGGTGTTAGCCACCAGTCTCTTCAGAGGCGTGGGTTCAATTCTTACCGCTGGTATACGATTATGTTTGAAAGACTGCAGTGTGAAAAGACATCAAAATGCAGTTTTTGGAGTGGTCCAAGGCACTCGTGTTACCCACCAGTCTCTTTGGAGGCGTGGGTTCAAATCTTACCGCTGGTATACGATTATGTTTGAAAGACTACAGTGTGAAAAGACATCAAAAATGCAGTTTTTGGTGGAAAAATTTATTCTCTTTTAGAAATAATTAATTTTAGTTACTATAGATTTTTAACCCAATTAATTTCCTTTAAAATGAGCTATTGAACAACCCTCTACGATGTTCCAGTGCCAAGCTATCTCTGGATACAAAAAAAGAAAAAAGAAAAAAGAAAAAAATATCCCGTTTGTGGAGAATAACGTGGTTCAAGTCAATTTTCTTGATTTTCAAGACAATATATTTCCCTTGCTGTTCAAGCCAAGGGACAGAAAGTTTCCTATACAGGGGTTTCAGACAAGGCGGTTCTAATGGTGTACTTTTTGTTTTGATCTGACTCCTTTGTTAGGAACTATGGGCTTTTATATTTCTTAACATTGGACGTGATCGTCTCTTACTAGGTTGCTAGCTACCGCTGCAACCCGGATTACATCAAAACCTTTCCTATTTGAAAGGGATCTTAGACTCTTCAATTGGTATTTTGTCTTTATCTGCTCACAACTGTCACAATGCATTGTTTGGTATACATCCCTGATGTTAGCTACCTTATCAAGGCTCTCACCAAATATTTTTATTATTGTATTTTCATCCACAGAAACTCTAATATTGCTATCACCGTAAATGAAGTCTTGACTATTATTACGACAGAGTCTACTTGACACTTCTTCTATGTAATGACTTAGTTCCTTGTACGAACCCTCGACTTTTAGTAGATTAATATGTTGTATAATCTTACATTTTGATACTGCCTTATATACGCTATTAATGAAACAGTTCAAGACAGGAAAATGTGGAGCTAGTGCCCTTAGAGAACGCAAATAGCTCTGACATCCCTCATTTGGGCTACAGTATAACGAATGCCCATGCTTTTTTGTGTCCCTGCAATTGATTTCACAATAATCCAAGCCGCCAAGGTAGAAATTAACCGCTTTGTCAGTTGAAAATTTTAATGCTATATTATTTTCAAGGATATCAAAAAGAATTTGACATAATTCAATATCCGTCGGATACAGCTTGCAGATATCAGGGTGACATTGCCATGTAACCTGCTGCCCAATTTTTGGTTTTGAATGTTTACTCAGATTGTTATAGGTGACTTCAGCCATCATAATTTCCTTGTCAGATCTAGTTCTAGAGCATTTTTCAATAGTTGTCTCGTACTTTTCAGGACAGTTTGTTCTACTACACAGAGAATTTTTTGCCAAATATTCAGTAGAACTAAACGAACTGTTTAAAACACAGTTAGAAATGCTTTTTTCTTGAGTCGGTGTTCCAGGAATTTGTTGCTTTTCCTTCGCTGTTGATAGGTATGCTTGTATATATATTTTTATTGCTGCTACATAAACTGAAATTGCTCCTTCCAAAATTAATATATGAATTTTCTAAGAAGTACGCCTCCGTATATTCACTGTGTTGTCGAACATTTTCCATTGCATCTATAAACTGTTCCGCAGTTGCCAATCCATACCTTGGAAGCTTTTAGTTAAACTGACAACATTTCTTTTGGATATTACTATGAAGCTTTGCCAAAGAATTTCTAGCCGACTTTTCAACAGCATCCGCTCTTTCAAAGAGAATTTTAATCTGTAATTTTGAATACCTTTCATGATCCCGATAAAACATGCGTAAAATGTTTCTCAATTTACAAAGATCAGCCTTCATTTTTGCCATCTTCTTGTATTTCTGAATATAATTTTTCCCTTTGTCCTTATGTGTTCTTCGGTACAACCTCGCAGAGAATTTAATTTTTTCATTATAGCTTTTGTCACCCAAGTATCTACCCATTATTCTGGTAGCAACTTTTTTCTTATGTTTGTTTCGGTAATCTTTATCGTTATCATACCGTTCCTTAATCTTTTGTTTGGCTCTCTCAATTTTCGCATCTCGATACGCCTTGTCGGTTGAATACCTTTGCTTTTCTCTTTTCAAGATGTTGTCTCTGTTTTTTGTATAGTAATGTTTTTTTAAATTACGTATAACTCTATTAGAACGCATCTTATTACAAAACAAGAAATAATATTCTCATCTAATTGAAACTTTTTAAGACTCGTATCATGTACCCATAATCTAACAAAAAATTAAACTAATTTTTAATTTTCAGGTATTTTGTTAGTTTGAATTAAAAGATTAAAATTATTGCTCATATATCATAAATATTTTTTGCAGTTTACATAATAACTTTAGCGATTCTAAACTGAAAAATGAAATATATTAAAAAATTGAATTTTTTGGTCTGAAAATACATAGTAAATTCCACATCGGGTAGTTAGAACCTAACTAAAAAAAAAACTAATTTTAACATTTTCAGGTATTTTTCTAGCTTGAATTGAAATATTCAAACTATTGCTCGGATACCATGGATATTTTGCAGTTTACACAAGCTGCAAAGAACGCATAAGGGCAAAATTAAAAATTATATTCAGAAGTCCAAAAACATGGCAACAATGCTGACTGATCTTAGTAAATTTAGAAAAATTTTACGAATTTTTTACCGGGATTACGAAAAATATTCAAAATTAAAGATTAAAATTATCTCTGAAAGAATGGATTTTGTTGAAAAGTCAGCTAGAGATGCTTTCGCAAAACTTCATAGTAATATCCAAAAGAAATGTTGCATGTTTAGTGAAAAGCTTCCAAGGTATGAACCGGCAACTGTGGAACAGTTTATAGATGTAATGGGAAATTTTATAGATCACTGTGAATATATGGAGGCATAATTGTTCTTTACTTAGTTTCAGCTTTAATTCGATGATCCAGACTTTATGTACTAACTACATCCAAAGACTATGACGTCATTGATTAATATTGTATAAAAAAAATTATGTTTTTCGTAAAAATAATTAATAAAAAAAAAAATTAGGTACAAATAGCGCTAGATCTAGAGATTTCCTTTAAAATGAGCCATTGAACAACTCTCTACGATGTTCCAGTGCCAAGCTATCTGTGGAAAAGAAAGAAAGAATATCCCGTTTGTGGAGAATAACGTGGTAAAAGTCAATTTTCTTGATTTTTCAAGCCAATATATTTTCTTTGTTATTCAAGCCAAAGGGCGGTAAGTCTCCTTTATAGAGGATTCGGACAAGGCGGTTCTAATGGTGTACTTTTTGTTTTGATCTGACTCTTTTTTTAGGAGTTGGGGGGTTTTATATTTCTTAACATTGGAGGTGATCGTCTCTTACTAGGTTGCTAGCTACCGCAGCAACCCGGATACCGCTGGTATACGATTATGTTTGAAAGACTGCAGTGTGAAAAGACATCAAAATGCAGTTTTTGGTGGAAAAATTTATTCTCTTTTAGAAAAAATTTATTTTAGTTACTATAGATTTTTAACCCAATTAATTTCCTTTAAAATGAGCTATTGAACAACCCTCTACGATGTTCCAGTGCCAAGCTATCTCTGGATACAAAAAAAAGAAAAAAAAAGAAAAAAAGAAAAAATATCCCGTTTAGGCAGAATGTTGTAGTAGCTGCCACTTTTCTTGATTTTCAAGCCTATATATTTCCCTTGCTGTTCAAGCCAAGGGACAGAAATTTTACTATGCAGGGGTTTCGGACAAGGCGGTTCTAATGGTGTACTTTTTGTTTTGATCTGACTTTTTTTTTAAGAACTATGGGTTTTTATATTTCTTAACATTGGACGTGATCGTCTCTTACTAGGTTGCTAGCTACCGCTGCAACCCGGATTTACATTTCTGACGCTTCTTATATAGTAATTATGACGTCACGGCGCAATGATTTATTTCATGACGTCATGGCGCAATGGTATTATTTCATGACGTCTTCAGAAACAACAATATAATTTCGTGTATTTCTATTCACGTCATAGCTCTAATTTATCTAGTAGGGTTTCAGACGAGGTAGTTCTAATGATGTACTTTTGATCTGACTGTATTTTTAGGAGTTTTGAGTTTTTATATTTCTTAGCATTGGACTGATCGTCTCTTGCTAGGTTGCTAGCTACTGCTGCAACCCAAATTATGAGAGGCAGCCTGGCCGAGTGGTCCAAGGCCCTGGTGTTAGCCACCAATCTCTTCGGAGGCGTGGGTTCAAATCTTACCGCTGGTATAATGTTTGAAAGACTGCAGTGTGAAAAGACATCAAAAATGCACTTTTTGTTGGAAAAATTTATTCTCTTTTAGAAATAATTTATTTTAGTTACTATAGATTTTTAACCCAATTAATTTCCTTTAAAATGAGCCATTGAACAACTCTCTACGATGTTCCAGTGCCAAGCTATCTCTGGATACAAAAGAAAAAAGAAAAAAAATATCCAGTTTAGGCAGAATGTTGTAGTAGCTGCCACTTTTCTTGATTTTCAAGCCAATATATTTCCCTTGCTGTTCAAGCCAAGGGACAGAAAGTTTCCTATACAGGGATTTCGGACAAGGCGGTTCTATTGGTGTACTTTTTGTTTTGATCTGACTCCTCTGTTAGGAACTATGGGTTTTTATATTTCTTAACATTGGACGTGATCGTCTCTTACTAGGTTGCTAGCTACCGCTGCAACCCGGATCTCTAACTAGGTTGCTAGCTACCGCTGCAACCCGGATACTGCTGCAACCCAAATTCACATATATATTTATTTATGAGAGGCAGCCTGGCCGAGTGGTCCAAGGCACTGGTGTTAGCCACCAGTCTCTTCAGAGGCGTGGGTTCAATTCTTACCGCTGGTATACGATTATGTTTGAAAGACTGCAGTGTGAAAAGACATCAAAATGCAGTTTTTGGTGGAAAAATTTATTCTCTTTTAGAAATAATTTATTTTAGTTACTATAGATTTTTAACCCAATTAATTTCCTTTAAAATGAGCTATTGAACAACCCTCTACGATGTTCCAGTGCCAAGCTATCTCTGGATACAAAAAAAGAAAAAAAAAAAAGAAAAAAATATCCCGTTTAGGCAGAATGTTGTAGTAGCTGCCACTTTTCTTGATTTTCAAGCCAATATATTTCCCTTGCTGTTCAAGCCAAGGGACAGAAATTTTACTATGCAGGAGTTTCGGACAAGGCGGTTCTAATGGTGTACTTTTTGTTTTGATCTGACTCTTTTTTAAGAACTATGGGTTTTTATATTTCTTAACATTGGACGTGATCGTCTCTTACTAGGTTGCTAGCTACCGCTGCAACCCGGATAAAAAAGAAACTTGTTTATTTACATTCTAGCTAAAATAATGAAGATAATATGAATGAACCACAGGGTTCAGTTTCCTTGGACTTGAGTTCGTTTTTAACTATAAATACAAACAGGAAAAAGCCTACGGCTTTTTCTTCTTTTAAATAGTAAGAGACGAAACTCAAACAATCAAGTAGCTAACAAAGTCCAATGTATGGACTGGTTTGTTATTTCAGTGATCGTCTTTTAATGTAAATTTACTAACCTATACTATAGTTAAGTGGCCTATATAATTTAGTATAGGCAAGAGATCGTTCTTTATTATAATTCTTTCTGAGGCTTTTTTGCACTTTTTCTGGGATGTTTTCCACTTTAACTGAGGGAGTTTCCTCTACTTACAATTTTTCTGGGGCTTCTTTCGTCAAAATTTTTAATTTATTTGATTCTTCTTTCCCGTTTACCATAGCCCCTTTTTATTCCTCTTTTGTTTCAGTTTTGGTTTCTGGTTTAGTATCCTCCTTCTTTTGTCTATATTTTCATTAAAATTGTTACTAGCCCTAATAAATATTCAGCTTTGTTTCCCTTTTCAAGCTTAATTTTTTGTTTGATTTCAATTTTATTGTCTTCGCATTTCTTTCTTTAACTTTCTCCGGCTTAATCATGTGCACATTTTCCTCAAATGTTTTCTCATTTTGTTTTTCCCCTTCAGTTTTGTAATTCTTCGAAACGGGCTGCAATTTTTCTCCCTTATCTTTTTTAATACCCTGTCCGGTTTACTCCTTAATGTCATCCAGCTGGATTAATAAACCAACCGCTGGTTCAACCGCTGATGAGCCATGTGACGACAGAGACAGATTGTAATTTTTTTTGGTTTCCAGATAAATAATCATTTCCTCAACTTTAATGTGAAGTTTTGCAACAATAATTAGTGGCTTTACTTCAGAAACTGGTGGATATGGTTTTCTAAAAGAATTGTTTTTATAATGTTGATTACGGATACGGTCTTCTAAACGATGTGAGAATTGCTCAATATCAACTATGATAGTACCAGCAGTTAAATCCCCCTTTTTAATAGTGATTGTTCCTATGCCAACTTTCTTTTTGTAGTCTATTATTCCTAGCATTGTTCTTGTTTCTTTCAATATGAACTTTGCATCAAGCAATATATCCTTATTCCGGATCTTATTATTCTGTTTAAAAACAACAGAACTGTTCCAGATGAGGTTTGGGCAACTCTTTACTTTTTTAGTACGAAAGCGAAGTTTTTCTTTCCCGTAGCAGTGCATATCCACATAAAACATTGAATTTAACTGTTCTTCAAAAAAAGACTGAACCAATTCAACTTTTTGCATTGTAACTTTTATATATGGCATTTATATATTGTTAGATAATTTTCCCTTTTAAATTTCCACCCATAGAATAATGCATCAAGTAGGTAAAACCTAAGAAAAACAAAACTAATTGTAAAATTTTCAGATATTTTCTAGTTCAAAATAAAAAAGATTCAAATTGTTGCTCAGACATTATAAATATTTTTGCAGTTTACATAATAACAATAGCGATTACAAACTGAAAACTAAAATAAAATAAAAAATTGAATTTCTTTCTACAGAAATATAGCACAAAATATACGCACTTAAGAACCTTAGCCAAAAAAGTTTGGTTCCAGGAAAGAAATTATAACTTTGAATTGAGACATGAAATAAAACATTTGATTAGTAAAACTTTGTTGATTCAATCGAACAAAAACAAAACTAATTTTTAAATTTTTCGGTAATTTTCTATACTGAAAACCAAAGTGTTTCTGAACTGAAAACCAAAATCAAATGAAAAATTGAATTTCTTTTTACGGAAATATAACACACAAGATACGCACTTTATATGTTGAACCAAAAAAGTTTGGTTCCAGAAGACAAATATTGCTTTGAAGTGAGAGATGAAATAGAACGTTTTTTGACGAAACCCAACAAAAAATAAAAGGAATTTAAAAATTTTCAGGTATTTTTCTAGTTTGAATTAAAACTTAATATTATTGCTCAGACATCATAAATTTTTTTTTGCAGTTCACATAGTAGCCTTAGCGATCCTGAACTAAAAACTAAAATAAAATTTCTTTTAAATTTCACTAAAATTAAATTTCTTTTCTAAGGAAATATAGCACAAAAGATTTGCACTTTAGAAGTTGAGCCAAAAAAAATTTCGGGTCCAGGATAAAATTATGACTTTAAAAAGAGAGATGAAATAAAGCTTTTGTTCAGCCCTAAAAAGACACCCATTCTATATTACAAAAAAAAATTAACACAACGACATCTTTGCAATAGGTGACATCTGCAGTTGTTTCAAATCCGAAGTCACCATTTTTCTTTTAGTGGATGGGTCCTAAATTTCAGATACATTCTCAAAAATATTTTGAGAAGTTCTGTGAACTATTTGGGGTGATGTATGAAGTGACCTTCACTTCCTTATTCATTAAATCTTCGTGAAATAGAATTGAAATTTTCGTGAAATAGAGGTGAAAGTTTCTTGAGAAATCCCCGGTTTATTGGCGTTACTTATACCTCTTCATTCAACCCATCAAACATCACGGCAGGTTTTCAAGGCTATGCTTCGAAAATCTAAGAATCCAAAAAAGACGCTCTCACAAACCTTTGTTTAAAATCCAACAATCATAAGAAATCGTTCTTTTTGAAAGTGACAGAAGCCCAAGAAGAGCCGTCCTTTTTCTGTTTTAAATGTTGGCTATTTTGTTTTAGTTCTTCAAAAAGAAAAACAAACAAAAAAAAGATGAAGATAGGACTTCCTCAAATCCAGAAGAAGACACACACAATACCCAAAAGCTCGTCTGAGAAAGGCCACATAAAGAAGTCAACCAAAAGGAGTCTGCAGAATACTGCTTCAAAAAGCTAAGAAGCCAAAAAAGAGGCTCTCACAAACCCTTGTTTAAAATCCAAAAATCATAAGAAATTGTTTTTTTTTAGTGACAGCAGCCCAAAGGAGGAGCCCTCCTTTTTCTCCTTTGAATGTTGGCTACTTTGTTTTGGTTCTACAAAAAGAAACAACCAAAAGGAGATGAAGAAATGACTTACTCAAATCCAGAAGAAGAGGGAGGTGTAGCTTCAAAACACACACAAGTCACCTGCACTTCAATCCAGACAGTTTCAACTGTGTTGATAAGACCATGCCAAAAAGGTCCTCCAAGAAAGGCCACATAAAGAAGTCAACCAAAAAGGAGGATACTGCTTCGAAAGGCTAAGAAGCCAAGAAAGAGGCTCTCACAGACTATTGTTTAAAATCCAAAAATCATAAGAAATCGCTCTTTTTTTTAAGTGACAGCAGCCCGGAAGAGGTTTCAGTTTTGGAAGATGTTTCAGGATCCAATGCAACAGATCCAAAGGAGGGACCTTCAGCTGAGAGGATCCTTCCTTTTCCTCCTTTTTCGTGGCTGGGTACTGAGGACTGGTCTGATATTTATGATTTGTTTAATCTTTATGAAAAAATCACTGGCTTTCACAAAACGCTAAATGATAAATATCTAATTTTGTTCCCAGAAAAAAAATTAAATGCTCCAATGACAAACCAGAAAAAGCCTACGGCTTTTTCTTCTTTGTAATAGTAAGAGACGAACTTCAAATAATGAAGTAGCTAACTAAGTCCAATGTATGTAATGGTTTGGTATTCCAATGATCGTCTTTTAATATAAACTAATCTCAAACAGTCAAGTAGCTAACTAAGTCCAACGTGTGCAATGGTTTGGTATTCCAATAATCGTCTTTTAATATGGTGGACGTGGTCGTCTCAAACTAGGTTGCTAGCTACCGCTGCAAACCGGATGATTCAATTACTATACGCTATTATTCGCTCTTTAATATAATTTCCTAAGCCTGATGAAGATTTAACTAATGTGTCAAAAGTAAGGTTGCAAGTTGACGATTTTGTTTTGGCCTTATTATAATTGGTATGGTGAAGTAATAATATGCATATGGCTCTTAAAATCATACTTCTTTATGGTTCCATATGGTCTAGTGGCTATGATAGTTAACTTTCACTTAACAGGCTCGGGTTCGATTCCCGGTGTGGGAAAATTTTTAACTCTATAATCTTCGAACATTTGAACCTTTTATAATTTATAATGATGTATAATATAAATACTGTAATCTTAACTATAGTGAAGTTGCGTTTGCAAGTTAGTATAGGGAAGAGTTCGATCTTTATTATAAAAAAGAAACTTGTTTATTTACATTCTAGCTAAAATAATGAAGATAATATGAATGGTTCAGTTTCCTTGGACTTGAGTTCGTTTTTAACTATAAATACAAACAGGAAAAAGCCTACGGCTTTTTCTTCTTTTAAATAGTAAGAGACGAAACTCAAACAATCAAGTAGCTAACAAAGTCCAATGTATGGAATGGTTTGTTATTTCAGTGATCGTCTTTTAATGTAAATTTACTAACCTATACTATAGTTAAGTGGCCTATATAATTTAGTATAGGCAAGAGATCGTTCTTTATTATAAGGTATACGATTATGTTTGAAAGACTGGAGTGTGAAAAGACATCGAAAATGCAGTTTTTGGTGGAAAAATTTATTCTCTTTTAGAAATAATTTATTTTAGTTACAAAAGGTTTTTAACCCAATTAATTTACTTTAAAATGAGCTATTGAACAACCCTCTACGATGTTCCAGTGCCAAGCTATCTGTGGAAAAGAAAAAAAAAAGAAAAAAGAAAAAAAATATCCCGTTTGGGGAGAATAACGTGGTTAAAGTCAATTTTCTTGATTTTCAAGCCAATATATTTCCCTTGCTGTTCAAGCCAAGGGAAAGAAAGTTTCCTATACAGGGGTTTCGGACAAGGCGGTTCTAATGGTGTACTTTTTGTTTTGATCTGACTCCTCTGTTAGGAACTATGGGTTTTTATATTTCTTAAAATTGGACGTGATCGTCTCTTACTAGGTTGCTAGCTACCGCTGCAACCCGGATTGATCTGACTCTTTTTTTAGGAGTTAGGGTTTTTTTATTTCTTAACATTGGACGTGATCGTCTCTTACTAGGTTGCTTGCTACCGCTGCAACCCGGATGTAATGTAGCTACCCCTGGAGCCACCGTATATCAGTTACCATTGGTGAGAGATCGTTCTTTACTGTAATCAACTACGCCGAACAAAATTGCTATCACAAAATTTTGTTTGGATGTGTTTGGGGGAAGGATGGGCGTGGGGGGGGCTAGTTGCCCTCCAATCACTTTCGACTATTAAAAAGGGCACTAGCCACTCCAATTTCCAATCGAATGAGCCCTTTTCGAAGTTTCTACGACAACTCCTTCAATATGAAGTGCCCGGGTATGAAAAAAAAAACATTGCGCCCACATCGTTCTTTACTTAGGCAGCGCTAGCGCTGCCTATGATATTCCCTTTAAAATGGGCCCTTAAACAGCTCTCTAAGATGCTTTAACGCACCGAGAGCAGAGACGAAAGAAAGAGGATAGATGAGTGTCATCTACATAAAAAATTGATTTTCCTCGTTGTTCAAGCCAGGGAGCTGTAAGCTTCCTGCAAAAGGTTGTCGACAAGGGCAATTCCAATGATGTATTTTATGTTTCGATATGACGCCATTTTTTAGGGGTTTTAGGCTATTTTTCGAAATTCTCCTAGATCAGTTTTCCAAATAACGTTTACTTTTAAGACTAATCAAGATAATAGTTACCACTTCCGAACCAGGAACAAATAGCGATTTTTCCTCAATAGTCAGTTGTTTAAACTTGTTTTCTTAATTTTTAGTTACTATGGGTCGTGGTTCGTTCTTTACTAGATTCGGACAAGGCAGTTCTAACGGTGTACTTTTTGTTTTGATCTGACTCCTTTTTTAGGAACTATGGGTTTTTATATTTCTTAACATTGGACGTGATCGTCTCTTACTAGGTTGCTAGCTACCACTGCAACCCGGAAATATAAATACTGTAATCTTAACTATAGTGAAGTTGCGTATGCAAGTTAGTATAGGGAAGAGTTCGATCTTTATTATAAAATATTACAAACAGGAAAAAGCCTACGGCTTTTTCTTCTTTGAAATAGTAAGAGACGAACCTCAAACGATCAAGTAGCTAACTAAGTCCAATGCATGCAATAACTTTTTATTCCAATGATCGTCTTTTAATGTAACATATCAGTTACTATGGGAGAGAGATCGTTCTTTACTGTAACTATACTACAATTAAGTGGCGTATAAAATTTAGTATAGGCAAGAGGTCGTTCTTTATTGTAATAGCATAAAACAAAACTAATTTTAAAATTTTCAGGTATTTATCTTGTTTGAATTACAAAATTAGTATTATTGGTTAGACACCATAAATATTTTTGCAGTTTAAATAATAAGTTTAGTGATTCTGGACTGAAAACTAAAATAATTGCAATTATGAGACAATAATATGGAGATATGTACTTTACGGGTTACAGGATACAATAATAAATTTGAACTGAGATGAAAAAAAAATTTCTTCCAGGAGACAAAAAGCAAAACTAATTTTAGAATTTTCATGTATTTTTGTTGTTTAAATTAAAAAATTACTATTACTGATTAGGCATCATAAATATTTTTGCAGTTTACATAATAATTTTAGCGATTAAGCCAAAAAAGAAAATTTTGGTTCCAGGAGTTTCGGTTACTATTGAGACAAGTAGCTATTATTACTATAGAGTTCATTACATGGACTGTTTTATTGCTTCAAAATTCAAATATCTTTGAAAAGACTGCAGTATGAAAATACATCAAAAATGCAATTTTTTTGACAAAATTGATTCTACTTTAAAAAGTATTTTATTTTTAAATACAAAAGTGACTAGATGTTGCAATTTCCTTTAAAATGAGCTATTATACAGCTCTCTATGATTTTCCAGTGCCCAGCTAGCTGAGCAGAAAGAAAAAGCGGAAAGAAAAAAATATCCCGTTTGTGGAGAATAACGTGGTAAAAGTCAATTTTCTTGATTTTCAAGCCAATATATTTTCTTTGTTATTCAAGCCAAAGGGAGGTAAGTTTCCTTTATAGAGGATTCGGACAAGGCGGTTCTAATGGTGTACTTTTTGTTTTGATCTGACTCTTTTTTAGGAGTTGGGGGGTTTTATATTTCTTGACATTGGAGGTGATCGTCTCTTACTAGGTTGCTAGCTACCGCTGCAACCCGGATACTAGGTTGCTAGCTACCGCTGCAACCCGATTATTATAATTTCTTGATTTTTTAGTACTGATTTTTTAACTTGCGTGTAGCTCGCTTTGATCTAACCACTATGTATTCATGAATGAGACCATTTACAGTTTTGACGTTTCTTATATAGTAATTATGACGTCACTGCATCAAAAATACAGTTTTTATTAGAAAAATTTATTCTCTTTTAGAAATAATTTATTTTAGTTGCTATAGATTTTTAACCCAATTAATTTCCTTTAGGATGAGCCATTGAACAACCCTCTACGATGTTCCAGTGCCAAGCTATCTGTGGAAAAGAAAAAAAAAAAAGAAAAAAGAAAAAAGAAAAAAATATTCCGTTTGTGGAGAATAACGTGGTTAAAGTCAATTTTCTTGATTTTCAAGCCAATATATTTCCCTTGCTGTTCAAACCAAGGGACAGAAAGTTTCCTATAAAGGGGTTTCGGACAAGGCGGTTCTATTGGTATACTTTTTGTTTGATCTGACTCCTTTTTTAGAAGCTATGGGTTTTTATATTTCTTAACATTGGACGTGATCGTCTCTTACTAGGTTGCTAGCTACCGCTGCAACCCGGATTTGTTTAAATTAAAAAATTGCTATTACTGATTAGGCATCATAAATATTTTTGCAGTTTACATAATAATTTTAGCGATTAAGCCAAAAAAGAAAATTTTGGTTCCAGGAGTTTCGGTTACTATTGAGACAAGTAGCTATTATTACTATAGAGTTCATTACCATGAACTGTTTTATTGCTTCAAAATTCAAATATCTTTGAAAAGACTGCAGTATGAAATTACATCAAAAATGCAATTTTTTTGACAAAATTGATTCTACTTTAAAAAGTATTTTATTTTTAAATACAAAAGTGACTAGATGTTGCAATTTCCTTTAAAATGAGCTATTATACAGCTCTCTATGATTTTCCAGTGCCCAGCTAGCAGAGGAGAAAAATCAAGCGGAAAGAAAAAAATATCCCGTTTGTGGAGAATAACGTGGTAAAAGTCTATTTTCTTGATTTTCAAGCCAATATATTTTCTTTGTTATTCAAGCCAAAGGGCGGTAAGTTTCCTTTATAGAGGATTCGGACAAGGCGGTTCTAATGGTGTACTTCTTGTTTTGATCTGAATCTTTTTTTAGGAGTTGGGGGTTTTATATTTCTTAACATTGGAGGTGATCGTCTCTTACTAGGTTGCTAGCTACCGCTGCAACCCGGATTTCTTTTTCCCGTTGCATTAGTTACTATGAGATAGATCCTTACTGTAAAACTTTAGCGATTCTAAACTGAAAAACTAACTCAGTCCAATATATGCAATGGTGTGCTTTTCTAATGATCGTCCTTTAATATAAACTATGGACTAAAGTTCGTTCTTTTAATGTAAAAATTCGATGATCGAGCCTTTATGTAACCCGGATT
The DNA here is from genome assembly GCF_049724085.1 of Artemia sp. Qi Xiang Cuo. NCBI lineage: Eukaryota > Metazoa > Arthropoda > Branchiopoda > Anostraca > Artemiidae > Artemia > Artemia sp. Qi Xiang Cuo. The sequence continues at coordinate 24,705,178 of NC_142803.1, read as the reverse complement.
AAAAAATTATTATCATATTTTATATGTAACTTTTATTTTATAAGTCTTCGATAGTCTAACGGTAAGTATGCCCACTTGTTACCTGGGAGAAGGGGGTTCGATTCCCCGTCGGGGAGAACTTTTAATATGTGGAATTAAAAGCGCTATATTTTCAATTTAAAATTTAAAAAAGAAACTTGTTTATTTACATTCTAGCTAAAATAATGAAGATAGTATGAATGAACCACAGTGTTCAGTTTCTTTGGACTTGAGTTCGTTTTTTAACTATAAATACAAACAGGAAAAAGCCTACGGCTTTTTCTTCTTTTAAATAGTAAGAGACGAAACTCAAACAATCAAGTAGCTAACTAAGTCCAATGTAAGGAATGGTTTGTTATTTCAGTGATCGTCTTTTAATGTAAAAATATAAATACTGTAATCTTAACTATAGTGAAGTTGCGTATGCAAGTTAGTATAGAGAAGAGTTGGATCTTTATTATATTTGCAGTTTACACAAGCTGCAAAGAACGCATAAGGCCAAAATTAAAAATTATATTCAGAAGTCCAAAAACATGGCAACAATGCAGGCTGATCTTAGTAAATTGAGAAAAATTTTACGAATGTTTTACCGGGATTACGAAAAATATTCAAAATTAAAGATTAAAATTATCTCTGAAAGAATGGATTTTGTTGAAAAGTCAGCTAGAGATGCTTTCGCAAAACTTCATAGTAATATCCAAAAGAAATGTTGCATGTTTAGTGAAAAGCTTCCAAGGTATGAACCGGCAACTGTGGAACAGTTTACAGATGTAATGGGAAATTTTATACATCACTGTGAATATATGGAGGCATAATTGTTGTTTACTTAGTTTCAGCTTTAATTCGATTATCCAAACTTTATGTGCTAACTACATCCAAAGACTATGGCGTCATTGATTAATATTGTATATAAAAAATTAAGTTTTTCGTAAAAAAAAATTAATTAAAAAAAAAAATTAAGTACCAGTAGCGCTAGATCTAGAGATTTCCTTTAAAATGAGCCATTGAACAACTCTCTGCGATGTTCCAGTGCCAAGCTATCTGTGGAAAAGAAACAAAGAAAAAAATATCCCGTTTGTGGAGAATAACGTGGTTAAAGTCAATTTTCTTGATTATCAAGCCAATATATTTTCTTTGTTATTCAAGCCGCAGGGCGGTAAGTTTCCTTTATAGGGGTTTCAGACAAGGTGGTTCTAATGGTGTACTTTTTGTTTTGATCTGACTCTGTTTTTAGGAGTTAGGGGTTTCTATATTTCTTAACATTGGACGTGATCGTCTCTTACTAGGTTGCTAGCTACCGCTGCAACCCGGGTAACATTTTAAGGTGTTTTTCCAGCTTGTATTGAAATATTCAAACTATTGCTCGGATACCATGGATATTTTTGCAGTTTACACAAGCTGCAAAGAACGCACAGGCTGATCTTTGTAAACTGAGAAAAATTTTACGAATGTTTTACCGGGATTACGAAAAATATTCAAAATTAAAAATTAAAATTATCTCTGAAAGAATAGATTTTGTTGAAAAGTCAGCTAGAGATGCTTTCGCAAAACTTCATAGTAATATCCAAAAGAAATGTTGCATGTTTAGTAAAGAGCTTCCAAGGTATGGACCGGCAACTGTGGAACAGTTTACAGATGTAATGGGAAATCTTATACATCACTGTGAATATATGGAGGCATAATTGTCCTTTACTTAGTTTCAGCTTAAATTCGATGATCGAGCCTTTATGTACTACATCCAACCACTATGACGTCATTGATCAATATTGTATATACAAAATTAAGTTTTTCGTGAAAAATAATTAATAAAAAAAATTAAGTGCAAAAGGCGCTAGATCTAGAGATTTCCTTTAAAATGAGCCATTGAACAACTCTCTACGATGTTCCAGTGCCAAGCTATCTCTGGAAACAAAAGAAAGAAAAAAATATCCCGTTTGTGCAGAATAACGTAGTTAAAGTCAATTTTCTTGATTTTCAAGCCAATATATTTTCTTTGTTATTCAAGCCAAAGGGCGGTAAGTTTTTTTTATAGGGGTTTCGGACAAGGCCGTTCTAATGGTGTACTTTTTTTTTTGATCTGACTATTTTTCTAGGAGCTAGGGGTTTTTATATTTCTTAACATTGGACGTGATCGTCTCTTACTAGGTTGCTAGTTACCGCTGCAACCCGGATTGCTAGCTACCGCTGCAACCCGGATAACCCGGATTAAAAAATTATTATCATATCTTATATGTAACTTTTATTTTATAAGTCTTCAATAGTCTAATGGTAAGTATGCCCACTTCTTACATGGGAGAAGGGGGTTCGATTCCCCGTCGGGGAGAACTTTTAATATGTTGAATTAAAAGCACTATCTTTTCAATTTAAAATTTAAAAAAGAAACTTGTTTATTTACATTCTAGCTAAAATAATGAAGATAATATGAATGAACCACAGTGTTCAGTTTCTTTGGACTTGAGTTCGTTTTTTAACTATAAATACAAACAGGAAAAAGCCTGCGGCTTTTTCTTCTTTTAAATAGTAAGAGACGAAACTCAAACAATTAAGTAGCTAACTAAGTCTAATGTATGGAATGGTTTGTTATTTCAGTGATCGTCTTTTAATGTAAAAAAATATAAATACTGTAATCTTAACTATAGTGAAGTTGCGTATGCAAGTTAGTATAGGGAAGAGTTTGATCTTTATTATACTGGTTGGTCGAATACCTTTGCTTTTTTCTTTTCAAGATGCAATCTCTGTTTTTTGGTGGTACTGTTTTTTTAACTTGCGTGTAGCTTGCTTGATTGAAACCATTATGTAACCATTAGTTGAATGTTTTTATGTCACGCATCAAGTATCAAGAACCTAACAAAAAATTAAACTAATTTTTTAATTTTCAGGTATTTTTCTAGTCTAAATTAAAAGATTAAAACTATTGTTCAGACACCATAAATATTTTTGTAGTTTATAACTTTAGCGATTCTGAACTAAAAACGAAAATAAAATAAAAATTAATTTTTTTAATTTTTACGTCACGTCGCTAATTAAGTCATATATGGTTATTAGTACACAATAGGTTTTAGATATTACGTCATGTCACTTATTACGTCATATATGGTTGTTAGTAGATAATCGGTAAAATATTCGTTCTTTATTATAACTACCACTGCAACCCAGATCAATGCTACGAATAGACTTCGGTCCTTACTGTAATGTACTTTTTGTTTTGATCTGACTCCTTTTTTTAGAAACTATGGGTTTTTATATTTCTTAACATTGGACGCGATCGTCTCTTACTAGGTTGCTAGCTACCGCTGCAACCCGGATTAGAAGGAAATAAGTTTTTTTATATTTTAAGTACATATTACATATTACTCACGGAACAAAAAGTTTACTTTTAGAACCGCCTTGTCCGATATCCTTACAAAGGATTTCCTATAATTAACAAAATAAACCATATTACAAACAGGAAAAAGCCTACGGCTTTTTCTTCTTTGAAATAGTAAGAGACGAATCTTAACAGATCCAGTAGCTAACTAAGTTCAATGTATCTTACTAGGTTGCTAGCTACCGCTGCAACCCAGAATAGTTTTCAGCCATCTCTACAGCCATGATACTGAGGGAAATTACATAATCCCTATTTATGTTTCAGTTAATATGGGCTAGGTGTCGTTCTTTATTGTAATGAGAGGCAGCCTGGCCGAGTGGTCCAAGGCACTGGTGTTAGCCACCAGTCTCTTCAGAGGCGTGGGTTCAATTCTTACCGCTGGTATACGATTATGTTTGAAAGACTGCAGTGTGAAAAGACATCAAAATGCAGTTTTTGGTGGAAAAATTTATTCTCTTTTAGAAATAATTTATTTTAGTTACTATAGATTTTTAACCCAATTAATTTCCTTTAAAATGAGCTATTGAACAACCCTCTACGATGTTCCAGTGCCAAGCTATCTCTGGATACAAAAAAAGAAAAAAAAAAGAAAAAAGAAAAAAAATATCCCGTTTAGGCAGAATGTTGTAGTAGCTGCCACTTTTCTTGATTTTCAAGCCAATATATTTCCCTTGCTGTTCAAGCCAAGGGACAGAAATTTTACTATGCAGGGGTTTCGGACAAGGCGGTTCTACTGGTGTACGTTTTGTTTTGATCTGACTCTTTTCTCCTTAGGAACTATGGGTTTTTATATTTCTTAACATTGGACGTGATCGTCTCTTACTAGGTTGCTAGCTACCGCTGCAACCCGGATTTGTTACCCCAGTATCTACCCATTATTCTGGTAGCAACTTTTTTCTTATGTTTGTTTCGGTAATCTTTATCATTATCATACCGCTCCTTGCTCTTTTGTCTAGACTGCTCAATTGTTGCTTCTCTGTAATCTTCATCATTACCATACCGTTCCTTGATCTTTTGTTTGGCTGTCTCAATTTTTGCATGTCTATAAACTACATCATTGTGATAACACATCTTGCTGTTTTGTTTTGCTCTCTCAATTATTACTTCTTGATACGCCTGGTCGTTTGAAGACCTTTGTTTTGCTCTCTCAATTATTATTTCTTGATACGCCTGGTCGGTTTAATACCTTTGTTTTGCTCTCTCAGTTATTAATTCTCGATACGCCTGGTCGGTTAAATACCTTTGCTTTTTTCTTTTAAAGTTACTATATCTGTTGTTTGTGTAGTACTTTTTTTCAACTTGCGTATAGTTTGCTTTGATCTAATCATTATCTTATCAACAATGAGAGAATTTACAGTTTTGACTTTTCTTATATACTAATTATGACGTCACGGCATAATGATTTTATTTCATGATGTCATGGCGCAATGGTATTATTTCATAACGTCTTCAAAAACAACAATATAATTTCGTGTTTTTCTATTCACGTCATAGCTCTAATATAAAACTATGATGACATTCATTATTTATCTAGTAGGGTTTCAGACAAGGTAATTCTAATGATGTACTTTTGTTTTGATCTGACTCTATTTTTAGGAGTTTTGGGTTTTTATATTTCTTAGCATTGGACTGATCGTCTCTTACTAGGCTGCTAGCTACTGCTGCAACCCAAATTGACATATATATTTATTTATGAGAGGCAGCCTGGCCGAGTGGTCCAAGGCACTGGTGTTAGCCACCCGTCTCTTCGGAGGCGTGGGTTACCGCTACAACCTGGATCTTTTTCAATACAACCCAGATATATAGAATGTAAACCTGACTACAAACAGGAAAAGGCCTACGGCTTTTTCTTCTTTGAAATAGTAAGCGATGAACCTCAAACAATCAAGTAGCTAACTAAGCCCAATGTATGCAATGGTTTTTATTCCAATGATCGTTTTTTAATGTATCTACTTCATTTCTTAATATGGAGCTGGATAGTCTCTTACTAGTTTGCTAGCTACCACCGCAACCCGGATACCAGTTACTATGGGCTATAGTTCGTCCTTTAATGTAAGCTGCTACATAAACTGCAATTGCTCCTTCCAAAATTAATATACGAATTTTCTAAGAAGTACGCCTCCGTATATTCACTGTGTTGTCGAACATTTTCCATTGCATCTATAAACTGTTCCGCAGTTGCCAATCCATACCTTGGAAGCTTTTCGTTAAACTGACAACATTTCTTTTGGATATTACTATGAAGCTTTGCCAAGGAATTTCTAGCCGACTTTTCAACTGCATCCGCTCTTTCAAAGAGAACTTAAATCTGTAATTTTGAATACTTTTTGTGATCCCGATAAAAAATGCGTAAAATGTTTCTCAATTTACAAAGATCAGCCTGCATTTTTGCCATCTTCTTGTATTTCTGAATGTAATTTTTCCCTTTGTCCTTATGCGTTCTTCGGTACAACCTCGCAGAGAATTTAATTTTTTCATTATAGATTTTGTCACCCCAGTAACGCTCCTTGATCTTTTGTTTGGCTGTCTCAATTTTTGCATGTCTATAATCTTCATCATTGTGATAACACATCTTGCTGTTTTGTTTTGCTCTCTCAATTATTACTTCTCGATACGCCTGGTCGGTTGAATACCTTTGTTTTGCTCTCTCAATTATTACTTCTCGATACGCCTGGTCGGTTGAATACCTTTGTTTTGCTCTATCAATTATTACTTCTCGATACGCCTGGTCGGTTGAATACCTTTGTTTTGCTCTCTCAATTTTTACTTCTAGATGCGCCTGGTCGGTTGAATACCTTTGTTTTGCTCTCTCAATTTTTACTTCTCGATGCGCCTGGTCGGTTGAATACCTTTGCTTTTCTCTTTTCAAGATACTATCTCTGTTGTTTGTGTAGTACTGTTTTTTCAATTTGCGTGCAGCTTGCTTGACTGAAACCATTATGTAATTATGAATGTGAACATTTACAGTTCTGACGCTTCCTATATAGTAATTATGACGTCACAGCGTAATGATTTTATTGACGTCAAGGCGCAATGATATTATTTCATGACGTCATCAGAAACAACAATATAATTTCGTGTTTTTCTATTCACTTCATAGCTCTAATATAAAGCGACGACATTCATTATTTATCTAGTAGGGTTTCAGACAAGGTAGTTCTAAGGATGTACTTTTGTTTTGATCTTACTCTATTTTTAGGACTCTTGTTATATTTCTTAGCATTGGACTGATCGTCTCTTACTAGATTGCTAGCTACTGCTGCAACCCAAATTCACATATATATTTATTTATGAGAGGCAGCCTGGCCGAGTGGTCCAAGGCACTGGTGTTAGCCACCAATCTCTTCGGAGGCGTGGGTTCAAATCTTACCGCTGGTATACGAATATGTTTGAAAGACTGCAGTGTGAAAAGACATCGAAAATGCAGTTTTTGGTGGAAAAATTTATTCTCTTTTAGAAATAATTTATTTTAGTTACAAAAGGTTTTTAACCCAATTAATTTCCTTTAAAATGAGCTATTGAACAACTATCTACGATGTTCCAGTGCCAAGCTATCTGTGGAAAAGGAAAAGAAAAAAAAGAAAAAAATATCCCGTTTGGGGAGAATAACGTGGTTAAAGTCAATTTTCTTGATTTTCAAGCCAATATATTTCCCTTGCTGTTCAAGCCAAGGGACAGAAAGTTTCCTATACAGGGGTTTCGGACAAGGCGGTTCTAATGGTGTACTTTTTGTTTTGATCTGATTTCTTTGTTAGGAACTATGGGTTTTTATATTTCTTAACATTGGACGTGATCGTCTCTTACTAGGTTGCTAGCTACCGCTGCAACCCGATGACATAATTCAATATCCGTCGGATAGAGCTTACAGATATCAGGGTGACATTGCCAAGTAACCTGCTGCCCAATTTTTGGTTTTGAATGTTTACTCAGATTGTTATAGGTGACTTCAGCCATCATAATTTCCTTGTCAGATCTAGATTCAGAGCATTTTTCAATAGTTGTCTCGTACTTTTCAGGACAGTTTGTTCTACTACCCAGAGAATTTTTTGCCAAATATTCAGTAGAACTAAAAGAACTGTTTAAAACACAGTTAGAAATGCTTTTTTCTTGAGTCGGTGTTCCAGGAATTTGTTCTAAATCATTAGTCTTACAAACACATATACTAATAACCCTAACAGGCTCGTTTTCGCCATAATTGAAAAACATTGCTTTTCCTTCGCTGTTGATAGGTATGCTTGTGTATATTTTTTTATTGCTGCTACATAAACTGCAATTGCTCCTTCCAAAATTAATATACGAATTTTCAAAGAAGTACGCCTCCGTATATTCACTGTGTTGTCGAACATTTTTCATTGCATCTATAAACTGTTCCGCAGTTGCCAATCCATACCTTGGAAGCTTTTCATTAAACTGACAACATTTCTTTTGTATATTACTATGCAGCTTTGCCAAAGCATTTCTAGCCGACTTTTCAACAGCATCCGCTCTTTCAAAGAGAATTTTAATCTGTAATTTTGAATACTTTTCGTGATCCTGGTAAAACATGCGTAAAATGTTTCTCAATTTCCGAAGATCAGCCTGCATTTTTGCCATCTTCTTGTATTTCTGAATGTAATTTTTCCCTTTGTCCTTATGCGTTCTTCGGTACAACCTCGCAGAGAATTTAATTTTTTCATTATAGCTTTTGTCACCCCAGTATCTACCCATTATTCTGGTAGCAACTTTTTTCTTATGTTTGTTTTGGTAATCTTCATCATTACCATACCGTTCCTTGATCTTTTGTTTGGCTGTCTCAATTTTTGCATGTCTATAATCTTCATCATTGTGATAACACATCTTGCTGTTTTCTTTTGCTCTCTCAAGTATTACTTCTCGATACGCCTGGTCGGTTGAATACATTTGTTTTGCTCTCTCAATTATTACTTCTCGATACACCTGGTCGGTTGAATACCTTTGCTTTTTTCTTTTCAAGTTACTATCTCTGTTGTTTGTGTAGTACTCTTTTTTCAACTTGCGTATAGCCTGCTTTGATCTAACCATTATTCTAACCAAGAATTAGAGAATTTTCAGTTTTGACTTTCCTTATATACTAATTATGACGTCACGGCGTATGACGTTATGTATTCATGAATGAGACCATTTACAGTTTTGACGTTTCTTATATAGTAATTATGACGTCACTGCATTAAAAATACAGTTTTATTGGAAAAATTTATTCTCTTTTAGAAATAATTTATTTTAGTTACTATAGATTTTTAACCCAATTAATTTCCTTTAAAATGAGCTATTGAACAACCCTCTACGATGTTCCAATGCCAAGCTATCTCTGGATACAAAAAAAGAAAAAAAATATCCCGTTTGGGGAGACTAACGTGGTTAAAGTCAATTTTCTTGATTTTCAAGCCAATATATTTCCCTTGCTGTTCAAGCCAAGGGACAGAAAGATTCCTATACAGGGGTTTCGGACAAGGCGGTTCTAATGGTGAACTTTTTGTTTTGATCTGACTCCTTTTTTAGGAGCTATGGGTTTTTATATTTCTTAACATTGGACGTGATCGTCTCTTACTAGGTTGCTAGCTACCGCTGCAACCCGGAAAAAGTAATGTTGCAAGTCGATGATTTTTTTTTGGCCTTATTATAATTTGTAATGTGAAATAATAATATGCATATGGCTCTTAAATCATACCTCTTTATGGTGCCATATGGTCTAGTGGCTAGGATAGTTAACTTTCACTTAACAGGCCCGGGTTCGATTCCCGGTGTGGGAAAATTTTTAACTCTATAATCTTCGAACATTTGAACCTTTTATAATTTATAATGATGTATAATATAAATACTGTAATCTTAACTATAGTGAAGTTGCCTATGCAAGTTAGTATAGGGAAGAGTTCGATCTTCATTATAATGGTGGAAAAATTTATTCTCTTTTAGAAATAATTTATTTTAGTTACTATAGATTTATAACCCAATTAATTTCCTTTAAAATGAGCTATTGAACAACCCTCTACGATGTTCCAGTGCCAAGCTATCTGTGGAAAAGAAAAAAAAAGAAAAGATAAAAAAATATCCAGTTTGGGGAGAATAACGTGGTTAAAGTCAATTTTCTTGATTTTCAAGCCAATATATTTCCCTTGCTGTTCAAGCCAAGGGACAGAAAGTTTCCTATACAGGGGTTTCGGACAAGGCGGTTCTAATGGTGTACTTTTTGTTTTGATCTGACTCCTTTGTTAGGAACTCTGGGTTTTTATATGTCTTAACATTGGTCGTGATCGTCTCTTACTAGGTTGCTAGCTACCGCTGCAACCCGGATTCTATTTGGAAATCAACTACGCTGAACAAAATGGCTATCTCAAAATTTGATTGGGTGTGTTTGGGGGAATGATGGACCTAGGGGAGGGGGGCTTAGTTGCCCTCCAATCATTTTTGAGTATTAAAAAGGGCACTATCCCTTTGAATTTCCAATCTAATGAGCCTTTTTTGAAGTTTCTATGACAACACCTTCTGTAAAAACCTTATGTGCCCCCAGTGCATAACTTAAAATCCTTGCCCTGAGGGTTGTGGGGGAGTATCCTCCTCAAAAATATATTTTCTATCTGGAAATCAACTATGTTGAACAAAATGGCTATCTCAAAATTTTTATTGGATGTGTTTGGGGGAATGATGGGCGTGGGGAGGGGGCTAGTTGCCCTACAATCACTTTTGACTATTAAAAAGGGCACTAGCCCTTTGAATTTCTAATCGAATGAGGCTGTTTTGAAGTTTCTATGACAACGCCTTCTATAAAAACCTTATATGCCCCCGGGGCATAACTTTAAATCCTTGCCCTGAGGTTTGGGGGGGAGAATCCTCCCCAACAACATATTTTATATCTAGAAATTAACTACGCTGGACAAAATGGCTGTCTCAAAATTTTGATTGGATGTGTTTGGGGAAATGATGGGCGTGGGGGGACAGGGGCTAGTTACACTCCAATCACTTTCGAATATGAAAAAGGGCACTAGCTTTTTGAATTTCCAATCGAATGAGCCTTTTTTCAAGTTTCTACGACAACGCCTTCTATAAAAACTTTATATGCCTCCAGGACATAACCTAAAACCCTTGCCCTGAGGGTTGTTGGGGATTATCCTCCTCAAAAAAATATTTTATATTTGGAAATCAACTACCCTGAACAAAATGGCTATCTCAAAATTTGATTGGATGTGTTTGGGGGAATGATGGACCTAGGGGAGGGGGGCTTAGTTGCCCTCCAATCACTTTTGACATATTAAAAAGGGCACTATCCCTTTGAATTTTCAATCGAATGAGCCTTTTTTGAAGTTTCTATGACAACGCCTTAATAAAAACCTTATATGCCCCCAGGGCACAACTTAAAACCCTTGCCCTGAGGGTTGTGGGGGAGTATCCTCCTCAAAAATATATTTTCTATCTGGAAATAGACTACGCTGAACAAAACGGCTATCTCAAAATTTTTATTGGATGTGTTTGGCTAGTTACACTCCAATCACTTTCGATTATTAAAAAGGACACTAACTTTTTGAATTTCCAATCGAATCTAGGTTCAAATCCAGGTCGAAGGAATTTTTTACCACCTTTGTTTTCAACTATACTCTGTTTCGTGTTTTAAATTAAAAAACCACAGAAAATCAGGCAACTAAGCTATTCAATTACATGCTGTTGTGTGTTATTTACTAATTTTCAGATCGATCCTTTATGTATTTTTTTTAAGAGTTATGGGGTTTTATATTTCTTAACATTGGACGTGATCGTCTCTTACTAGGTTGCTAGCTACCGCTGCAACCCGGATTAGAAGGAAATAAGTTTTTTTATATTTTAAGTACATATTACATATTACTCACGGTACAAAAAGTTTACTTTTAGAACCGCCTTGTCCAATACCCCTACATAGGATTTGCTATAATTAACAAAATAAACCATATTACAAACAGGAAAAACCTACGGCTTTTTTCTTTGAAATAGTAAGAAACGAATCTTAACGCATCAAGTAGCTAACTAAGTTCAATGTATCTTACTAGGTTGCTAGCTACCGCTGCAACCCGGACTAGGTTTCAGCCATCTCTACAGCCATGATACTGATGGAAATTACATAATCCCTATTTATGTTTCAGTTAATATGGGCTAGGTGTATTGTAGTTTTCATGTCCATTTTACTGCAGAGGTATTTTTTTTTTTAGTATATGTATGTATGTATAAATTTATTGCCCATCATAAATGTAAAATACAACACTGGTGGAGTATACAGAAAGAAAATGAAAAAAACAAATAAATTCTGACAAATGCAAATAGAAACAAAGCAAAGAAGAACAGACAAGAAGCAAAAAAATTACAAATAAGGGCAATTATATGTAGCAACAAACATATTATCAACGACGGACAATTTCAGAGGTGCTTTCACCAATAATCTGCCTCCGATATTTCTCATTTCTTTTCTGTAACGCGGACACTGGACTCGCAACTCCATACCGCGAGGATAGTGAGCTGTTATTAGTCCAGAGAGGCAGCCTTAGCAAATATTTCGCAAACTTGTAGAAACACTTCCGTATATCCCCAATATCTGAAGCAGTAAGAAGAGACCAAAATGGTGCAAGGGAAGTAGACGCGGAACAGCAAATGCATTAAAAACGCTAGCTAAGATCCGGCGGTCGTATAAACTTTAAAAGAGGCTCATTTGATTGGAAATTGAAAGTTTTAGTTCTCTTTAAGATTTAAAAGTGATGGGGAACAACTAGCTCAACTAAGACTGTGCATTGAAATTAAAATCAAAAGTTGAAGACAAATTGGTAAATCATAGGCAGCGCGCTAGCGCTGCCTAAGTAAAGAACGATGTGGGCACAATGTGTTGTTTTTTGGTTCTCCATACCCGGGCACTGTGTATCGAAGGAGTTGTTGTAGAAAGTTCGAAAAGGGCTCATTTGATTGGAAATTGGAGGGGCTAGTTCCATTTTTAAGATTTAAAAGTGATTGGAGGGCAACTAGCCCCCCCACGCGCGACATACTCCCTACCACATCCAAGCAAAATGTTGGTATAGCCATTTTGTTCAGCATAGTTGATTTCCAGATATAAAAAATCTTTTTGAGGAGGACACTCCCCCACAACCCTCAGGGCAAGGGTTTTAGGTTATGCCCTGGGGGCATATAAGGTTTTTATAGAGGGCGTTGTCGTAGAAATTTCAAAAAAGGCTCATTCGATTGGAAATTAAAAGGGCTAGTGCCTTTTTTAATAGTCGAAAGTGATTGGAGGGCAACTAGCCCCCCCACGCCCATCATTCCCCCAAACACATCCAATTAAAATTTCGAGATAGCCATTTTGTTCAGCGTAGTTGATTTCCCGAGAGAAAATATGTTTTTGAGGAGGACACTCCCCTACAACCCTTGGGGCAAGGGTTGTAAGCAATGCCCTGGGGGCATAAAAGGTTTTTATAGAAGGCATTGTCATAGAAACTTCAAAAAAGGGTCATTTGATTGGAAATTTTAATAGTTAAAAGTTATTGGAGGGCAACTAACCCTCCTCTCACGCCCATCATTTCCCCAAACTTATCCAATCAAAATTTGAGATTGCCAGTTTTTTTCAACGTAATTGAGAGTTCTAGAAATTAGGTCTTTAAGGATGACAACCCCCTCACAATCCTTAGGACAAGGATTGTAAGTTATGCTCTGGGGGCATATTAAATTTTTACAGAAAGTGTTGTCGTAGAAACTTCAAAAAGGGCTCATTCGATTAGAAATTGAAACAGTTTGTACCCTTTTTAATGGTCGAAAGTAATTGGAAGGCAACTAACACTCCTTCCACGCCCACTATTTCCCCAAATACATCCAATCAAGATTTTGAAATAGCCATTTTGTTCCACGCAGTTACAGTTCAGGAAATTATACCTTTGAGCAGGACACTCCGCTCACAGTCTTCAGAGCAAGGGTTATAAGTTATGCCCTGGGGGCATATAAGTTTTTATCGAAATCTTTGTCGTAGAAACTTGAAAAAGGGCTCATTCGATTGGAAATTCTAAGGTCTAGTGCCCTTTTTAATAGTCGAAAGTGATTTGAGGGCAACTAGCCCCCCTCTCTCGCCCACCGTTTCCTCAAACACTTACTTACGTACTTACTTACTTACTTAAGTCCCATCCATCCTCATGGGACGTCTTGGGGCCACTCCTTTCAAAGAAATCTGATGAACTAGGGCTATATGCTGTTCTGTCAAGTCGATATGCTGTTCTGTCAAGTGCTGTTCGGGATAGTCGGGTAATGTGTTGTCGGTCAAAGTTTTCGATCCACCTTTTGCGCGGTCTTCCCCGTGGTCTAAGTCCTTCAGTTATCTCTTCAAGCGCGATCTTGGGTAGGCATTCGGGATTCATTCGTTTTACGTGGCCGAACCAGCGCAGCTGCTGTTTTCGAATTTTGTTCAGGATAGTAGCTTGCGACTTCACCCTTCTTTGGACTGCTTCGTTTGTGATATGGTCAGTAAATTTGATCTTGGCTATCCGGCGCAGACATCTCATTTCGAACGCAAGGAGGTTGCGCTCGTTTTAATCTTTTAATGTCCAGGTTTCACACCCATATACAGCAATGGGTATAATCAGACTGTTGAATAGATGCACTTTCAGATGGCTCGAAAGGTGGTTAGATTTCCAGATTTTTGATAGTCTTTTGAAGCTAGAGCCAGCAAGACTGAGGCGGCGTTTAATGTCGACAGTGTGGCAGTTGTCAGCTGTTAAGAGACTGCCGAGGTAAAGGAATTGATCGACTCTTTCCTCTTGTTCACCGTCTATTCCTCAAACACATCCAATCACAATTTTTAGATAGCCATTTTGTTCAGTGTTGTGGATTTCCAGATAGAAATTATGTTTTTGAGGAGGACACTCCCCCACAGCCCTCAGGGCAAGGGTTGTAAGTTATGCCCTGGTGGCAAATTAATGTTTTTACTGTAAGCTTTGTCGTAGAAACTTCTAAAAGGGCTCATTCGATTGGAAATTGAAATGGCTAGTGCCCTTTTTAATAGTCGAAAGTGATTGGAAGGCAACTAACATCCCTTCCGCGCCCATCATTTTCCCAAACATATCCAGACAAAAATTTTAGATAGTCATGTTGTACCATACAAGTTTAAGAACATGGATATATACCAGCAAATAGAGCCCTCCCGTCAGAGATATCAAGAACAGAGGCAGTCGTCTCATGTCAAAGACATATAAGGTATTCGCTAACATCCTATTCGTAGGAACATGTAAAGGGGCTAACTTGATTGAAACTTAAAAGGGACCTTGCCCTTTTTAATAGTCGAAAGTGATTTGAGGGCAACTAACCCCCTTCTCACGCCCACCTTTTCCCCAAACACATCCAATCAAAATCTTTAGATAGCCATTTTATTCAACGCCGTTGAAAGTTTTGGAAATTAGGTCTTTAAGGATGACAACCCATCCCCCAACAACCCTCAGGGCAATGGTTTTAAGTTATGCCCTAGGAGCATGTAAAGTTTTTATTGAAATTGATGTTGTAAAAACATCCAAAAGGGCTCATTCAATTGAAAATTGAAAGGGCTATTGCCCTTTTAATAGTCAAAAGTGATTGAAGGGCAACTAACCCCGCTCTCACGCCCACCACTTCTCCAAACATATCCTATAAACATTATGATGTATCCATTCATTTTAGCATAGTTGGAAGTTTTGTAAGTTAGGTCTTTTAGGATGATAATACCCTCAAATGCTTCAGCGTACAGATTCTAATTTATGCCCTGGGGGCATATAAGGTTTATATGGATAGCTGTTTTTAAAGTTTCAGAAAGGGCTCATTTGATTGGAAATTGCCCTTTTTAATAGTCGAAAGTGAGTGAGAGAAATTAACCCCCCACCCCCTCTTACGCCCTCCTTTTCCCCAAACACATTCAATCAAAGATTGTATATAGCCATTTTGTTCAACGTAGTTGAAAGTTCTGGAAATTATGTATTTAAGGATGACAAACCCCCCAGAGTCCCCAGGGTGAAGGTTGTAAGTTATGCCCTGGGGGCATATAAGGTTTTTAATGATAGAGTTGTTAAAACTTCATAAGGGGCTTATTCAATTGGAAATTGAAAGGGATAGTGCCCTTTTTAATAGTTGAAAGTGATTGGACGGTAACTAACCACTCTCTCACGCCCACCATTCCCCCAAAAACATCCAATCAAAATTTTCAGATAGCCATTTTTTTCAATGTATTAGAAAGTTCTGGAAATTAGGTCTTTGAGGATGATACCCCCCCCCCCAGCCCTCAGGGCGAGGGTTGTAACTTATCCCCTGGTGGCATATAAGGTTTTTATTGAAAGTATTGTCTTATAAACTTCAAAAGGGTTCATTTGATTGGAAACTGAAAGGGCTTGTGCCTTTTATTATTAGTTGAAAGTGATTAGAGAAAGACTAACACCCCTCTCACGCCCACAATTTTCCCAGACACATCAAATCAAAATTTTGAGATAGCCATTTTTTTTAACGTAGTAGAAGGTTCTGGAAATTAGGTCTTAGAGGATGACAACCACCTTCACAGCCCTTAGGGTAAGAGTTGTAATTTTTTGCCCTTGGGGCATATAAAGTGTTTACAGGAAGTTTTGTCGTAGAAACTCAAAAAGGGCTCATTTGGTAGGAAATTGAAAGGTCTAGTGCCCTTTTTAATAGTCGAAAGTGATTGGAAGGCTTGACATTTTTATAGTAAAGATCGATGTGGGTATAATATATTATTTTTGTTGTTGTTGTTGTTGTTTAGACCAGGGCACTTTGTATCGAAGGAGTTGTCGTAGGAACTTCGAAAAGGGCTCATTAGATTGAAATTAAAAAGGGCTGATGCCCTTTTTAGCGTTCGAAAGTGAATAGAGGAAAAGCAATCCCCTCCCACGCCCACCCTCTCATCTGACTTATTTTTAAAAAAAAAATTTCGCCATAAGATTAAATTCAAACGCACTGCATTAAAACTAAACCCCAATGATGCATTGCTGCAATGTCCCGACAATAACTGAGGGTATTATATTCAAACTTTTGGGGCTGTTTCTGCTCTTAAGATTTAACCAAATCAAAATAGCGTAAGTGTATCCAGGCTATCAAAGAAAGTAAACAGATTTTTTTGCGAATGGTATCAAGCTTTCCATTTCAGGTCAACTAGACGAGGTATGAAACTAAATTAAACACATCTATTTGTGTCCAGCTTTTAAGAGGGTGTATATTGTTAAAAATTGCTAAAAAAAATTTCTCCAGCATACAAATAACAGGCCAAACTATAAAAAATGAAAAGATTTAAAGTATTATTTTCTTTTTCTCTGAAAAGACTATGTCAATATAAAACGAACAGAAATTAATTAAAAAAACTTTTTCCACAAAATAAGTTTTTCAAAGAAAAGTAAAGAACTCCATTAAACAAAAAATAAGCAAAAATAAAATCAAATTATCTACCCAGCGTGAAACTACCACAAATCAGCATCGATAAATAAATGAAACTCAAACCGAACAGAAATTACAATAAATAACCGAGTCAAACTCAAAACGAGCAGAAATTAACATAAGTTGGGCTCAAAATCGCTATGCCTTCCCAAGGCCAGTACATAATTTCGCACTTTACTGAAAAAAATAAAAATGAATGTGCATTGTCGGTTTAATATACATATACTTTTATAATAATCAAAATCTTAATATTATTTGATTTATTAAAGTTATAAAAGTAAAAATATTTATTTTTTTTTTCAGTAAAGTGCAAATTATGTTCTGGCCTCGGGAAGGCACAGGGGTTTTGAGCCCAACTTATGTTAATTTCTGCTCGTTTTGAGTTTGACTCGGTTATTTATTGTAATTTCTATTAGGTTTGAGTTTCATTTATTTATCGATGCTGACTTGTGGTAGTTTCACGCTTGGTAGATTATTTGATTCTATTTTTGCTTATTTTTTGTTTAATGGAGTTCTTCACTTTTCTTTGAAAAACTTATTTTGTAGAAAAAGTTTTTTTTAATTAATCACTAAAATTGGCAACATGAAGTGCAGCACTAGTAGAGATATGAGCCTACACCCTTTTGGAATACTATTTTGGTAACATGTGTATCCAAATGAAGAACAAATTTAAGTTTAAAATTTATCAGAAGAGAATTATGCTCAAATTTTACATTCTGCTTCAGCAGATTACTGCTATTTAAGCAGAATTAAAAATTCTGCTTCAATAGTAGTCTCAAAAGTTTCCTGGGCTTTTCCTGGCGCCACAACACCTGCGCTCGCCCTTTCTCCATCTCAGTCTGTTCAAAGCTCTACTCTTTACTCCATCCCATGAAGTTTCAAATACTTTTTATGATCTCAACTTACCCCGTTTAGGGACGATCTGCGTTTTGTGAGACCTAAGATGGATGGCAAAAACAACACAGTTTTTGGCAATCTATCATCCTGCATACATAAAACGAGATCTAGCCATCTTAGCCCACTTTCTAGCCATAGAACGTGGTATAGAACCATATTTTTCTGACAACTTAAATTGTTTGATATATGTTCTATCAAGCGGGTGCCAAAAAAATATTTCTCATATATATTACTCAGGAATGTACCTAAGAAGATTTTCCTCAGCCTTTTGGAAGCAACCAATGTTTCAAAACCCTGTTTGACCACTGCCGTTATCGGGGCCTCCACAACGTTAAGGACTTTCCTTTCCATTGTCCCAAACTTTTTTCACGTCTGAATAAAATACTCTCCGTCTTAGTCTGCTTGTTTTCTGCTCATTTTCAGGCTTTGTTTGCGTTTTTGACAATTCATTCCCAGCCCCCCTCTAATGGTTTCATACAGCCTTAGGTTAAGTAGAAAGAAATAATATAATGATTTAGGAAAACTGATTAAAAATAGGAAAAAATGGGGATAAAAGGAAGGAAATGGTAAGATTTCCATCATTTTCTTGGTTAGTTTTTTTTTATGTAGCTTAGGGCTACATGATGCCATTAAAGGAAAGCTTAATGTGAATTGTCAAAAAAGCTAACCAAACTATGAAAATGAGCATAAAAATAGCAATCTAAAAATGTTCCTCTTTTGGTTCTAGCATGTCTTCTTCTGGAGAGCTGCTATTTTTAACCTTTATTCATGGCTGATGGAGCAGTAGCGGTTATGGTTCTTTACTATAGGCAATGCTAAAGCGTTGCCTCCAATGTCTTTTAAGTATGAATATTCGGTATAGAGATTTCTCAGAAATGAACATTATGAGAAAACATTTTTTTTTTGCTTATAAAACAAGTTTTGCAAAATGAGCGCATCAGTTTACTAAATCCATTAGGAATAGCATCGAAAGCAATAATATCAAATCACGAGAATAGAGAGGAACAGATTGCATTTTTATAATGTAAGATTTGAACTTTTTTTTTTTTTAAACACAAATAAAGGTATGTTTTATTGAAGATTCCAAATTAAAAAAAACTTAAATCCAGGGGATAGGGGGGGGGGGCAAAAGATCAAGGAGACATCTCCTCTCCCCAATTGACGCTCCAGTTTTGAAATGTTTTTTGAAAAATACTTCATTATCACTTATAGGGAGGCCAGTCTGATCTGTACGGCCAGGTTGGTGTCTATAAAACTCAGAATAACAAATGAATAATTTTTTGCATACCCGAGCAACTCTCTTTACGAAATAAATTTTGTAAGAAAGGATTGTTCGACCAACATTCTATAAAAACTCCATTTGTTAAATAAATAAAAAAATTAAACAATACTCTTAATACCCTCAACGATGCCACTGCGGCCAGACTGTCTTTAATCTAGCTTGAGCTCTAGAGCGGTGATCGCCAAACTTTTAAGCGACCGAGCGACCTTACACCTCGTAAACCTTAATGTGAGCTACCCAGCAAATCAGGAAAATAATGCATGTTTTTGTTTAAATCATGCAGTTGTTTATTACCCTTAAATACACATTCCTAATATATGTTAACAAATCCTTAAAACTTAGTTGTTAAAATTTTCATGGTTAAACTGCTGTAAAATCGTGGCAAATCATCTTTGGACCAAACCATGTGACTATCCATCTTAGTTCTGCTCTAGGAATGACGTATGGACGGATGGATGATAGACTTATAAATCAACAAGTTAAATGACATCATTTTTATTAAAAAGGGCTTATGCCGTAATTAAGTCTCACTCACTCGGACTATCTGTCTTGGCTTTTACTACAATTAGCCATGGCTTGATGCCCGCAACTCCTAGATTTTAATTAATTAATAAAATCTAGATGTTTGTGTCTCAGATTAATATCTACATGGAAACGAAGGTTTACAAAGCTTTGATTAGTAGAATAATAAAAAAAGAATACGCTTAAAATTGTTTATCATTTGTCTGTCAATTAAAATCGCTATTTAAAAGACACAATTCTTCTTCCCAAAAGTGTTTAAATATGGAATCTGATACAAGTTTTAATTTCGAGTAGATCAGAGTTAGAGGAAGGTTTGACTTTAACAGAGGTAGAGGAGTCAAGGATGAAGACGAGCTTGATTTGGATATCGCCAATCACTGGTTTTATATGAAGGCGCCCCGTGAAAAAAATTGTAAAGAAGTCTGGAATCCCTTCTCAAAAGAAAATTCATCTCTTCTTGAAAGAGCATATTTGGAAGGAACGAACAAAGTCCCCGTGATGGGTAGCCATTTTGATGCCAATTTAGATTAAAACGGTTGTCCCAATGTTGGTCGTTGCAGGCCCTTATATTGGCATGAAGAGCCGTGTACTGTTAGACGAACTGGGTGGTTCCGGTGTTCTCCTCCAGGGAACAAATATGAACCCTTCGATGCACAAGATTCTGCAAAACTCGAAGAGCATTTTCAGTCGACCTTCAAGAATAACAATTGGGGTATATTCGTTGCAGTGAACAAATATGTCGTAATCTTCATTTCCAATGACCGTTTGGTACGGTGTCGTCACGAGCCTGGTTCTGAATACTTCAAGACAGCTTCTATCATTATATGTGAGAAAATGCCAATTAGCGACAACAAAAATATAGATCATGTAGCTTCTATCGTGCACGGGATAGGCTCGCCGAAACCCCCTTTTGTCAAAAATGTAAACGGGTTTCGTGACATTGCAAATGCTTTAATTTTCGAAGAGCTAGGGAATGACGTCATGAGGATTGAATTTATGCCTGTAATGTGGTACAACAAATTACACCAGACATTACAGGATGAGGAGCTACAATCCATTCTCTAGGAAAAGCAAAGCAACTAAGAACTCTTACCAACGAAAACCTTGTGATGTTATTTTTTATTTGATACCACAACATCGTCAGAGAATAATTTTCACATTAATCAAATAACTTTTAAACTTTTGGAAATTTTGAAGGTACAGTTTCCTTACGACACGCGGGATTGAACCTGTGCACCTGAAATACATAGGCGCACTTCTTTTCTCTGCGCTATCGCAAGGTAACTGAAATTGTGATTCTTCTAAGGCTTCGTTACTCACTTTTGACAGAAGAATTTTAGTTGATTTAGAGTCAGTTTTTAGCATTTTGGGGGTTTGTTGACATAAATAGAAATTATGGGATATATATATGGAATATATTTCAGCATACGTTGAATTGCTGAACGAAATGCAGCTATATTATATTTCCCTTCAGCAGAATTCACCGGTTTATTACAACGCCAGAAACATGAACCACAATAATGCTTTCCAAGTCTTTCATAAAAGGCTCCATATTTTGTATGACATTCTTCACACCTCAACCGCCGCCCATTTCTTTCTTCATTAAGCGAAACTTTCCCCTTAGCAGAATTCACAGATTTATTACAACGCAGATTATTTTGCATCTTCAACATTATTTATGTATTGTTCTAAAATGACGAGTTAGTCACGTATCGAGTAGCAGGAACCCAACAAAAAACAAAACTAGCTTTAAAATTTTCGTGAATTTTTCTGTTTTGAAACAAAAAATTAAAATTATTTCTCGGACACCTTAAATATTTTTTGTAGTTTACATAATGAACTAAAAACTAAGATAACTCATTTAACTTGTTGATTTATAAGTCTATCATCCATCCGTCCATACGTCATTCCTAGAGCAGAACTAAGATGGATAGTCACATGGTTTGGTCCAAAGATGATTTGCCACGATTTTACAGCAGTTTTACCATGAAAATTTTAACAACTAAGTTTTAAGGATTTGTTAACATATATTAGGAATGTGTATTTAAGGGTAATAAACAACTGCATGATTTAAACAAAAACTTGCATTATTTTCCTGATTTGCTGGGTAGTTCACATTAAGGTTTACGAGGTGTAAGGTCGCTCGGTCGCTTAAAAGTTTGGCGATCACCGCTCTAGAGCTCAAGCTAGATTAAAGACAGTCTGGCCGCAGTGGCATCGTTGAGGGTATTAAGAGTATTGTTTAATTTTTTTATTTATTTAACAAATGGAGTTTTTATAGAATGTTGGTCGAACAATCCTTTCTTACAAAACTTATTTCGTAAAAAGAGTTGCTCGGGTATGCAAAAAATTATTTGTTTGTTATTCTGAGTTTTATAGACACCAAACTGGCCGTACAGATCAGACTGGCCTCCCTATAAGTGATAATGAAGTATTTTTCAAAAAACATTTCAAAACTGGAGCGTCAATTGGGGAGAGGAGATGTCTCCTTGATCTTTTGCCCCCCCCCCCCACCCCTATCCCTTGGATTCAAGTTTTTTTTAATTTGGAATCTTCAGTAAAACATACCTTTATTTGTGTTTTCAAAAAAAAAAAAAAAGTTCAAATCTTACATTATAAAAATGCAATCTGTTCCTCTCTATTCTCGTGATTTGATATTATTACTTTCGATGCTATTCCTAATGGATTTTGTAAACTGATGCGCTCATTTTGCAAAACTTGTTTTATAAGCAAAAAAAAAATATTTTCTCATAATGTTCATTTCTGAGAAATCTCTATACCAAATATTCATACTTCAAAGACATTGGAGGCAACGCTTTAGCATTGCCTATAGTAAAGAACCATAACCGCTACTGCTGCATCAGCCATGAATAAAGGTTAAAAATAGCAGCTCTCCAGAAGAAGGCATGCTAGAACCAAAAGAGGAACATTTTTAGATTGCTATTTTTATGCTCATTTTCATAGTTTGGTTAGCTTTTTTGACAATTCACATTAAGCTTTCCTTTAATGGCATCATGTAGCCCTAAGCTACATAAAAAAAACTAGCCAAGAAAATGATGGAAATCTTACCATTTCCTTCCTTTTATCCCCATTTTTTCCTATTTTTAATCAGTTTTCCTAAATCATTATATTATTTCTTTCTACTTAACCTAAGGCTGTACGAAACCATTAGAGGGGGGCTGGGAATGAATTGTCAAAAACGCAAACAAAGCCTGAAAATGAGCAGTAAACAAGCAGACTAAGACGGAGAGTATTTTATTCAGATGTGGAAAAAGTTTGGGACAATGGAAAGGAAAGTCCTTAACGTTGAGGAGGCCCCGATAACGGCAGTGGTCAAACAGGGTTCTGTTAAAACGAAACAATAATAAAAAAAGAGAAAAACGAGGATTATACAAGCCAGTGAAACATATGAACTAAAATGCAAATATTTCGGTCAAGACCTCCGCTTGACCGTCCTCAGTGCAAGATAATAACATCAAAATTACTAATAAAACTCCATGGATACTATAAAAAGAATTTCAAACCTTTAAAACGAAACGCAACTAAAATTTGAAAGACCCTCTCCATGTAACGGTGAGAGGGTAACTGAATGAAAAAATACAGTACTGAATAGGAATTCAATTTTTTAATTTATGCAGAGCATTTTTAAAGGCTAAACGCTTTCCGGGTAAAACATCATCAGAGATTAGGTTAGGTTGCAAGATGTGATTTTTTTTAATATTTAAGTAAAAACTATCAGAATTAATTAGTTCATTATAAATGGGGCTTAAATAGGTTTCTCCCGTGTCTCTATTGAGAGCAACCTTTCGGTGAATGTACTTTTTTATCTCAACTGCCTCCCTGAAAACTTGGATGAGGCCTTCAACAGGGGCAATAATGGAGGTGTTATTGAATAAAGCGAATTGTTGTGGGTTGTCAATCACATGCTGAGCCAAGGTGGAATCAATAGTCCCGGGCATTTGGCATAGCTCCATAGCTTTTTCAATTGAGGACTTATGTTCCAATAACCTCTTCCCCAATTATTTATGGGTTCTGCCAACATAAAAACAGCCGCAAGAACATAGAACCCTACAAGCACCACTGCCCAAATTAGGTCTCGTTTTATCTTTACCACTGTTAAAAAAGTTCTGGATTTTATTAGAATTTTTGAAGGTAACATTTAAGTTATGTTTTTTAAGTATTCTTTGCAATTTGTCACCTAATTTGCAAAAATAGGGCAAAACAGTTAAAACTTTCTTATCACCCACTAAAGGGATGATATCCGTTGGAGGTTGTGGAGATGATAAATCTTTTTCTGCCTTTTTTTGTCTTTTTTCTATGATGGATTCCAGTAACTTGATGGGATATCCATTGCAGAACAAAATGTCCTTCAGATAATTTAATTCTGGGATTATATGAGCCTTTGAACAAATTCTTATGATGCGATCAACTAAAGATATAACTACTCCTCTTTTTACACAAGGAGGGTGGTTGGAAGAGAAATACAAATACCTATCATTATGTGTAGGTTTTCTATAAATTGAATATTCAAGGCTAGGAGATTTGTTGAAGATTAAGACGTCTAAAAAAGGCAGTTTATGATTATCTTCTAGTTCCAAGGTGAACTGAAGGTTGGAATCGAAACTATTAAGATGAAGTAAAAAAGCGTTAAGTTCTATCTCTCCGTGATTCCAGACAGAGATCACATCATCGACAAACCGGCCCCAGAAGCGGTGTTTCAGAGAAAAAGTATTCAAAGCAGAGGTTTCAATAAATTCCATGTAAAAAATGGCCAAAAAAGGTGAAAGGCTTGTACCCACAGGGAGCCCATTTGTTTGGGTGAAAAATTGATTGTTGTACCGAAAATATAAGGAATATCTACTGCAAAGGCGAACAAGTCGCGTTATAGTTTCAATATCTAATGTTTTGTAATCCATCCGGTCAATATTATTTTCTAGTTTCTTTTGAAGAGCAAATTCACATTTTTTTATATCACATGATGTATTCATTGAAATGGCATCATAACTGGCCAAAATTGTGTCTTTTTTTATATCATGGTTTTTTAATTTTTCCACAAGGTGTACTGAATTTTTAATGTAAGAAGCTTACGTCAACATAAGAGGACGAAAAATTGTGGCTAACCATTTTCCCAGTCTGGAAGCTGGCGAACTATTAGAGGCCACAATTGGGCGCAGAGGAACTCCATCTTTGTGAATTTTTGGGAGACCATAGAATTTAGGAGCGGAGCACCCTTTAGGGTAAAACATTTTGTACATTTGTGGAGTAAAGAGTCTTTCTTTTTGTAAAATTCCCAACTCTTTTCGTACTTCACGGGTGAATATGTCGGTGGGATCTGACTCTATACGTTTATAAGTGTGAGTGTCAGACAAAATATCCGTAACTTTTTTATTGTATGAGATTTTATCAAGGATAACAATTTTATTCCCTTTGTCAGCCCTGGTGATAATGATGTCTGGGTCTCTTTTTAAATTTAACAGAATTTGTGTTTCTCGAATATTTGAATTTGAGGAATAAGGAGTAAAGTTAAGAAGATTCTTAACAACCTCCCCTCGAAGTAAATCAGGATTCTACAAAATACCTCTTGAGCCAAAAATACCCACCTCCACACTGGATACTATCTCTGAGAAATTTACTCGCGGATGAGGCAAGCAAAATTTTGGTCCCTTAGACAAGATATGGATTTCTTCCGGTGTAAGAACTTTCGAAGATAGGTTCTCAATGGCCGGGCCAGGACAGAATCTAGGGAGGAAACGTCTGGAATTTTGAAATTTTTCGTATTTTAATTTTAAAAACTTTTCTGATAAACGAGCTCTAGCCATAAAAAAGTCGTGACGGAAAGAACTTTGAGCTATTTTAGAAATCTGTTGAAAATCTGGTGACGAGAGGTTACACTGTAAAAAATGTCGAACTCTAGAAATCATGTTACTAAGGAAAAAACGTCGGTTTTTATGGTCTTTTAAAATGTGGTTCAATGATTGAAAACCAACCCTATCGCTAAATTTCAGTTCCGATTGCGTGCCTAGATTTAATCTAAACCGAAGAGACTTCGGAAGAATTCTATGAAACCTACAATTCTGTAAAAATTTTTGCTTGCTAATTAAATTAGTGTGTTTTTTGGAAAAATCAAAATAATTAAGAACAGACTTGGTCGTGCGCTCCCCGTAAGCTTGTTGTAAATAATTTCTATGACCACACTGGCTAATTATGACAAAACGAAACAATAATAAAAAAAGAGAAAAACGAGGATTATACAAGCCAGTGAAACATATGAACTAAAATGCAAATATTTCGGTCAAGACCTCCGCTTGACAGTCCTCAGTGCAAGATAATAACATCAAAATTACTAATAAAACTCCATGGATACTATAAAAAGAATTTCAAACCTTTAAAACGAAACGCAACTAAAATTTGAAGACCCTCTCCATGTAACGGTGAGAGGGTAACTGAATGAAAAAATACAGTACTGAATAGGAATTCAATTTTTAATTTATGCAGAGTATTTTTAAAGGCTAAACGCTTTCTGGGTAAAACATCATCAGAGAGTAGGTTAGGTTGCAAGATGTAACTTATTTTAATATTTAAGTAAAAACGATCAGAATTTATTAGTTCATTATAAATGGGGCTTAAATAGGATTCTCCCGTGTCTCTATTGAGAGCAACCTTTCGGTGAATGTACTTTTTTTATCTCAACTGCCTCCCTGAAAACTTAGATGAGGCCTTCAACAGGGGCAATAATGGAGGTGTTATCAAATAAAACGAAATGGTGTGGGTTGTCATACACATGCGGAGCCAAGGCGGAATCAAAAGTTTCAGGCCTTTTGCATAGCTCCATAGCTTTGTCGATTGAGGACCTGTGTTCCAACAATCTCTCCCCCAATTGCTTATGGGTTCTTCCAACATAGAAACAGCCGCAAGAAAATGGAACCCTATAAAAACCACTGCCCAAAATAGGGCTCGTTTTATCTTTACCGCTGTTAAAAAAGTTCTGGATTTTATTAGAATTTTTGAAGGTAACATTTAAGTTATGTTTTATAAGTATTCTTTGCAATTTGTCAACTAATTTGAGATAATAGGGCAAAACAGTAAAAACTTTCTTATCACCCACTAAAGGGATGATATCCATTGGAGGTTGTGTAGATGATAAATCGTTTTCTGCCTTTTTTTGTCTTTTTCAATGATGGATTTCAGTAACTTAATGGGATGTCCATTGCAAAACAAAATGTCCTTCAGATAATTTAATTTTGGGATTATATGAGCCTTTGAACAAATTCTTATGATGCGATCAACTAAAGATATAACTACTACTCTTTTTACACAAGGAGGGTGGTTGGAAGAGAAATGCAAATACCTATCATTATGTGTAGGTTTTCTATAAATTGAATATTCAAGGCTGAGAGATTTGTTGAAGATTAAGACGTCTAAAAACGACAGTTTATGATTATCTTCTAGTTCCAAGGTGAACTGAAGGTTGGAATCGAAACTATTAAGATGAAGTGAAAAAGCGTTAAGTTCTATCTCTCCGTGATTCCAGACAGAGATCACATCATCGACAAACCGGCCCCAAAAGCGGTGTTTCAGAGGAAAAGTATTCAAAGCGGAGGCTTCAATAAATTCCATGTAAAAAGTGGCCAAAAAAGGTGAAAGGCTTGTACCCATAGGGAGCCCATTTGTTTGGGTGAAAAATTGATTGTTGTACCAACAATATAAGGAATATCTATTGCAAAGGCGAACAAGTCGCATAATAGTTTCAATATCTAATGTTTTGTAATCCATCCGGTCAATATTATCTTCTAGTTTCTTTTGAAGAGCAAATTCACATTTTTTTTTATATCACATGATGTATACATCGAAATGGCACCAAAACTGGCCAAAATTGTGTCTTTTTTTACATCAAGGTTTTTTGAATTTTTCCACAAGGTGAACTGAATTTTTAATGTAAGAAGCTTGCGTCAACATAAGAGGACGAAAAATTGTGGCTAACCATTTTCCCAGTCTTCAGCAAATAATGAATATTTCTGACCAATCATTGGATGAAGCTCAAGCAAGGTAAGTGTATTTTTTTTGTAGTATGCCTATTTGTAGCAGTGTTTCTCTACGGAAAACTGAACTCTGATGTGAATGTACTTAAAGGATGCGTAATTCAATGAGTTTTAGCCTTGTACTTAAAAAAAATCTTAGTTTATCATTTTCTTTCACGTACGTAGGCTTGTGTTTACATGCCGATTCTTTTGACAGTTCGAGGTAACGAACTGTAAGTAAAGAGAGATATGGCTCAATAATGAGCCATAACCATCAAAAGCTACAAGCCTAAGAGAATTTGCCTGATTTCCGAAAAAGGGGAGAAACACCCAACAAGTCAAGTGATCTTAATGAAAATCACACCGTCAGATTCAGCATATCAAAGAAACACACTGTAGAGGTTTCAAGCTTCAGTATACAAAATGTAGAATTTGGTTATTTTAGCCAAAAGAAAGTTCACGGTTACGTGTTTATTTGTTGTTGTGTTTTTTTTTCCAGGGGTGATCGTATGGAACCAGCGATCCTAGAAGATCGGGAGGGGGCACGTTTGATTGAAAAAAGTTCTACTGCCCTTTTTAATTGACAGAAAGATTAAACGGCAACTATCCCCCTCCTTTGTCCCCTCCCCCGCCAAAATGAGCACCAGCCCACTTTTATGATAGCTGATGAGCACTTTCACATCAGTGATAACTTCATGAAATGTGAAGTAAATCACTTTATTTAAGTGAAGCTTTAAAATGGATTTCAGAATATTTTTCTGCGTGAGTTTTTGGATGTGTTTCCAGTTTCCCCCTTTTTTCTCCCCTTAGCCCTTTTCAGGCAAATTTTCTAAGGCTCGTGGGTTTTGATGAGTAACATCAAACTTTTTGAATTTTATTTATTCTTCATCAACAAGGCAATTCATTTCATGTATTATTTTTATCAAAATTCTTTTTTTAGGGCTTTGATTACTATTGGCTCGAATTGCTCCTTACTTACAGTTCGTTACTGTGAACTGTTTGATTTCAAGTCTATTTTTGTCATCATTAGCTACAAGAGTAAAATGAAGCAGTTACTAGATCGCATGACTCCTTTGTGTGGGGATAAGGGAATGGGTAGGTTCTATGTTGGGACCAGATTTTTTTTAAGTTCTTGTGAGTAAAAATGAGTATCATCTGCATTTTCCTCGTAGTTTTGCAGCTTCGTTTAGAGTCGGATTAAAATTCGAATAAGTGACCTGAGTATTTAAATCAACAAGAAACAAATTATTTTGCTTAGGGAGGGAACAGGGGACAAACATTTGCGTTTGTCATCTTAACCTGTACTTATATTAGCATGCTATTCAATCACTGTATATTTTCAAAACAAAGGTTAAAAAACGAATTCAAGAATCGTAAAACTAAGGACTATTCGATACCCCAAAAAGCTCTTCTTTCAGCTATCTGTGACACAGATAGGACTATTACGTATCCAACCATTTAAAAGTCGATTCTATGTTTCTTCTGCTTAAAACGCCAAATTTTCACTTTGAATTTGCTCTACCAGCAAAGACAGTATGTACCATTTTACACTGGCTTATATTTTAACTTCGGACCGAAATACTTAGTGTCGAACTATTTGGTCAGAATTACAAAATCTCCATCTAACTTTTTTGTTATCTTGTTTCGACCTGTTATTATTAAACTGGGTATTTTACCACTCTGTTTAGATGTATTTTAGTTTTGTTTTATGTTAGTTTTAATTTGGCGCATTTTTAATTCCAGGAAGCACACTTTAAACTGTCTTTGAATGAAGCCAGCTTTGTTACTGTTTTGTGCGAAGTTAAAGAAAAAACAGGTAATTACACTTTATAAGCTTTTTAGTCGTGTTTACAGCGATTGCATCAAAAACTTTTTGTTAAATTTTTATTTCAGTGAAATATGCTTCCATTTAGTTTTTGTGTGTTTTTTGCCTTTAAAATTTTTTTTCATCTAACTTTAAGGTGCACATTCCGAAGTAATTGTGAGTAGCAATCATTGTCATTTTTGAGTATTTTCAGTCTTGAGTCTTCGTAACGCACATGAAGACGAACCACCCGATGCACAGTTGATGAGGTTAGACAGCATGCTACTTGCAGAAGGAGTTGCTGGTCTAGAAAAAGGAGGTGGTGCAGGAGCAGCTACTAATGCCTCAGCTGCGGTTTGAAGCCAAGGCGGTGGAATGCCTGAATCTCCCATTGAGCACTCAGACTATAGAGTAAAGCTTGCTCAAATTCGACAGGTGTATCACCAAGAGCTTGAAAAATATGAACAGGTAATTCTAATTTAATACAGTAATCCTTAGGTTTTATTTCGTCCTTTCATGCTTCAAGTATTTTTTATTGCTTCAGGACGCAAATATTTTAAATATAGGACAGATATCTGTATACGGGGTGGGGGGGGGGGTGAGGGATTGGTCCCTCCTTGAGATTTTCTCACGGGCACCTGCCCCACAAAAAAGAGAAATCATTACAACCTGTACTTTGTAATTTTATGCAAAAATTTTATCCGATGGAACTGTATCATAGCAAGCAGTGAAACGATTAATATCCATTCTTATTTAGTTCTATTTTTCCTGATGTAGCATCTATTTTGAGTCCTTTTAGCTCCTTATTGATGAAAGAATTTGAAGTTTCCTTAGATGGATCGCTTTTCAGACAGGCAAATTTTAGCTCCCTAAGTTCACAGAATATGTCTTGCATCGCTTGAGTTTTTCATTCTGTTTCATGAAAAGTTTATAAATGATGAACATTTCACATTTCCTTTCTCACGGACATAAAAAATGTGATTTATCTCTAAAAATTATTCAGAGACGCATGTTTAGAATGCATACGTTTTTGGTGTCTCAAGAAAGTCATGCTCTGTTCTGAAGGTGGCTCGAAAGTGATAAGTAATCTACCCTAAACGTTAAGGAAGTTAATACAATTCGGTAGTTTTGTTCTTCTGTAATTATGTATAAATATGAGTAAATACCGCAATAGAAGAGACAACATGAACAAAAAGAAAACAAAATTCAAGTGTTTTAATGTAAATCAACTGACTAAAATCAAAGACCATTTTTCCAGGACAACCGGGGAATAATAGTAAAGATATGAGATAAAGGATCAGGAATGGGGAGTACCAAGTATATTTTCTCTCTTTATTCGCGTTATTCGAATAAATTATGCAGAGACATGTATTTGATGTGTAGTGTTGATTTTGTTGTAAGTTCTATCATTTCAAATTAAATAAAAAAGAATTCTTTGCTGCTGATTAGTGATCACTGTATAGTCGTAATAGGGTGAACTGGAGTAAGTCCGGCCCTTTATCGAGTTTTTTTTTAGCTTAATCTGGTCCCAAGATTGTTTTGGAGTTTCTGCCACAATAAAAATTATTTGATGTTGCTCTTGATCATACTAGTAATATTCAGGACAATCCAGAAAGCCCCCAAGTTTTGTTGTTTCCATGAGTTGCTACACCAAAGTAACCCATCTCAGGGAGGCCGAACTTACCCCGGAGTCTAGGGTAAATCCGGCACCTCCCAGGTAAATCTTATGTATGTAGAGATAAAAATTATTTCACACTAAGACATGATAGAGGGTCCCTCTATGTACGGAAAAACTATACAAACCAAAAACTCTTGTTAATGGTTTGTATGTGCCACAGCGGAACATCAGCTTTCATCTTATCATGGGGTAACTCCGACAGTGCTGGTTTTACCCCGTACATAGGAGAAGTCTCTGAGGTAGGTATTTTTTTAAATTTTTTATTGTAAATATGAAAAAGATAACGACATACTTCAAATAATAGGATAAAAAAAGCAGTTTCAATTAGTATCAGAGAGATTCGAGAAAGCAAACTTTTGATCACTTGCAGGCACTAGTGTGCTTCTTGTACAGGCTGATGATGTGCCGAATTTGGAATGATGGTAGAGTGAAGGGACCAGCTTCAGAGAGCCTCAATGGTCCGGCAAAGATGTAGTTTTCTTCGACTTCGTCAAT
This sequence comes from Artemia sp. Qi Xiang Cuo, assembly GCF_049724085.1. Taxonomy (NCBI): domain Eukaryota; kingdom Metazoa; phylum Arthropoda; class Branchiopoda; order Anostraca; family Artemiidae; genus Artemia; species Artemia sp. Qi Xiang Cuo. The sequence continues at coordinate 24,673,687 of NC_142803.1, read as the reverse complement.
GTCATCTTTTTTTGGCCAATCGTATGAATAGTCGGCTAGGCTCAGGCAGCGAAGATATTTTATACGAACAAGATTTTCATTGGAAAAATCAAGCACCCTTCCGATATACCAGCCTTGTTGATCTCGTTTGGTATCGTATGCTACTGCATAGTACCCATTTAGCTGTATGTTTAGCTTCTTTTCCTCCTCCTCTTCATGCTCACTGCCAACAGTATCACGGATATCCATTTCGTCAGTTGAGGAACCCGATGAGACATCAACGTCAGAGTCTTCACTGGAAAGATTATCTTTCTTTTTCTTTTTCAGTTTTGGCATGAGTGTGTTCTCTTTTACTTTCCCTTTTTTGTTCTCTAGCTTTTCTTTTTTCTCTTTCTCTCTTTGTTCAAGCACTCTCAAAGCCTCTGCAGATGTGATTACTTCAGCTTCCCGGGCAACTCTTTACCTACCGGATGTCCCGGATGCTGAGGCATCAAGAGAAGGGCGACGTACTGAGTCCAAGAGAAGTTCTTCAAAGGATTTGTCATGCGTATAATTCTTCGGACTAACCAACACCGAAATGGTAATCTGTTCAGTTGCAGTATTCACCCTGGTAGTCACTCTTGTTAAATTCTGAGTCTCCGATTTCTTACTCTCAACATATCGTTTGAAATTGGCTGGATCAAACTTCACGTTGTCGACCACGTCGCGGTTGATACGCGCTGGAATAGCGGAATCGTAAATTCCTGTCGCTTGAAATGATTTTTGAATCAGTGAAGGAGTAAGGTAAGTCTCCCAGATCTGACATAAAATTTTGACGAGGTCTGGTCGTGACAAGACGTCACCTGGGTGTGCTCGTTGCCAGTTCACGAGCTTCTGCTCATAGGATGATTTCAGCCCTTTGAAAATAACCCTGTCAAGGGGCTGCAGTAAATGGGATGCACGGGCTGGCAACTTGAGGATGGTAACGTTCTTCTCTGAAGAGAGCTTCGGAAGAGCCAAGGATAAATGGGAGCCATGGCCATCAAGAATAAGAAGTGCTTTTTCTTTCACCTGAGGCAGGAAAACATCTTTAAACCAGTTATAGAAAAGGTCCGCAGTCATCTATCCTTTCTTAGTAGCTGAATAACATGCATCTGGATAGTCCCGAATGGGTAGCCATGAACTCCAACTGTTTTTTTCCCAAGAAGACTACCAGTGGTGGCAGCTTCTCACTTGATGCATTAACACATGCGAGCACAGTTGTGTTCTCACGCCCATTGCCACCAGTTCGCCGCGTTGCTGGGGATCCTTTCGCGCCAGCGATTTTAAGGCTACCGGGATCGTGACAAAACGAAGTTTCGTCCAAATTGAACCAACATTCTGGTTTGTCTAAGATGTCAAGCTCTTCTGCTGTTTTTTGTAGCAGGTCATAAAATCCTAGAAGGATAAAAGGTTATGCTTGTTGCACAGCACTCAGGTTTTCAAGACGCTCAGGTTTCTTAAGCGAGATGTTGTTTCTTTTCTTAAACCCAAGCCACCAGTCCTCACCTGGCCGGTTGTTTGTGAAACGAGTGCTGGTTTTGTTCATGCTGACATATTTTTGCACTTCGTCTAGGAAATGTTGTTTGGTAAGCCCCATGCCCCACTTTTCCATGACCTTCAGCGAATTTGCCATACTCTGCTCAACATCAGGAGGTAGGTCCGGAGCTCTCCCGAAAGTAACAGCGGGCGATTCGGGGAAAGTCCTTTGCTTCTTCGTCTGATCCATTAGTGTTGTCCTCGGTATGTTGTAAAATTTCGCAGCTTTTTTTAAAGACATTCGACATGATAGAACTTCATCTTTGGCTTGTTTAAGCTGTTCAGCAGTATATCGTCCTGCTGCCTCCTTGTTGGTTTTTCGGTTGTACTTGCGTGGCATCTGGAAAAAATGCAGGTTTATAGTAACAATAGTAAAGCGTAGCTAGTGTATAAGAAACGACAAGCTATATTGACAAATTCAAGCTTATAGCGCGTCCAGACTATCCGTTTTCTGGAAAAATGGGACGGGAAATTAGAAGCAGGAAAAGCTGTCCAGACATAACGTTTTTTTTTTTAATATCTGTACAAGTTTATCAGATATCCTCATCAAGGTTTTTTATTAGCCAAAACCTACAGAAAATAATTTTAGAGCCTCAGTTAGAGAATTTACCTTTTTTTTGTTATAAACCACATTAAAAAAACAATTTTTATTTTCCACTTATCCTGTCTAATCGTCTCCTTCTTCTGGCATTTTTTCGGAAAAGCAGTCCACACTTCCATTTTCAGTCCCATTTTTCCATTTTCTGACCCTCTGGTCTTCCTTCCCCGAAAACAGAAAAATGGGATGGAAGTGCTTGTCTGCATTCCCAGATTTCCGTCCCATTTTTCCAGAAAGCGAATAGTCTGGACGCGCTATTAGATAGATGACATGGAAAAGCTTTACATATCAAATCTAATAGCCTATCTCTTAAAATATATCTCAAATGAAACAGATTAAAAACAACGTGTACAGTGGACTCATTATTGGGATTGAGAATTGTTAACATTATGAATAGTTGACAAATACATTTCACTGAGATCTAGGCTAGAACTGCAAAAGACTAGCCAATCGTATACACGGGGTAAGTCCGCCCCCCCCCGTGTCGGAATTTACCCTGTACGGGGCAAGTCCGACATGCCGGAGTTACCCCGAACGGGGGTTTTTCTGGGGTAAGTCCGATACCCCTTGTATCTCCTGACTGGCTTGAGGATAAAATACTAATAAATTACAGTAAATACTTCAAATATCCTATTAACTCATCAGCTATTTACAATCATTCCATCCTCTCCTTAGTTTTCCGCACTATCAGTTAAAAATTACTACCCACCTCGTGGCCAGCAAAGATGCCGCTCCTCGAAATTTCAAAATTTCGTCACCACAAGAGGGGTTAAAAATGGCGGCAATACTGAACACTGTTGTTAAGTACCAAGCCAAAGGAAGAAAATGAAGTACAGAACCACAGATTTTTGTCTTCACTGAATCAGATAAGACGGGGCTGACGGAGTTACCCCGGTGTCGGACTTACCCAAGTTCACCCTATAATCGGAATCTCGAATAACTGCTTGACGAAGCATGTGACAATACAAAGATGTTTTTCAACTGTGGATAAAAATAGGAATAGGAATAGTATAAAGAAAAAAAAAATATTACTCTGACAAAGAAATAATGTAAAAATCCTCCAACCCTTAATTCTGTGCATTTTCATTCCATTCAGTTTCCTTTAGCACTATGTGGCTATTGACAGGGATGTTCTGTCGATTGGCTACCTCTGCGAAAACGCTCGAAATTTATTCGTTTCCCCTCTTTTTTCAGTCTTATTCTCATCAAGAATACGTCGGGCTTTCCAGTGTTTTTGCTATTCTATTCTTACAAGTAGTCTCGTTTCGTCAAGATAAGAATTAAAGTATGACATTTCAAGATTATCTTGCTGTTTCTTCTTTTTCTTTTCTTTTTGCCATACTGGGGTAAAGACTAAAATGGGAGCGAAAGGAAGGTTAATATTGTAGAGTAATATCACGTAGATAATTCTGGAGACCACACTGCCTTTCCATGACTCTAAAATAAAAGTTCAAAATAGGGATAAAATCCTTTTTAATAAACAGTGTTTATAAATTCACAAAAAATACCAGATATTTCGGTCACATATACAGTGATCGTCGTCAGTAGTAAAACTAAATTTACCAAGTGACCGAAATATCTGGTATTTCTGGTGAATTTCTATACACTGTCTATTAAAAAGGATTTTATCCCTGTTTTGAACTTTTATTTTAGAGTAATATCATGGTCAGTCTTCAGCCCCCCCCCCCCAAATAAAAAATAACTTGCAATATAGTATAAAAAAACGAATACAAAATAAAGGTTAAAAGAAAGAAACTACTAAACACAACCAAAATAAAGACAAAATCCGGAAAATGATATTCAACCTTGCACTACCTTAGGATTTCACAATTTTGGTAATGGGCACGACAGGAATCGTACAAAAGCAAATCCTTGTCTCTTAATGCACTGTTTGTTGCTTCTTTCACTGAGATTATTGTAAATTTTGATGAAAAATTGATCCAATACAACAGTTCACAGTATTGAGATTGTTTCGCTGACCTTGTAAAATCTCCTTGACAAAAATGGCTTCAAAAAAAGGTCAAGTTGATTTTCATATATTCTAACCCCGGTTGGAACTGCCACAGCTTTCTAAAACCTGGCTAAAATGTAATTTTAGAATATTACTTAAAGCAGATGACGAGATAATATAGTGATTAGATGATAGAAAAGACGAAATTCTTCTGTACGACCGAGTGTGACTTCAATTTTTACGACTGACGCTGTTGGAGAATGAACGGTTTGGCTATACTACTCGTCCATCATTAAGCATCTTCATACGACCTCTCAGTAAGTGATTACCATTTCTTCAAGTATTTCGATCCTGGAAAAAGACTTCACCGACGGGGACGATTTTCAATGCGTGCTGGACCGAAAACTTTTATATATTATACTATTCTGTAAAATGAAAGGCTTGTTACTGGAAAGACGACAAGTTTTCAAGAATTTCCAAATTTCGCACTACAAACTATTAACTGCTCTTGTCTAGCTTTTTTGCTTTCGAATTAATTTATAATTAGCGGTATTTACTCTGACTGATTTGTGGCCTTGCCGCTAGGTTTTACTGACAAGTTTAGGATTGATTAAAGCATAGAAAATGCAAGTAAAATAATTAAATTTCAAGGGAAAAAGCTGATATTTGTCCACAGATATCGCGAAGAAGTCCGAATGATTAATGGATTTTTAGATACACCTACCTGCTCCATGTGCCTATACTTACTCTACGGCTTTCTTCTGGACTTCATGTGAATAGAGATTGATGTAGAGTAGACTGATAAGTTGTTCACTCAGTTTAGATTTAGTCCACATGGACCAGTAAATAACAGCATCTGCTAAAATGATGGGATCGTGTGGAGTTGTTAATTAATTTTTTCCGTACTTTTATGTCCGCGCTGTGATAACTCTAATATTTACCAATTTCTAGTCTTTTACACACTGAACCAAGTCATTGCATATTGTAAAATCACTCAAATTGCATAAACTCATGAATCAAATTAGTGCGTTTGTTTTAGGCGTGTAATGAGTTTACCACGCATGTAATGAATCTACTTCGTGAGCAATCGAGAACCCGACCAATTACACCCAAGGAAATTGAAAGGAGTGTTCAAATTATACAAAAGAAATTTTCGTCAATTCAAATACAGCTGAAACAGTCTACTTGTGAAGCTGTAATGGTTTTAAGATCATGATTTCTTGATGCAAGGTTTGCTGGGGCTTTTCACTTTCTCCTTCTTCCTTTATTTATTTCTTCTTTCCTTCCGCCTTAAAGGTAATTTGGTTATTATATCCAAAGGACAAGAAAATTCAAGACGAAGGTGGGGGGGGGGGGTAAAGGCGTTTTCGGGTATAAGGTGCTAAGTAGCTGAATACTTATGGTGCGAGTGTCTGAAATTCTGTCTCAAATGAGGTATATTCTATCAATATGTATTACGGAACAGAGGGCACCATTAAAACAAGTCTATCCATCTTTCTGGTTGAAGAGGAGGAGAAAAATTTCTTGTGTTTTTGTGAAGAGAAGCGTGAAGAGAGGCTCTTCACAGGCATCTGTGAAGAGAGGCGATGGTGCTATAAACTAACTTAGTTTTTTTTTTCTCAGAAGGGTTGTAATATTCCGGAGTTAAGTATAACATTAATTTCTAACAAACAAACGTTACCAAAAAAGAGCTATTTAAAAATGCATAAATATCAGAATTGGTCAGTATTCAGCGATGCAGAAGCAGAGAATCAGATTCCGGACCGATGCTTTGAATGGTCATTAATCAGAATCCATGCTTTATCTCTTAAGTAGTAACTTATCAGTTAAGCTAAATGCTGGTGATTTAGGCGTTCGCATATTCGTGTAACTAGTTTTCCATCTTTTTATATTGGTCCTTTGTACAAAAAACTGGGCAGAGAGATCGCCAAAACTCATGGCCCTTAGACTTTTTATAAACAATTCAATTCGATTTATCCAAGGTGAGGTCAAGGTGTTGTAACAGGGTTTCAAACTGATTCGTAAGAAAAAATAAATCACTAAACAAACCGTCCAGAAATCAACAGACTTGAGATGACATTAGTTTTGGGTGACAATTGGTATTGCGAATCGATGTCGATAATATATCACGCCAAATTTGGTATTGAATATCAAAACGCACATATTTATATCGAAAGAGATATTGGAATAGATTTAAGCATCTAACTGTATATAATTGTCCCAGTACAACTTTACAACCATACTTCCATAAAAAAAAAAAAAATCCAAACTTTTGTATTTGTTTCATTTTCACAGTCGTATGTTTTCTCAGACTGGTAAGTAATCCAAGACTTTTGGTGAAAAGGTTAACTGTTTTTTTTTTCTTCGTGCATTTAATTCTTGAAAGTATGTAATTGGCAGATTCTCGAGTAGATTAACTAAAAAAAAATGTCTACGAGATTGACATGCAATTTACGACATTGACTTAAAACTCTGTTCCTTCAAGAGGATTTTTTTTCCAATGCTGATCCATTGATCACTGAGAGGTAGAGCCGAATCGTAAACACTGATATACTCCTCTTTGTGAATAACCAAAAAGTCTTGTTGTTTTATTTCTTCTTTTACAGCCAAATTTCTAATTTCAAAAGTCTAAGCATCTTATAGACTAAGAAACGGATCCTAATTTTTTCTAAGTATACTGATTGATCTTGGGAGCATTTTAATGACACGAACCCTAGAGATTAACGCCCTTACGATGGGTCAGGCGACAGGTAGACTTCAGATGATAACTGCCTATAATTATTTGTGTTTTTCATTTTTCATGAAGAATGGAAAAATTTTGTCCAAAGAATTTTTTTCCAAAACATTATAGTAAAAAATAATAATATTTGAAAAAAAAAACTAGCATAGACCACATTAGCGTAAGATTGTCTGAAAAGACTAGTGCACAAACAATCATTTTACTGAAAATTTTCTGCAGAAAACTAATAATCGACATCTGGAGGCGTAAAAGATTTTCTTAAAGGATCGTTTTGCCCCGATCATTGCCCCGTGTTCGATTTTTCCTTTGTCTTGTAGACCATATCTTCCCATGTGTTTTTAAGCAGGCTTCTATTGTCTGATTCCTAAGATAAATTTCTCTAGTGATGTTAATGATGTTAGGGCTATTTCTAAGAAAAATTTTAAATGATCTATTCTCCTAAATCTACCCGATTTAAAACTGGGACATAATGCACCCATTGAGCGTAGAAAATTCGGGTATGTTGCAGTGTCCCTCGAATCTTTTGCTGGCTGAGTTGCCGGTGTTTTGTCTTTTATTGGATCTTTTCTGGGCAAAAATTTAATAATAACTTAAATTATCTTTTTATTACACTAAGCACCTAAGCGGGTTGTTAAGCCCTTTAGTGTCCCTAAAACTCCACAAAATTTTAATATATAGGAAGGTATTTTTCATCTCATTTTGATTGTAATAACAAATGGATCCTAATATATATCGCTCAACGATCAAAGCAGGCAGATGGAACCTCCAACAACCAATCCCCCCTCTCTAGCCACCTTTTTAGGAGAAGAGAGTTCCTGATTCACGTTGTTGAACGTGGCTCACCCCACTGATCTTCAAGCATCTTTGGGTTCGGAAAAATGATACCTTGTCGTCCAACCTAGTCTCAGGGAGCTTGTAAGAGACCCTCACATTCACCACTTTCTTGATAATCTCAAACGACACTCTTTGTGTGTTATCCAGCATTTGCGAATGTTAAAGCTTTTCAGGGTGTGTGGATTGACGTTATAAAGGAAATTGTATATCTTAGTTCAAAAAGTGATTATATTGCCTTTGAACAAATCTCTTATATTACTACTACTACTATTACTAACAACTCACCGCAGCACCAAGCCGCCTGAGGCCAACACAGCTACACAATCTCCTCCTCCATCCCAATCTATTCAAAGCCCCTCTTTTTACACCCTCCCACGAAGGTCCCATTTCCTTTAAATCTCGCTTGACGTCCTCCCACCCCAGACGAAGACGACCTGCTTTCCGTTTAGCCCTAGGTGGTTGGCTGAAAAGAACAATCTTCGTCCATCTGTCATCCTTCATCCGCACAACGTGCCCTAGCCACCTCAACCTTTCTTTCATTATAGCCTTAGAGAGCGGTATTGAACCACATTTTTCGTATAGCCTATTGTTTGAAATTCGGTCAGTCAGCCGGGTACCCAGAACAATCCTTAAGCAATTTCTCTGGAAAACATCTAGCAAATCTTCATCCGCTTTTAGGAGCGCCCATGCTTCAGAACCATATTTGACCACTGTTATCACTGTAGCTTCTAATATTCTTATCTTGGTTTGCAGACTTATCTTCCTATTCTTCCAAACCTTTTTTAAATTTGAAAAAAAACATGGGCCTTAGCTATTCTACTTTTAACATATTCACTGCTCCCAACATGTTCACTAACAATACTCCCTAGGTAAGTGAAGCTGCCCACCTGATCAATCTTTTCGTTACCCAACGTCACGTTTTCACCTTCACTTATTCCTAGCCTTAGTGACTTAGTCTTCTTAACAGTAATTTTCAAATCTAATCTAGGACCCTGAACTCACAAAATTTCGAAAATTCATTCATTTTGCTCAAACTTCAGATCTAGGGTGGTTAAATCATCGGCATAATCTAAGTCCAAAAGACTTTTTCTTCCCCATTGGATTCCATGGTCTCCCATTGTCTCTCATGTGCTCCTTAAGACAAAGTCCATCAAAATAATCCGTATAAAGGGGGATGAACACAACCCTGCTTAACTCCTGATTTAATACTAAACCAGCTGCTAATCTCATTTCTTACCTTAACCGCAGCAGTATTATTCTCGTACATAGCACTAATCCCTTTAATGTATTTTTCTGGTATACCAAACAAGGATAAAACCTTTACTAAAGCTCTTCTATCAACAGAATTGAACGCTTGCTCATAATCTATAAACCTGAGGACCAAAGGTGTTTGACAACTCAGGCTCCTATCAATTATTAACCTAAGAGTGAAAATTTGGTCGACACATCCTCTACCTTTTCTAAAACCGCACTGTTCTTGTCTTAAAACTTTGTCTACGGCATCTCTAAGCCTAAAAAGTATCAGACTAATGCCTCGATAATTACCACACTCACTTTTATCACCTTTCTTATAAAGTGGCTTAATTAAGGTTTTCCTAAAATCGTTAGGTACTTCCCCTTTTTCAAAAATCATATTCATAATATTCAGTACCTTATTTTTAACCTCAGAGCCACCATATTTGAGAAGCTCATTTCTCACACTATCAGCACCTGGGGCCTTATTATTTTTTAATCCATATAGTGCTGTCACTAATTATTCCTAATAAAATATATCTTACTTCACATCCAAGGTGTCACAAATTTTTAATTTTCCCTCTGTATCTTTTCCTGCAACTCTATCTCGGTTTAGCAAATTCTCAAAACGATCTGCCCATCTCTCTTTAATTCTTTCCTTATCGCTAATTGTGTCCCTGTGTCCCTGCGAAGTCCGGATTGACTACTCCCTCTCAATTTATTAACATGCCAGTACAATATTTTACTATTATGCCGCCTAGCTGCATCTTCCAGATCCTCGGCAATTTTATCCATGGCCTCCATTTCTCACCTCCTTAGTTCATATTTTAATGATTTCTCGACTTTCTTTACATTCCTTTTGTTTTCATATGATCTATCACTCAGACAATTCTTGTACAAGTCCTTTCTCCTATCTATTAAACATAGAGCTTTTTCACAAATATTCTTAGCGGCAGCCCTAGCTTTCTTCCTTAAGACACCCTCAGCTACCTCACAAATTATTTTTATAAAATTATTCCAACCATCTTCCACATTATCAAATTTTAAACTCTCAAGTTAAGTATTCAACTGTTCCTGGAAATTTTCTCTCAAACTCTCATCCTAGAGTCTACCAATATTATAACTTCCCGGGAGGTAGTTACTCTTCCGAAATTTCAGCTTTAAATTAACCCTAGACACTACTAAATGGTGACCTTTACTTTTAACATTAATAACAGCACTCCTATATACCCTAGTATCTTGTGTTGGTCCTGCCAGTCTTTGGTTTACTATAACATAATCAATAAGGTTTGCTGTCTTACCATAACGTGAACACCATGTTAACTTATGGGTCATTTTATGACCAAACACCGTATTGATTATAACTAGATTATTATACCTACAAAATTGCGAAAGTATGCAGCCATTACTGTTTTATTTTCCTACACCAAATTTACCTAGGCTAGTATACCATCTATTCTTATTTCTACCGACCTAGGCGTTAAAATCTCCTAGTAAAAACATCATATTTCTACCTGGGACCCTGTCTATTTGCTCCTGTAACTGTAAGTAAAATTCATCTGATTCACTAGCATCTCCATCAGTCCGTTCTACAGGGGTATATACTACTATAACTGATACCGTGAATTTTTTAGTCATAAAATGAGTAATTAGTATTCTATTATTAATACCTTCCCAGCTTAAACAAAACTTAGCAGCTTCCTTATTCATCATGAGCCCTACTCCCTATCTATGTACCCAATCCTTTCTGCCTGAATAAACAAATTCTGTCACCTAATTTCATACTTCCTACCCCTGGGATATGAGTTTCTGAAACTCCTAATATATTACTGCTAAGGAAGGTCACAAACATAAATAGATTGTGAAAGTAGATGGCAGCATTTTGGAGCCAATGGAAGATCTTTTAGATCTTGATCAAATTATATTAATGCTAAGAAAGGAGCAAAGGGAAACCCACAATGTCTTTAGCAATAAGATAGCTGGTAAATATTAGGAGGTACAGGTGATACTGCTTCTCTACCTAAGTTCAAACATAGAAACTGAAATCTGAAACTCCACTGATCACAAACAAATAGATTGTAAAAGTATATGGCAGTATTTTGGAGCCAAGGGAAGATCCTTTAGATCTCGATCAAGAGAGACTCTGAAATAAGTTCCCGATAAAGTTAAATCGTTTGGTTGATTGAGTTTTGATTGATTGGGCTTTCATATCTGCTAACCATTCTGAACATACTTGGAATACAAACTCAATTAAAGGAAATTACAGAATATTAGTCCACAGTCTTTTTTTTTCTTCATTTTGTACGTAGTAAAGAAGTATATAATAATTAAGCTTCGCTTTGGAAAAGTGTCTCAATAGATTTATGGATTTTATCTTTATTTAAAGGCGAAAGAGGCGCAACTTCAGCAAACCAGCTTCTGAAACTCTGAACGAATGGTTCTATTCTCATTTAAGTAATCTGTATCCTAGTGAGGAAGCAAAGGAAGAACTCGCTAGAAAGTGTAACATCACTGTATCCCAGGTAAAAGATTTGTTTTGCTATGAAAATCTACAGGCTCTATCTATGTATCAGGACTATATTAACTACGGGTCACGCGTAGCCTTTAGATTCGGTTCGCTGCCTTATTGCTGGTGTTCGAGTCTTAAGCAGGCATTAACTGTATTTTAGAAGAAAATGTAACTGTCCCGATGTGAAGATAGCTTGTGGTTGTATTTGAGGATCTACAAGATACAGATTCGTGTCCAAAGTTTTGTGCACATCAATATTAGTAAATAAGTGCCTGATATTCTAGACTTTCATGTGACATTATTAAGTAAATTGCTCCGTAATGTAATCACTATAATCCTTTGAATAATGATTATCTTGGGCTAATTCCTTGGAATAAGGCAAAAGTGTCGTTGGAGCTTTACTGAAAACTACTAATTTCTTCACATAATACCAACTTATATTACTAAAAGTGTCTATTTATCTATGATTTTTAGAAATTTGAACGGAAAGATATGAAAAAAAAACAACATGAATTAAAAGAGTTTATTTTTTAAATTGTTAAACTGCGTTGACTCACAAAATATCTTTATATGGAGAAAGTAGTTTTCCCTGGGAGTTTGCCAGATAATTCAATATTTTAAGCATTGTTAAGCTTAAAAAAGACAAACCTTTTGGCAAATAGTTAAAAGTGTTTTTTTTTCCAAAGAAGCCTTTTCAGAGTAACGTAAAGAAGGTTATTACAGACTAAACAAGCAGAAATAGTTGTTTTGACTAAGAGTGACGTCTATTGTTCTTCTTTGTCTCACTGCCTCGGTGTAGAGACTGGGTGGTCTTTGAACCTTGAGTGGGCGCTCACTTTATTTAAAATTTACAGTTCTAGTGTCGTGTTCACTGGCGATTGTTATACATGGCCAACGGCTTTTATAATTGTCCAGGACAAGTATCTTGTTCAAGTCACCCCCCCCTGCGTTTCCCCCTAGCATTGGATCAAAGTATCAAGATTGTCATTTCTTTCAAAATTTTCGAGATGTACAGCAACTATCCCTTGGAGAATATGATCCACTCAACCCGATAGGTCGGTGCACTACCTTTGTAAAATAATCACTTCTTCATATATGAAATTCACTCCAAAAGGTGGGAGATCATGTTACATCTTATTAATGATGTAATGATTTTAAAAACATGAGTCAGTTCTATTATAGATATAAATATGACATATGATCACACATATCCCCTTAGCATATCTAATCCTGATGTTTAAGAAATAGGTGAGAGCATACTGCCCTATTTACTTTTCAAAGTCTGCTCAATCTCCCGGATCATAAGACTTGAGATTGAGTTGCGGACCGACCGATGCAAAAACGAGCTAATTCCTGAACCGGTGACATAAGAAACGAAGACCTGAATCAGTGCAGAAATGTGCTAAGCACAAACTGCGGCCTAACCTGGTGTAAAGAATGGCAAAGACATAACTCTTAAAAAAAGACTAGCTAAGTCCTGAGACAGTGTCAAAAATGACTTGAGGATTAATTAGACTTCAAAGTTAAAAAAACCTGAAAGACCAAAAAGTGTGAAATTTCAAAGCCCTCTAGCACCTCGATTGCATTGATTATCAGTCTCGTAGGTCCTCAGATAAGTGTCCTTAGCCGTAGAGACCAGTTAACCTTAAAAAAAATGAAATAAAGCTATGTCGACTTTGCAGTACTCTATTCTAATAGCCCCAGGTACTGTGCTATTCATTTGCTTGTAATAAATTGATTTTCTTGTGGGTTTACTAATTTATATTAACAAAAAAAGACAGCAGGGAAAACCCAATGAAAAAGGTATATAAAGCAAGATATAACTCGAATTATTATGATGATTATGTTCTAAGAGAAGAGAAAAAGTGGCCCTTTAAGAGACAACATAAGAGGTCATTCTACGAAAAGGATTTTAAACAACGGAAACCATGGTGGAAGAGTTCTCATGTATGATTTAACGCTAAATCTAATTATTAATATGTATAATAAGTTTTATATTATAATCATACAATAAATTTGTTTGTATTATTTTAATTTTCATAAACTTTAATTTGATGTTTAACCTTTTTTCAAATCGTGTCATATTCTATGGTGGTCTCAGAATAACGTGGTCCTATGCTCGTATGCAAATAGCATGGACCTCTTTAAGGATATCGAATTAACCTTAAAAAAAATGAAACTATCTGTTTTATCATGAACTGTTTAGAGACCAATTGTGTATCCAAGAGTTGACTTCAAGAAAGAAATTGTTACTTACTGAGAATTTTTTCATAATTTCTTGAATTTAATTTCTACATCGTATATCTAACTCGTGAAAACAATAAAGAGTTTGTTACTTACTTAGAATTTTGTCATAATTTCTTGAAATTTAATTTCTACATCGTATATCTAACTCGTGAAAACAATAAAGAGTTTGTTACTTACTTAGAATTTTGTCATAATTTCTGAACGAAATGTCTTTTTGTTTATCCAACAGGTGAATTCAAGAAAGAATTTGCTACTTAGTTACAATTTTCTCATAATTTCTTGAATGAAATTGTGTATTGTGTATCAAAGAGTTGAATTCAAGAAAGAAATGGTTACTTACTGAGAATTTTTTAATAATTTCTTGAGTTAAATTTCTACATCATGTAGCTAAGTGAAAATAGTTTGTGATAAAGAGAAAAAAAAAGTTACTTACTTGCGTTTTTTTCATAATTTTTTGAATGAAGTATCTGTATTGTATATCCAAGAGGTGAAATCAATAAAGAGTTTGTTACTTACTTACAAATATTTTCATAATTTCTTGAAATAAATTTCCGTATTGTGTGTCCAAGAGTTGACTTCAAGAAAGACATTATTACTTACTAAGAATTTTTTAATAATTTCTTGAATTAAATTTCTACAGCATTTAGCTAAGTGAAAATTGTTTGTGATAAAGAGAGAACAAAAATTACCTACTTTCTATGTTTTAATAATGTCTTTAAGTAAGTATATTTAATTTTTATACAATATTTTAAATAAAAAAATATTTTTTTTATTAATTAAAAATATTTTAATAAATTATTTAATTAAATTTCCGTATTGTGTATCCAAGAGATGACTTCAAGAAAGAAATTGTTACTTACTGAGAATTTTTTCATAATTTCTTGAATTAAATTTCTACATCGTGTATCTAAGTCACATAAACAATAAAGAGTTTGTTACTTACTTAGAATTTTGTCATAATTTCTTGAACGAAATGTCTTTGTTTATCCAGCAGGTGAATTCAAGAAAGAATTTGCTACTTACTTACAATTTTTTCATAATTTCTTTAATGAAAATTTCTGTATTGTGTATCCAAGAGGTGACTTCAAGACAGAATTTGCTACTTAGTTACAATTTTTTCATAATTTCTTGAATGAAATTGTGTATCCAAGAGTTGACTTCAAGAAAGAAATTGTTACTTACTGAGAATTTTTTCATAATTTCTTGAATTAAATTTCTACATCGTGTATCTAAGTCATGTAAACAATAAAGAGTTTGTTACTTACTTAGAATTTTTTAATAATTTCTTGAACGAAATTTCTTTGTTTATCCAGCAGGTGAATTCAAGAAAGAATTCGCTACTTATTTACAATTTTTTCATAATTTCTTTAATGAAAATTTCTGTATTGTGTATCCAAGAGGTGACTTCAAGAGAGAATTTGTTACTTGCTTACTTACAATTTTTTCATAGTTTCTTAAATGAAGTTTCTGCATTGTGTATCCAACAGGTGACTTCAGGAAAAAGTTTGTTACTTGCTTACAGTATAACCATTCTAAAGAATAAGACGGGTTAAGCTTAAATATATTTATTGCTTAAATGTATTAACAGAATTTTTTTTTTCAAAAAAAAAAAAAACAACAAATGTTTACATAAAAATAGTACTTAGAGTTCACTCTTAAACATCCACAAACGATGGTCCCATGATATAGAATAGTTTTTAACATGTCCTATGGATTTATCACAATCAGGTATGTTCTTAGGTATCCACTGTGCGAAGAACCTAACCTCGTCTTCAGGACGGTGATAACCCCCTTAAAATTTAGGACACTTAAAGTCTTCTGGATTGAAAAGTGGAATCCTAGGGTCACACTTTTGAAGTAAAACTTTATCTGTAGGTACATTGCCCTTTAAGTAGAGTGCTTCAACTCCGAAAAAGCTGCAAATTCCACTGACTTCCTCCTGAACATTTTTCAGTTCCTGACCAGTATTATTAAGTGGTGTAATCACTCTATCATAGAATCCCAGTCTGTTTATATAACGTAATGTAGTACTCCACAAGCTTTTATCATACTCAAACAGATTATAGTTCACTATCCAATGAAAACAGTCAATTTCTTCGAGATCCGTAGACAATAATAAAAAAGCACATTCGAATATAACACCACAAGATGATTTTTTCAAACTGATAAATTCGGTGTCATACAGTCCTATCATCTTGGAGGCCATTAATGTAGTTCTTAAGTAGAGAAATACTTCATCAAACTATTATAGCTTCGCTCAAGGTTGAATGGAGTTATTACTAGTGAGATAAGTCTTAAAACCATCTGAATTCATTGTGGGGAGGAGTCATAAAACCAGTGGAAGTCATGGTGGGGAGTATTCAATGAACTCTCGGTAACTGATAAATTCTGTGTCATACTGTCCTATCATCTTGGAAGTTATTAATGTAGTTGTTAAGTAGAAAAATACTTCATCAAACTTTTATATCTTCGCTCAAGGTTGAATAGAGTTATGGCTAGGGGGACGAGTCCTAAAACCATCTGAATTCATTGAGAGGAGGAGTCATAAAACCCTCCAGGAACCCAACACCCATGAAAATCTAAAAAACTGTGTCTGAAAACTTAAACAGCTAATTAAAAATTCTAATTCAAGATTTCTGGCACGTAAAACCACAAAATACTAAAGTTAACTTCTCAAATAATAAACCCGAGGAGTCGAGCACGAACGAAAATCTAAAAAACCTAGGTCTCAAAACCCTAAAAAGATAATTAACTATTCTAATTCATGATTTCAGGCACATAAAACCATAAAATACTAAAGTTAACTTCTCGGCAAACTATTCATCACAAACTAGAAGTTTCAGACAACAAACGTCTATGAGAGACCAAGAATCATAGCTCTGAAAATTCCAAAAAGCAAACTACACATCCCAAATCATAATTTTCTGACAACACACACCTATGAAAGGCTAAGAAATCTAGCTCAGAAAAGTCAAAAATAGCAAACAACCCATCCCCGATCATAGGCTTCAGTCAACACACCCCTATGAAAGGCTAAGAAAACCAGCTCAGAAAAGTCAAAAAATAGCAAACCACCCAATCCAAATCATAGGTTTCAGACAACACACACCTACGAAAGACTAAGAAATCGGGCTATGAAAAGTCGGAAATAGCAAATTACACACCTCAAATCATGAGTTTCAGACAACACACGCCTACGAAATACTAAGAAACCTTAGCTCAGAAAAGCCTGAAATAGCAAACTACTCATCCCAAACTAAAGGTTTCAGACAACAAACACCTATGAGGGACTAAGAATCCTAGCTCTGAAAAGTCCAAAAAGCAAACTACAAATCCCAAATCATAATTTTCTGACAGCACACACCTATGAAAGGCTAAGAAACCTAGCTCTGAAAAGTCAATAATATTTAAATATAGCTGATTTACTTGTTTGAATTAAGTCCTACTCCTGCAAGTTAAGTTAGAATGAAAATCAAGAATTTATGCGCAGTTTTAACTAGCTAAGGCTATATTTGTTAAAGATGGAGCCATTTTCTTTGATTTTGAAAATCATTCATTTTTTATAGAAAACTGCAATAGTTTCTCGAGAAATGCTGACCGAAGTTTATTTATATGGAGAATAATGAAATTTCTCCATTGTGTATGCAAGAGGTGACTTCTAAAAAAATAAGCATTTTCAACAAGGAAAAAAAATAAGCATTTTCAACATGGAATAAGGAGCATCATTAAAACTAAGACAAATAGAAATTATCCGGTATATGAAGTGAACTGCAACCTCCCAAATACCTTGCTCTTTATGCTAGACTTTAACTTCTCTTCCCAATTAAATTAAAAAATAAGCATTTTCAACTGGAAATAAGGAACATCATTAAAAACTAAGATGAATGCAAATTATCCCGTATATGAAGCGAGCTGCCCCCTCCGAAATACCTTGCTCTTTATTCTAGACGTTTTGCTAATAGCTATAAAATACATTAAAAAAAATATATTCACATTCCTATTATTCAAAACATTAATTAATATCATTCATTGTCTAAGTAAATTAAGTTATCTCCTGCCCTTCAGAAATGAGGGAACAAACCAATTTTTTTTGTCTGCTTTTCAAAATGATCGTATTTGGAAATCTGTCATTTAACACTAAGAAGTAAATTGAGTAACCCTCTCGCAATAACAATAGGCTTAGCAGTGATTAAATCTCATTGTCGGCGACAATTCAATCAGATCAGAATTGTGTAAATGGAATACCTTTTCGCAAATTGAGTTAGCTTCTATTTCATAGACAAAATATTTGAATTCCTTTTATTCAAATCACCTATCAAGTTATCAAAAAATATATGAACTAGAATTCAGGTCTGTAAATTGCAAATCTGGTAAATTGCGTCAGAAAATCCTAATTTGTAACCTGAATATATACAAAAAATAATTGAATATATTAACAGCGAAACAAGACGTGCTGGTTTTATAATACAGGTTTATCACTAAAAAAGACATAAATATATATATCATGAACTAGAAATCTGCTAAATTGCGTAAATCTCTTTGAAAAAGTATAATGCCCTTTAAAATAACATAGAAATTGCTATATGTCTCGTAGAATCCAGAAGACCATGTGAGGGAGCTTTGAATCACTTTGAAAAGGCATATACAAGGTCCAGAATAACATAGAAATTGCTGTATGTCTCGTAGAATCCAGAAGGCCATGTGAGGGAGCTCTTAATCTCTTTTAAAAGGTATATACTAGGACCAGAATAACATATAAATTGCTATACCTGCGTATAATCAATAAGACAATTTTTGTTAGATCTGACTCTCTTTGAAAAGGTATATACTAAGCCCAGAATAACATAAAAATTGCTAGATGTTTCGTAGAATCAAGATGTCCCTGTGACGGAGAGCTGAATCTCTTTTGAAAAGGCGTAATGCCCTGTAGAAATGTTTACCTCTATGCATGGGGATAGTCAATCTCTTTGAAAAGGTGATTTGAATCTCTTTGAAAAGGCATATACAAGGTCCAGAATAACATTGAAATTGCTATATGTCTCGTAGAATCCAGAAGGCCATGTGAGGGAGCTCTGAATCTCTTTGAAAAGGCATATACAAAGCCTAGAATAACATAAAAATTGCTATATGTATATTAGAATCCAGAGGACCATGTGACGGAGCTCTGAATCTCTTTGAAAAGACATATACAAGGCCTAGAATAACATAGAAATTGCTATATGTCTCGTCAGACTCCAGGATACCATGTGAGGGAGCTCTCAATCTCTTTGAAAAGGTGTAATGCCCTGTAGAAATGTTTACCTCTATGCATGGGGATAGTCAATCTCTTTGAAAAGGTGATTTGAATCTCTTTGAAAAGGCATATACAAGGTCCAGAATAACATAGAAATTGCTGTATGTCTCGTAGAATCCAGAAAATCATGTGAGGGAGTTCTGACTCAGATTGAAAATACATATACTAGGTCCAGAATAACATAGAAATTGCTGGATGTCTCGTAGAATCCAGACAGTCATGTGAGGGAGCTTTCACTCTCTTTGAAAAGGCATATACAAGGTCCAGAATAACATAGAAATTGCTATATGTCTTGGCAAAGTATAAGGTTGATTACTACCCAAGTACATGATCGAAATAGGAGGTAGGTCTTTTCGTCGTAATTGTTCGCAGGTACTAGATTGAAATTTCGCCCCGATTTGAAACTGTGCTTCTCATGTGCTGGCCAGCAAGGTTCTCCAAAATCTATTTTTTTTGAAAAAGATTTCGTAACTGTCACTTTATGTCATTTTATCAAATAAATAAATAAAAAAAAAGGTGATTGTTTTATTTCTTTTGAATTTCTATCATCCGAGAGTACGTAATTAAAAACAACAAAAACTGGACTTGTTGGCGATGGATTGCAGGGTGTTAGTTCTTCAAAATTTCTCCTCACAGAACCTTATATTTATATTTATAGCAGAATTTTCTGGTGATTTAAAGGAGGGGTAAATTTTATAAATTAATTTTAATATTAAATTTTCATTAATATTTTTTTTTTAAATTAACTGTTTTTTTTCATATATATATATAAAATAAATTATATATAATAAAAAAAAATTTTGTTTACAAAAATGAAAAAAAATAAAAAATTTAAAAAAATAAAATGAAACAAAAAAAAGAAAAATTATATATATTACTAATAATATAAACATATGTAATAATATATATAAAATTAAAAAAAAAAAATATTTTTAAAAAATATTTTTTTAAGTAGATTAAAAGAGATAGGAGAGATGGGTATTTATTGGAGGACTAGCTTAACCATTTTTATAAATACAATTTCGATACTCAAATAACTAAAAAAAATACTATGGGATGGATAACAAGATATCTTTTCATTAATTTGAAAAATTTGATTTATTGATTTTGCCAAAAAGTATTCTAGCAACGCATCTTTATATTTTCTACGTTTAAATATTCTGGTGATGTCCCTACGAATCATAATCATAAAAATGGAAATGTTAATAATATGAAGATAAACACATAATTGGCACAAGGTGTCAATAATAGAGTCAATATTAAAGGTAGGACTGTACTTCGAGGGTTACATTCAGGAATCCACAAAAGCGAACAATTTATATAAAATTAATGAAGTAATTGACTATTTTATATGAATACAACTGTTTGACTATCTATATACTGTAACAACCGAGCCTTATTAACAATAATTTGAAAAAAAAGAAGAATACAACCTCAAACATAGTATTGGGATTTAAAAATATATATTGGTTATGAATATTATTTTTAAATAAAAAATAATACAACAATTGGTAAGGTCAAGTTTTTTTTTTACTGTTGACACTTAAGCGAGCAGTGTAAATCTATCTTCGTAAAATTATGAAAAAAAATTAAAAAATTTAACACAATTATTAATTTTTTTTTCCTTATTTTTTAAAATTTATAATAAACAAAAAGTTATTTTTTTTTCTTTAATTTTCAAAGATTGACAAAAAATGTGAAATCACATAAATTTTGAATTACTCTATACTAAAGTCTATATTATTATTTTTTAGAGCCATTACCGATCAAAACCTAGCCAGCCACCACTACCACAACCCACTCCTCAGAAGTATCAAGGTTGAACAATTTGGCATCAGATATAAAGTCCAAGATGGTTACTTTCATTACAGAGGTTGAAACGTCCAAAAACTGTTGCTCATGAGAATAATTATTACAAATGAAAAATTATTATTAAACATTACAAATACTAAAACATTACAAAAAAACATGTCAATTACACAACACACTATAATTAAATTAAAAGAACATAATCTTACTAAAAATTAATGAAGAATTTAATCATAACACACGCAGCATTTATTATAAAAGAAGCAATAACATCTAGAACGAATATAAATTACTGTTGACGAGGCCGATGTGGCTGGAAAGTTGATTCTAAGTAAGATGACGGGAAAAACCTTGAAGGAGCAAGTCTTCAAGAAAAAAGACCAAGTGACCCTAATGAATGCCAAAAAGGAGGGGGCCTCTGTGGTAGCGCATATAGATTTATTCCTCTCTTGTGGAAAAAAAGTTTTTTTCACTCTAACAATCTTATCATTAAACCAAAATTTACAGAAATTCCTGCTTGAAATATTATTTGTTATTATTTTTTCTCGTCTTTTATATATTCAATCGGCTCTTTTAATTTCTTTGAAAAATGAATTCTGGTGGAAAAAAAGTTTTTGTCGCTCTAACAAGTTTATCACTAGACATAAGTTTACAGAAAATTTAAGTTTGAACAATTATTCATTATTATTTCTGCTCGTCTTTTATTTAGTATATCAGCTCTTTACTTTTAGTTGAAAAATGCCCTCTTGTGGAAAAAAATTTTTTTTCACTCTAACAAGTTTATAATAAGACATAAGTTTAAAAAAAATTTAAGTTTGAACAATTAGTCGTTATTATTTCTGTTCGTCTTTGATTTACTCTAGCAGCTCTGTACATTTATTTTAAAAATGACCTTTTGTGGAAAAAAATTTTTTTTCACTCTAACGCGTTTATCATTCGACATAAGTTTACAGAAAATTAATTTTTATCAATTATTAGTTATTATTTCGGCTCGTCTCTGATTTAGTCTAGTAGCTCTTTACATATAGTTGAAAAATGCCCTTTGTGAAAAAAACGTTTTTTTCACTCTAACAAGTTTATCATTAGACATAAGTACAGAAAATTTAAGTTTGAACAATTATTCGTTATTATTTCTATTCAGCTTTTATTTAGTCAAAAAGCTCTTTATATTTAGCTGAAAAATGCCTTCTTATAGATAAAAATTTTTTTTCAATAACGAGTATATAATTAGAAATATGTTTACAGAAAATTTAAGCTTGAAAAATTACTTACTATTATATCTGCTCGTCTTTGATTTAGTCTAGTAGCTCTTTACTTTTAGTTGAAAAATGTACTTTGTGGAAAAAAATTTTTTCACTAACAAGTATCAATAGACATAAGTTTACAGAAAATTTAAGTTTGAAAAACTGTTGGTTATTATTTCTGCTCATCTTTGATTTATTCTAGCAGCTCTTGGCTGTAAATTGAAAAATATCCAATGTGGAAAAAAAAATTTTGTCACTCTAATCAGTTTATAATTAGACATAAGTTTACAGAAAGTTTAAGTTTGAACAATTATTGGTTATTATTTCTGCTCGTCTTTGATTTAGTCTATCATTTCTTTACTTTTTGTTGAAGAATGACCTCTTGTGGAAAAAAGTTTTTTTCACTCCAACACGTTCATCATTAGACATAAATTTACAGAAACTTGAAGATATGACTTGGCTTTTTTATCATCTTTGCTAATCATGGATTTATCCTAGCATATATTTACATTCATCTGAAAAGTGCTCTTTAATGGAAAAAAAAGAATTTTTCAATAGAAATTAAATAATATTGCATTAGCATACTGAAAATAGAGTTTATAACTGTTCCTTGTTATTATTTATGTTCATCTTTGATCTAGTCTAGCATGTCTTTACATTTAGTTGAAAAATGACCTCGTAAGAAAAACAATTTCTTTTCGACTCTAATACGCTTATTATCAGAAAGAATTCTCAGTAAAAACTAAGTATTGAATGTTATTTTTTATTATATTAGTTCATCATTGTTCCATTCGTTATTCTCTTTAATCATATCTGTAATATGCCCTCCAGTGGAAAAAAAGTTTTTTTTCCATCTATAGATCTTGTAATTAGACAAAAGTCTACAGAAATATAAGCTTTTACAAATATTCAGTGTTAGTTCTGCTAGTCTGTGATTTAGTCTGTCAGGTCGTTACTTGTAGTTAAAAAATCACCTCTTGTGGAAAAAAAGTTTTTTTCACTAACAAGTTTATCATTACACACAAGCTTACAGAAATTTAAGTTTGAACAATTATTCGTTATTATTTCTGCTCGTCTTTGATTTAGTCTAGCAGCTCTTTACTTTTAGTTGAAAAATGCCCTCTTGTGGAAAAAAGTTTTTTTCACTCTAAAACTCTTATAATTAAAACAAAGTTTAATGAAAATTTAATCTAGAATTATAAGGCACAGTCAGTGCTGCTCATCTTTTATTCATTCGCTAGTATCAGGACACGGAGATTAAAAAGAAACTCTTTGTGAAATTTTTTTTTCAATCCATCGATTTTATCATTAGGTTAAATCCACCATAAATATAAATTTGATAAATTCTTCGTCGGGTTGTAGTATCGTCGTTGTTTTTGTATATATGTTCTTAGTAATTAGAAGGCATTTGCCCTCTAGTGGAAAAAAGTTTTTTTCACAACAAAAAGTTTAGAAAAATAAATAAATTTAAAGAAACTTTAAGTTTGAACAATTATTCGTTATTATTTCTGCTCGTCTTTTATTTAGTCTAGAAGCTCTTTACTTTTAGCTGAAAAGTGCCCTCTTATGGAAAAAAAAGTTTTCTTCACTAACACGTTTTTCATTTGGCATATCTTTAAAGAAGATTTATGTTTGAACAGTTATTTGTTATTATATATCCTTGTCTTTTATTTATTCTAGCAGCTCTTTACTTTTAGTTGAAAAATGTCCTATGTGGAAAAAAAGTTTTGTCTCTAACACTTTTATCATTAGACATAAGTTTACAGAAAATTTACGTTTGAATAGTTATTTTTTCTTATTACTCTTCATCTTTGATCTAGTCTATCAGATCTTTTATTTCTGCTTAAAAGAGAACTCTTGTGGAAAAAAAAGTTTTTTTCGCTCTAAAGTTCTTATCATTTTGCATATTCATCCAGAAATTGAGGTTCGAATTTTTATTATTTGTTATATCTGCTCGTCCTTTATTTAGTCTAACAGCTCTTTACTTTTAGTTGAAAAATACCCTCTTGTGGAAAAAAAGTTTTTGCCACTCCAACAAGTTTATCATTAGACATAAGTTTACAGAAAATTTAAGTTTGAACAATTATTCGCTATTATTTCTGCTTGTATTTGATTTAGTCTAGAAGCTCTTTACTTTTCGTTGAAAAATGCCCTTTTGTGGAAAAAAAAGTTATTTTCACTCTAACAAGTTTATAATTAGAAATAAGTTTACAGAAAATTTATGCTTTAACAATTATACTTTATTATTTCTGCTTGTCTTTGATTTCGTCTAGCGGCTGTTTAATTTTAGTTGAAAAATGCCCTCTTGTGGAAAAAAAGTTTTTTTCACTCTAACAAGTTTATCATTCGACATAAGTTTACAGAAATTTAAGTTTGAACAATTATTAGTTATTATTTTTGCTCGTCTTTGATTTAGTCAAGCAGCTCTTTACTTTTAGTTGAAAAATGCCCTCTTGTTGAAATCTATTTTTCTATATATAGAGCGAAACATAGGCGTTATATATAGGCGTTTATAGAGCGAAAAAAACTTTTTTTCCACAAGAGGGCATTTTTAAACTGAAAGTAAAGAGCTGATAGACTCAATCAAAAACGAGTAGAAATAATAACGAATAATTGTTCAAACCTCAATTTTCTGTAAACTTCTGTCTAATGATAAACTTGTTAGAGTGAAAAAAACTTTTTTCCACAAGAAGGCAGTTTTCAACTAAATGTAAAGAGCTGCTAGACTAAATCAAAGACGAGCAGAAATAATAACGAATAACAGTTCAAACTTAAATTTTCTGTAAGCTTATGTAAAATTATAAGCTTGTTAGAGTTAAAAAAACTTTTTTTTCCATAAGAAAGCATATTTAAGCTGAAAGTAAAGAGCTGCTAGAATCAATAAAAAATGATTACAAATAATAACGAATAATTGTCCAAACCTCAAGTTTCTGTAAATTTATGTAAAATGATAAACGTGTTAGAGCGACAAAAACTTGTTTTCCATAAGAGGTCATTTTTCAGCGAAAATTAAAGAGCTGATTGACTAAATAAAAAACAAAAAAAAATAATAGCAACTAATTGTTCAAACTTAAATTTTCTGTAAACTTATGTTTAATTATAAACTTGTGAGAGTAAAAAAAATATTTGTTCAAAAATGAACATTTTTCAATTATAAGCAAAGATCTGCTAGACTAAATCAAAGATAAGCATAAATAATAACGAGTAACTGTTCAAACTTAAATTTTCTGTAAACTTATGTCTAATGATATACTTATTAGAGTGACAAAAACTTTTTTTCCATAAGAGGGCATTTTTAAACTAAAAGTAAAGAGCTGCTAGACTCAATAAAAGACGAGCAGAAATAATAACGAATAATTTTTCAAACGAAAAGTTTCTGTAAATTTATTTATAATTATAAACGTTTTAGAGTGAAAAAAACTTTTTTTTATTAAGAGGGCATTTTTCAACTAGATGTAAAGAGCTGCTAGACTAAATTAAAGACGAGCAGAAATAATAACGAATAATTGTTCAAACTTATATTTCTGTAAACTTATGTTTAATGATAAACTTGTTAGAGTGAAAAAAAAATTTCAACAAGAGGGCATTTTTCAACTAAAAGTAAAGAGCTGCTAGACTAAATCAAACACGAGAAGAAATAATAATGAATAATTTTTCAAACTTAAATTTTCTATAAACTTTTGTAGAATTATAAGCGTGTTAGAGTGAAAAAAACTTTTTTTACTTAAGAGGTCATTTTTTAAATAAAAATAAAGAGTTTCTAGACTAAATCAAAGATGAGCAGCTATAATAACTAATAATATTTCAAACTTAAACTTTCTGTAAACTTATGTCTAATTTTAAAAGTTTTAGAGTGAAAAGAACTTTTTTTCCACTATAGGTCATTTTTTTTAAAAAAGTTACTAGAGTACAGACAAAAACAAAGATGATACGATCAACCGATGAATAATTGAAATTGTTAAAATTTCTTTTGGCTTTAGCCGAATGACCCGATTGAGGTATTGAAAAAAAAGTTTTTTCAAATAGTGTGTCGTTTCCAAATCCATTTCATCAGACGATAGACTAAATCAAAGATGAGAAAAAATAATAGCTAATAATTTTTCAAACTTAAATTTCTGTAAACTTATGTCAAATGATAAACGCTTTTTATCGAAAAAAACTTTTTTTCCAAAAGAGTGAATTGTTTAGCTAAAAGTAAAGAGCTGCTAGACTAAATATAAGACGAGCAGAAATAATAACGAATAATTGTTCAAACATAAATTTTCTGTAAACCTATGTCTAATGATAAACGTGTTAGAGTGACAAAAACTTTTTTTCCACAAGAGGGTATTTTTCAACTGAAAGTAAAGAGCTGCTAGAGTAAATCAAAGACGAGCAGAAATAATAACGAATAATTGTTCAAACTTAAATTTTCTGTAAACTTATGTCTAATGATAAACGTGTTAGTCAAAAAAAACTTTTTTTCCACAAGAGGGCATTTTTCAACTAAAAGTAAAGAGATGCTAGACTGAATCAAAGACGAGCAGAAATAATAACAAATAATTGTTCAAATTTAAATTTCTGTAAACTTATGTCAAATGACAAACTTTTTAGAATGAAAAGAACTTTTTTCCACAAAGGACATTTTTCAACTAAAAGTAAAGAGCTGCTAGACTAAATCAAAGATGAGCAGAAATAATAACGACTAATTGTTCAAACTTAAATTTTCTGTAAACTTGTGTCTAATGATAAACTTGTTAGTGACAAAAACTTTTTTTCCATAAGAGGGCATTTTTCAACTAAAAGTAAAGAGCTGATACACTAAATAAAAGACGAGCAGAAATAATAAAGAATAACTATTCAAACTTAAATTTTCTGTAAACTTGTGTCTAATGATAAACATGTTAGAGTGAGAAAAACTTTTTTTCCACAAGAGGTCATTTTTCAACTAAAATTAAAGAGCTGCCAGACTAAATCAGAGACGATAATAAATAATAATGAATTTTTCAAGCATAAATTTCTTTAAGCTTTTTCCTTAAGATAAACTCGTTATAGTGAAAAAAAAATTTCAAATAGATGTTAGTTTTCAACGACAAGTAAATATCTGCTAGACTAAATCAAACATGAGCAGAAATATTAGATAATAATAGTTAAAGCTTAAATTTTCTTTAAACGTTTGTCGCACTATATAATTGTTAGAGAATAAAACTTTTTTTCCATAAGAGGGCATTTTTCAACTAAAAGTAAAGAGCTGCTAGACTAAATCAAAGATGAGCAGAAATAATAACGAATAATTGTTCAAACTTAAATCTTCTGTAAACTTATGTCTAATGATAAACTTGTTAGAGTGACAAAATTTTTTTTTTCCATAAGAGGGCATTTTTCAACTAAAAGTAAAGAGCTGCTAGACTAAATAAAAAACGAGCAGAAATAATAACGAATAATTGTTCAAAATTATAGTTTCTTTAAATTTATGTCTAATGATGAACGCGTTGGATTTAAAAAAACTTTTTTCCAGCAGAGGGAATTTTTCAACAAAATATAAATAACTGCTAGACTAAATCAAAGATGAGCATAAATAATAATGAAGAATTCTTCAAACTTAAAATTCAGTAAGCTTTTTCCTAATGCTAAACGTTTTGGAGTTAAAAAAAAATTCAACAAGAGGTTATTTTTAAACTAAAAGTAAAGAGCTGCTAGACTAAATAAAACATGAGTAGAAATAATAGTGAATAATAGTTCAAGCCTCAATTTTCAGTAAACTTATGTCTAATAATAAACGTGTTATAGTGACAAAAACATTTTTCCATAATAGATCATTTTTTAACTAAAGACAAAGAGCTTCTAAACAAAATAAAAGACGAGTAGAATTAATAACGAATAATTGTTCAAACTTAAACTTTCTGTAAACTTGTGTCTAATGATAAACTTGTTAGTGAAAAAAACTTTTTTCCACAAGAGGTCATTTTTCAACTAAAAGTAAAGAGCTGCTAGAATAAATCAAAGATGATCAGAAATAACAACGAATAATTGTTAAAACTTAAATTTATGTAATCTTATGTCGAATTATAAACGTTTTAGATTGAAAAAATAGTTTTTTTCACAACAGGTCATTTTTTAACTAAGACTAAAGAGCTGCTTTACTGAATCAAAGACTATAAGAAATAATAGAAAATAATTTTTCAAGCTTAAATTTTCTTGAAACTTATCTCTAATGATAAACTTTTTTGAGTGAAAAAAACTTTTTTTCCATAAGATGGCACTTTTCAACTAAAAGTAAAGAGCTGATAGACTAAATCAAAGACGAGCAGAAATAATAACGAATAACTGTTCTAACTTCAATCTTCTGTAAACATATGCAAAATAATAAACACGTTAGTGACAAAAATTTTTTTTCCATAAAAGATCACTTTTCAACAAAAAATAAAGAGATGCTTGACTGAATCAAAGACGAGGAGAAATAATAACAAATAATTGTTCAAACTTGAATTTTCTGTAAACTTTTATTTAATGATAAACTTGTTAGAGTGAAAAAAACTTTTTTTTCTACAAGAGGGTATTTTTCAAATAAAAGTAAAGAGCTGCTAGACAAAATAAAAGACGAGTAGAAATAATACAAATTATAGCTAAAGCAAGTACTTTTTGTACTTATGTCTAGTGATAAAAGTTTTAGCTAAAAAAACTTTGTTTTCTACAAGAGGGTATTTTTCAACTAAAAATAAAGAGCTACTAGACTAAATCAAGACGAGCAGAAATAATAACAAATAATTGTTCAAACCTAAATTTTCTGTTAAGTTATGTCTAATGATAAACTTGTGAGTGAAAAAAACTTTTTTTCCATACAAGATTATATTATAGCGAAATTTAAAGAGACTAATGAATAAATAAAAAACAAGCGACTCAAATAGAGAATAAAAGTTATAGCATAAATTTTCTTGAAGCGATTTTAAAACGGCCCACGCTATAGTGACAAAAACTTTTTTTCAATCATAGGTCATTTTTGAACTAAAAGTAAAGAGATGCTTGACTAAATCAAAGACGAGAAGAAATCAGAATGAATAATTGTTCAAACTTAAATTTTCTGTAAACTTATGTATTATGATAAACTTGTTTGAGTTACAAAAACATTTTTTCCACATGAGGTCATATTTCAACTAAAAGTAAAGAGCTTCTAGACTAAATCAAAGACGAGCAGAAATAATAACAAATAATTGTTCAAACTTAAATTTTCTGTAAACTTATGTCTTATTATAAGCTGGTTAGAGTGAAAAAAACTTTTTTTTTTTAAGAGGTCATTTTTCAACTAAATGCAAAGAACTGCTAGACTAAATCAAAGACGAGCAGAAATAATAACGAATAATTGTTCAAAATTAAATTTTTGTAGGCTTTTGTCCAATGATAAACTTTTTAGAGTGAAAAAAAAATTTCCACTAGAGGGTAGTTTTCAACTACAAGTAAAGAGCTGCTAGACTAAATCAAACACGAGGAGAAATAATAACGAATAATAGTTCAAGCTTAAATTTTCAGTAAATGTTTGTATAATGATAAACGTGTTAGAGTGAAAAAAACTTGTTTTACTTAAGAGGTCATTTTTTAGCTAAAAATAAAGAGCTTCTTGAATAAATAGAAAACGAGCGTCAATAATAACGAATAATTGTTCAAACTTAAACTTTCTGTAAACTTATGTCTAATGATAAACTCGTTAGAGTGACAAAAACTTTTTTCCACAAGAGGTCATTTTTCAACTAAAATTAAAGAGCTGCTAGACTAAATCAAAGACGAGCAGAAATAATAATGAATAATTGTTCAAATTTGCATTTCTTTAAAATTATATCGAATGACAAACGCGTTAGAGTTAAAAAAACTTATTTGCACACGAGGTCATTTTTCAACTAAAAGTAAAGAGCTGCTTGAATAAATAAAAGATTAAGATAAATAATAGCGAGTAATTGTTCAAGCTTAAATTTTCTTAAAATATATTTCTAATTATAAAATCGTTAGTTAAAAAAACTTTTTTTTCCACACGAGAGCACCTTTAAGATCTAATTAGTTAGATTATCGACTAAATATAAAATGAGCAGAAATAATAACGAATAATTGTTCAAACCTCAATTCTCTGTAAACTTATGTCTAATGATAAACGTGTTAGAGTGACAAAAACTTTTTCTCCACAAGAGGGTGTTTTTCAGCTAAAAGTAAAGAGCTGATAGACTCAATAAAAGACGAGTAGAAATAATAACAAATAATTTTTCAAACCTGAAGTTTCCATAAATTTTTGTCTAATGATAAACGTGTTAGTGAAAAGAACTTTTTTCCACAAGAGATCAGTTTTCAAATAAAAGTAAAGAGCTGCTAGACTAAATCAAAGATGAGCAGAAATAATAACGAATAATTGTTCAAACTTAAACTTTCTGTAAACTTATGTCTAATGATAAACTTGTTAGTGACAAAAACTTTTTTCCACAAGAGGGCATTTTTCAACTAAAAGTAAAGAGCTGCTAGACTAAATCAAAGATGAGCAGAAATAATAACAAATAATTGTTCAAACTTAAATTTTCTGTAAACTTATGTCAAATGATAAACTTGTTAGTGAAAAAAACTTTTTTTCCACAAGAGGGCATTTTTTAACTAAACCTAAAGAGCTTCTAGACTAAATAAAAGACGAGCAGAAATAATAACGAATAATTGTTCAAACTTAAATTTCTGTAAAATTATGTCTAATGATAAGCTTGTTAGAGTTACAAAAACTTTTTTTCCTCAAGAGGTTATTGGTCAACTAAAAATAAAGAGCTGATAGACTAAATCAAAGACGAGCAGAAATAATAACGAATAATTGTTCAAACATAAATTTTCTGTAAACTTATGTCTAATGATAAACTTGTTAGAGTGACAAAAACTTTTTTCCATAAGAGATCATTTTTCAGCAGAAAGTAAAGAGCTGCTAGACTAAATAAAAAACGAGCATAAATGATAACAAATAATTTTCCAAACTTAAAGTTTATGTAAATTTATTTCTGATGATGAACGTGTTGTAGTGAAAAAAACTTTTTTTTCCACAATGGACATTTTTCAACTTAAAGCAAAGAGCTGCTAGAATAAATCAAAGACGACAAGAAATAATAACGAATAATTGTTCAAACTTAAATTTTCTGTAAACTTATGTTTAATGATAAACTTGTTAGAGTGACAAAAACTTTTTTTCCACAATAGGGCATTTTTCAACTAAAAGTAAAGAGCTGATAGACTAAATCAAAGAAGAGCAGAAATAATAACGAATAATTGTTCAAACTTAAATTTTCTGTAATCTTTTGTCTAATTATAAGCGTATTAGAGTCAAAAAAAACTTTTTTTCCATAAGATGTCATTTTTCAACTAAAAGTAATAACATAATACACTAAATAAAAGATAAGCAGAAAGACCAACAAATATTTTTTAAAATTTAAATTTGTGTAAGATTATGTCTAATTACAAAAGCATTAGAGCGAAAAAAACTTTTTTTCCACAAGAGGGCATTTTTCAACTAAAAGTAAAGAGCTGCTATAGTAAATCAAAGACGAGCAGAAATAATAACGAATAATTGTTCAAACTTAAATTTTCTTTAAACTTATGTAAAATGATAAACGTGTTAGAGTCAAAAAAAACTTTTTTTCCACAAGAGGTTATTTTTCAACTAAAAGTAAAGAGATACTAGACTAAATCAAAGACGAGCAGAAATAATAACAAATAATTGTTCAAACTTAAATTTGTGTAAACTTATGTCTAATGATAAACTTGTTAGAGTGACAAAAACTTTTTTCCACAAAGGACATTTTTCAACTAAAAGTAAAGAGCTGCTAGACTAAATCAAAGATGAGCAGAAATAATAACGACTAATTGTTCAAACTTAAATTTTCTGTAAACTTGTGTCTAATGATAAACTTGTTAGAGTGACAAAAACTTTTTTTCCATAAGAGGGTATTTTGCGACTAAAAGTAAAGAGCTGCTAGACTAAATAAATGAC
Organism: Artemia sp. Qi Xiang Cuo; assembly: GCF_049724085.1. Classification (NCBI taxonomy): domain Eukaryota; kingdom Metazoa; phylum Arthropoda; class Branchiopoda; order Anostraca; family Artemiidae; genus Artemia; species Artemia sp. Qi Xiang Cuo. The sequence continues at coordinate 24,641,714 of NC_142803.1, read as the reverse complement.
GAACAGTAATAATAAAGAATAATTGTTCAAACTTAAATTTTCTGTAAACTTATGTCTAATGATAAACGTGTTAGAGTGAAAAGAACTTTTTTTCCATAAGAGGTAATTTTTAAAATAAAAGTAAAGAGCTTCTAGACTAAATCAAAGACGAGCATAAATAATAACGAATAATTGTTCAAATTTAAATTTATGTAAACTTATGTCTAATTATAAACATGTTGGAGTGAAAAAAAAAATTCCACAAGAGGGCATTTTTCAACTAAAAGTAGAGAGATGCTAGACTAAATCAAAAACGAGCAGAAATAATAACGAATAATAGTTCAAACTTCAATTTTCTGTAAACTTATGTCTAATGATAAACTTGTTAGAGTGACAAAAACTTTTTTCCACAAGAAAGCATTTTTCAACTAAAAGTAAAGAGCTGCTAGGCTAAATAAAAGACGAGCAGAAATAATAACGAATAATTGTTCAAACTTAAATTTTCTGTAAACTTATGTCTAATGATAAACGTATTAGAGTGAAAAAAAATTTTTTTCCATTGAAGATCACATTTAAGCTGAAAGTAAAGAGCTGCTCGGCTCAATACTTAACGAGCAAATATGATAACAAATAATTGTCATAACTTCATGTATACGTAAATATCTGCCTATTTATGAAAGCGTTGGAGTGAAAAAAACTTTTTTTCTACAAAGGACTTTTTTCAACTAAAAGTAAAGAGCTGCTAGACTAAATCAAAGATGAGCAGAAATAATAACGAATAATTGTTCAAACTTAAATTTTCTGTAAACTTGTCTAATGATAAACTTGTTATAGTGACAAAAACTTTTTTTCCACAATAGGGCATTTTTAAACTAAAAGTAAAGAGTTGCTTGAATGAATAAAAGACGAGCAGAAATAATAAAGAGTATTTTTAAAAACTTAAATTTCTGTACACATATCTACCGAGATTCTTTTTAGAGTGACAAGAACTTTTTTTCCACAAAAGGTCTTCTTTCCCAAAGGATTAATCCGCCTACCGAAAGAATATAGGACATGCCGAACTGATAACAACAAATATTTAAAACTTAAATTTCGTGACAAGTTTTTCTAATGATAATCATGTTAGAGTGAAAAAAACTTTTTTTTCACAATGGACATTTTTCAACTAAAAGCAAAGAACTGCTAGACTAAATAAAAGACGATCATCAATAAGAACAAACAGTTTCTAAAAATTAAATTTTCTGTAAACGAGTGTATAATGATACTTTGTTGAGTGAAAAAAACTTTTTTTCCACAAATTAAATTTTTCAACTAAAAATAAAGAGCTGCTAGGCGAAATAAAAGACAAGTAGAAATATTAACGAATAATAGTTCAGACTTAAATTTCTGTAAGCCTATGTCTAATGATAAAAGTGTTAGTGAAAAGAACTTTTTTCCATAAGAGGTCATTTTTTAACTAAAAGTAAACAGCTGCTAGACTAAATCAAAGACGAACAGAAATAATAACGAATAATTGTTCAAACTTAAATTTTCTGTTAACTTATGTCTAATGATAAACGTGTTAGAGTGAAAATAACTTTTTTTCCACAAGAGGGCATTTTTCAACTAAAAGTAAAGAGCTGATAGACTAAATCAAAGATGAGCAAAAATAATGACGAATACTTTTTCAAACCTAAATTTTCTGTAAACTTATGTCGAATGATAAACGTTTTAGAGTGAAAAAAACTTTTTTTCCATAAGAGGGCATTTTTCAACTAAAAGTAAAGAGCTTATAGACTAAATCAAAGACGAGCAGAAATAATAACGAATAATTGTTCAAACTTAAACTTTCTGTAAACTTGTGTGTAATGATAAACTTGTTAGTGACAAAAACTTTTTTTCCGCAAGAGGACATTTTTCAACTAAAAGTAAAGAGCTGCTAGACTAAATCAAAGACGAGCAGAAATAATTACGAATAATTGTTCAAACTTAAATTTTCTGTAAACTTATGTCTAATGATAAACTTGTTAGAGTGAAAAAAAATTTCCACAAGAGGGCATTTTTCAACTAAAAGTAAAGAGCTGCTAGACTAAATCAAAGACGAGCAGAAATAATAACGAATAATAGTTCAAACTTAAATTTTATTTAAACTTACGTCTAGTGATAAACGTGTTAGAGTGACAATTACTTCTTTTCAACAAGAGGGAATTTTTCAGCTAAAAGTAAAGAGCTGCTAGACTAAATCAAAGACGAGCAGAAATAATAAAGAAAAATTGTTCAAACATGTATTATCTTTAAAATCATTTATAATGATAAACTTGATAGAGTGAAAAAAAAGTTTGTTCCACAAAGAATTTTTTGGAGCTAAAAGTAAAGAGCTGCTAGACTGAATCAAAGACGATAAGAGATAATAACGAATAACTGTTCAAACTTAAATTTTCTGTAAACTTGTTTCTAATAATAAACTTGTTAGTGAAGAAAACTTTTTTCCACAAGAGAGCATTTTTCAACTAAAAGTAAAGAGCTGCTAGACTAAATCAATGACGAGCAGAAATAATAACAAATAACAGTTAAAACCTCAATTTTCTGTAAACCTATGTATTATCATATGATTGTATGTTAAAAAAACTTTTTTTTCAATATGAAGGCACTTTTCAGCAGAAAGTAAAGAGCTTCTAGTCTCAATCAAAAACGAGCAAATATAATAACGAATAATTTTCAAAACTTCATGTTTATGTAAATTTATGTCTAATGATAAACGTGTTAGAGCGACAAAAACTTCTTTTCCACAAGAGGACTTTTTCAACTAAAAGTAAAGAGCTGATTGAATAAATAAAAGTCAAACAGAAATAATAGTAAATATTTGTTCGAGCTTAAATTTTCTGTAAACTTATGTCTAGTGATAAACTTGGGAGAGTAAAAAAAATATGTGTTCAACAATGAACATTTTTCAATTATAAGCAAAGAGCTGCTAGACTAAATCAAAGATGAGCAGAAATAATAACGAGTAATTGTTCAAACTTAAATTTTCTGTAAACTTATGTCTAATGATAAACTTGTTAGTGACAAGAACTTTTTTTCAATAAGAGGGTATTTTTAAACTAAAAGTAAAGAGCTGCTAGACTAAATAAAAGACGAGCAGAAATAATAACGAATAATTGTTCAAACGTAAATTTTCTTTAAAATTATTTATAATGATAAACGTTTTAGAGTGAGAAAAACTTTTTTTTTTTAAGAGGTCATTTTTCAACTAGATGCAAAGAACTGCTAGACTAAATTAAAGACAAGAAGAAATAACAAAAAATAGTTGTTCAAACTTAAATTTCTGTAAGCTTATTTCTAATGATAAACTTGTTAGAGTGAAAAAAATTTCCACAAGAGGGCATTTTTCAACTAAAAGTAAAGAGCTGCTAGACTAAATCAAAGACGAGCAGAAATAATAACGAATAATAGTTCAAACTTAAATTTCTGTAAATGTTTTTATAATGACAAACTCGTTAGAGTGAAAAAAACTTTTTTTACTTAAGAGGTCATTTTTTAGCTAAATTAAAAGAGATGCTTGACTAAATAGAATACGAGAGTAAATAATAACGAATAATAGTTCAAACTTAAATTTTCTGTAAACTTGTGTCTAATGATAAACTTGTTAGTGACAAAAAATTTTTTCAACAAGAGGTCATTTTTCAAATAAAAGTAAAGAGCTGCTAGACTAAATCAAAGATGATCAGAAATAACAACGAATATTTGTTCAAAATTAAATTTCTGTAAACTTATATCGAATGATAAACGTGTTAGAGTCAAAAAATACTTTTTTTCATAAGAGTTCATTTTTTAACAAAGTGTAAAGATCCTCTAGACTGAATAGAAGACGAGAAGAAATAATACAGAATAATAATTCAAACTTAAATTTTCTGGAAACTTATGTTTAATGATTAACGTGTTAGAGTGAAAAAAACTTTTTTCCACAAGAGGGCATTTTTCAACTAAATGTAAAGAGCTGATAGACTAAATAACAAACGAGCAAAAATAATTACGAATAATTGTTCAAACTTAAATTTTCTGTAAGTCTACGTTTTGTGATAAACTGCCTTGAGTTACAAAATATTCTTTTCTACAAGAGGTTATTTTTCAACTAAAAGTAAAGAGCTGCTAGACTAAATAAAAGACGAACAGTAACAATAACGAATAATTGTTCAAACTTGAATTTTCTGTAAACTTATGTATAATGATAAACT